>NC_136860.1:25432744-25752377 GCF_951799975.1 Gobius niger
GCACGCCTTTGCTTCTTTCCAGGTTGAAATTAGTTTTGAGGTATCATAATTATGTAAATACGACTAGCCTATGACTGTGGAGAAGTGTATCAAAATAACCAATGCATTTATGCCACTATAAACCTCTATTGTCCCCGTACCTTGCTGTCATTTATAAATCCCGTAAGCATCCTGCTCACCTAAACAATGTGCCGTGTACCCAGAATCAGACGAGGATTTGCCGATTATCTTTCATCTTTCACAGTGCTGCTCCGCTCCAATTGATTTACCGACACCCATTAGCATTTTAACATTGTTGAGAGGTGACTGCCACTGTCCTTTCTGACGGCGGCAGAAATAAACATTATCCAACATGAAAGAGCTGGATGACAAATTACTGTTTTAATCAATCCCTGGCAGCATCGCAATCATCCCCGCGCACTATAACATCACAAGATTAGACTCTGTCTCGCCGGGGTTTTGTGAGACGCACCAAGACAGATAAATGAATTTGATTATTTCTTGGTAACGTGAGATACAAGTAATTTATTGCTCCTTTTAGCTCTGCTGTTTACAATGGCATCCGTTATTACACAATGTGATAGGATTGTGGATGCAGAGGGAAAGATCCGGTTTGATACACAGGATGAAAACACGAAAAAGCATCAAAAGAGCGACAAAATGCAACAAAACAGGTGACAAAAAAAATGATTAAATGCAACAATAAACAAAAATACAACAGAAAATGACAAAAATGCAACAATGAACAATAGTGCAACAAAAAAGTGATGAAAAAGCAACAAAAATGTGACAAAATTCAACATTTACACAACAAAACATGTGACAAATAAAGTGATAAAAAAGCAACAAAAAAGCAACAAAAACGTGACAATAAAACAACAAAAATGCAACAAAACAGGTGACAAAAAAGTGATTATTTTATTATTATTATAATTCTTAATTGATATACAGTATTTCCCAGAAAAATATATATTTATTTGCTAAACAAATATAAGTGATTCACACAAAAGAACATGTTTGCACCCGATACCAGGGTCCCAGTTACTATCACTCTCACTAAAAACATGTACAATAAATACACGTTTCAGTAGAGTGACAGTATTAGTTAAAGGGACACTGCGTAACATTTTGGACTATACTGTTGCCATCAGTACAAAACATGCTCCTAATGAGCAGCTCAACACAGAAAATGCTATTTGTAATCAAAGTATGAATTTGGATGAGAACCTAACCTGTTTAAATCCCAAATTCTGCTGACTTTAGTCGACGTTTCCACGGAGACGAGCTGGAGACGTACCCACTCCCGGTAAAGTTACAGTCAGGTCTTAGGAGAGCTGAGCCGAAAATATCTGTCAATAAATAAATGCTTATATTTCAATTTTAGTCATTGGGTAAAATTCTACGCGGTGTAGCTTTAAACATGTTTGTAACAGGATTTCACAGTTCACACATGTACGTCTATATCTGTCCCAGGAGAAACATTCAGGTCATTCCCAGGGAAAACTCTGGAGACAGGATCTGCCCCGTCAAAGACAGTGCAGCCCGCAGAAAACCTGATGAATTATGGAGTGCTCTTGTGTCACTCTGTTTGCTCCTGTGACGAGGTCTCCCGACAGCGCGCTAAACAGACACCGAGCTGAACGTGGGCAATATGCTTTCTCCATGAAGAGGGATCACACCACGGCCCGGAGAGCAGCCAAGTGCCAGCAGTGGGTCCCCCTCTCTGTCACGATATAATCCAAGCGCCACAATCGAGTGATGAATTGCACAGGTGATACATGCGTTCAAGGTCAACCAGTCACAGAGTCCATACAGTGCAATTAGTCAACACGTGGTGGAGCTTAATGAGATTTTATGGTGAATAGGCATCGGAATTAATCGCTTTGTTATTGTGGTGGTCTGAAAGGAGAAGTGAAGCAGTGCTAGATATGAGCTGTCAGGATTTCAGAAGCACTACAAGCGTTTTTAAGAAACTATAATCCAAATTTATGGGCATCTGGATGATGTTTTTATGACATCATTGAAAGATAGGTCTAGAGGTTACTGGCAAACGTGACTTGAAGTTCGTTAAAATGCCAATGCTGATGTGGCTCAAATACTGTGACACTTGCAGAAATACTCCATTAACCAGTGAAGTCCGTCACTGTATCTTACATTTTATAAGCCATACAGGATTTGAATTCTTATTGATAACCTTTAGTGTAGTGTATTTTGACATCCTGCTCTTGCTGCAGAATTGATGAGGCACCATGCATACATTACAAGTCTGAATTACCATTAACAAGCCTTTTGGGAGATTGCAAGATAAAGCGAGTGTGCTTTGCAAGGTGCTTTGTGTGAGGATTTATGTATTGTGATAAATCAACTTAATCAGAAAAGTTAAAATACTTGGCAAGAGCGTTTGAAGACAGGCAAATGTAATTAACTCACTCCTATAGCTTTTGACCAATGGCGCTACCTCATACCCTCAACCAGCCTGTGTCCTTTGTTGAAGAATAGATGCAACAAATGGATTTGAAAAAGAAATGGAAATGCTTTGTCAAAAAGGTCACTGTATGCACAAGTAGAACAGGTAACAGCATGTAATAATGGATACGCAGCTAGACATTCCACTCATTAGATAACATGTCAGTGGGTTTGCTGCATCAAGGAGAACATTATGTACTGCTGCAGAGTATAGGGTGAAAGAGGGGATTTACAGCACAAGAAATGAGCGTCAAAATAAGCTCAAACAAAGACCCGGCTTAGGCCGCACTGACGGGTTTGCCATACAGAGTAATACTCCAGCTTTGTGACTCACTATGGGCATTGGGCAATTAATGCAAAAAGGAACCAAATTTTGTACTATTTTGATTTTCAACATGCATGGATCTACTCTTTTCAAGAGGTTAGGTCTAAGAAGATGGATCAATGCTACAGAGTGGATTGGTGAGAAACAAATTTACCCCCAAAAATTATTAGGATATTTATTTGAATTAGGACAGTGCACATTAATCAACACGTCAGCAGAAAGCCTCAGAAATAGCATAATTCGTTGTCCTAAGGCAGGTAAAAACATTAATTGACAGAAGAGAAATACAGTCATAGTACATAGTTGCAGTCACAGGTCAGTTACAACAAGGTCAGTCACAGGTGGGCGGCACGGTAGCGCAGCGGTTAGCGCCTCTAGAAGGTCCCGGGTTCGATTCCCACCAGGACGGGGCCTTTCTGTGTGGAGTTTGCATGTTCTCCCCGTGTCTGTGTAGGTTTCCTCCGGGTACTCCGGTTTCCCCTACCACTAAAAACATGTGCAATAGGTGAATCCTCCAGCCAGGTGATTCTGACCATCAGCCTGGCTCCACATCATGGAGACGGGTTCCCGGGCGCGGCGCGGCCGTCGACCACTGCTCCTTACGGGTTGCCCCAGTGGCATCGAAGGATGGGTTAAATGCAGAGGACAAATTTCCCTATGGGGACAATAAAGTATACAAACAAACAAACAAAACAAAACAAAGGTGACACGCCCTAGAGGTGATAATCTACCTGTGAGTGCACGATTGTTTTGTTTTCAACCAGTTTTTTAGGACAGTGAGTTCCATGACTGTGTGCCTCTGATAGATACCACCATTAGACTGAAATTAGCTGTGCGTCTTTGCACATTACAGTCTCCTCTGGTCAAAGTTCTGGTATTTACCCGAGTGTTACTCATGTTTTATATAAAATCCATTAATGGTGGAGGGGCAAGACCATTTAAAACTGCCTCAACAGGCATCCAAAAAGTTAAAACTATCAAAATCTATAATATCATACTTAGCTACTATAGTTACGGTAATGATAGCTATCCAGAGTTTTCAATGATTACCCCCTGCCTTAACCAAGCTTGTTTTTTCCAGTTCGGCTTTACCCAAATCTAAAATCTTTTCGGCAGCCTTTAGACCAGTGTAATGCCTTATTTGAAAGCTTAGACCAACAAAATTGTTTTTTTTTTGTCATATTTTTGCCACTTTTTCATTGCATTTTTGTCACTGTTTTGTTGCTTTTTCGTGACTTTCTTTTCATCACTCTTTTGCCGCATTTTTTCACATTTTGGTTGTGTTTTTGTTGTGTTCTCGGCTTTTTAAATTGCTTTTTTGTCATTTTTCCAGACCTTTTTGTTACTTTTTAGTTGCACTTGTTTGCTTTTAGATTTTGGTAAAGCCAAACTGGAGAAAATGTGCTCAGTTCATGTGGGGGTTAAGAGGTTTAAAAAAAAAGACGAACTTGATATGTATATATATGCATATCAGTAAGCTATGATGTAAACTATCACCCCTAGTTCATGAAGAAACGCTGTCCATTATTACTACCCGAGTATTGCACCAAGTTCGTGCTCCTAAAAGCCTTGCTGTGTGTGTTATCAGGCGCTGGTGCAGTACCCGCTCTCACCAGCCGAGGCAGCAGTGAGTCAACGAGCGTCGTCTGCGGTGCACAGATGTCCACAGAAAAAGACTTGGACCTACATGTGACAAGTGTTTACAGTCTATGCTCCAGGCTTTAGCTTTTTGGTTGATTTAGGAGTAAAAGTATTATATTTATGCTATTTTCAGAAGGTGTGTGAAGTGAGAATTGATATGAACGCAGGAGATTAGCCGTGGAATCCGTTAGCTTACCGTTAGTCTGAAGAGAGACAGTGATGTTGACATTTGTGAGATGTTACCTTCTACCTGCCATCGAGCTTTACCTTATGGGCTTATGGGTTCTTCTTGGTCAACTTTTCAGCAAAACGTTCAGGCTTCCGGGTCAGTGTTTTTGTAATTTTTATAATTTAAAAAGTTAGTTGTCCTTGTCTGTATTTCGCTAGTTTATACCAAGCCATTTGGACTGTGCCGTGTTAAAATATTGGCCGGCTCAGCAGTGTCCTTATCAGATGATGACATTGTCCTCATATCTCTGTGTCCTCTTCTGTCCGTCCCAGAGATGCCCAGACAGGAGGGGAAGGTGGCCATAGTGACGGGAGGAAGCAGGGGCATTGGTTTTGAGGTGGCTCTGCACTTGGCCGGGCTGGGGGCACGTGTCATCATCGGTACAGTATGAAACACTCTCACACTAGGCTGCACAGTGTGTATGAAGAAGGCTGTATAGGAACCATCACGCAAAGCACTTTTTTTTGGATAGAACTGTTCATTTGAAAAACTACTTTGTGGTGTATTTTTTTTAACCGTTTCTCTCTTTCTGTCCTTTCATTGATACATTTTTTTTTCTTCTATGGTATATTTTGGCTTAAGATTACTTGCTGCAACAAGTGCTAAACCAGTCTGAGAAAGACTAGTTGGATAGTATCTAAACAGCAGGGGTGGGTACTTTTAAAGCGGTAATGTGTGACTGGTGCTGGCAACAATTTTATTTTGATACCAATTTTTTTAATGCCTAATGTGTAGTGATTTATTTTTCTTTTACAAAAATAAATATTCCATATGCAAGTTTAAATTAGATGTTTTTTTCCCAATTGAACAATAAGTCAATAAGTACCGACAGGGCGAGCTGTCTTGTTTTGCCCTGAAGGTACTTATTTTCCTGATTATGACAAGCGTTCTATTTTATTATTTTATGACCATTATTTAAAGGGACTATAGGGAGTTTAAAAATGTTAAAAATAAGTATTTTCCTCCCCCTACATGTTCCAGCCATGTCCTAATGTGTAAAATGAGCCCAGACCTGTTCACCACAACTGCCTCTAAAATCCTGCACTGTCACTCAAAAAGGTGTCACTTCGGCCGAATTGCCGTCTTGCACGAGCTTAATATAGAAGGTGCAGTTACACATATGGCCTGAGGTGGCAGTAGTGAGTATAAAATGGCCAACTTGCATCCAGCCCCTTTAACCAGGATAGTTATATACTTTTTCAGGGGAGTCCTGGCCCCAGAGGGGAATCTATTGTACATGTTTTTAGTGGTAGGGGAAACCGGAGTACCTGGAAGAAACCTACGCAGACACGGGGAGAACATGCAAACTCCACACAGAAAGGCCCGTCCAGGGGGGAATCAAACCCGGGACCTTCTAGCTGTGAGACGTGAGCGCTAACTGCTACACCACCGTGCCGCACATTATACATTATCCCGCTTATTATACTGCCATTTGCCGACTGAACACACACAACATAAACTTCATACACATTTACGAAGGCCGAAAGGTTTATTTAATGACTAATGCAGTTGGAGAGGAGGAATGGTGGTGAATCTCTGTGTAAGTTGAAAGTCACAGTCCTGCTTACTTCACGAGTGATTACCCCAGCTTCTCTCACAGCGACGGGGACAGAGATAGTGTCCACTACTACGTACGTGCGGAGTGATATGAAAGACCAGTATTACAAGCACGAACTCCGTTGCCATTGGCAGCGGTCATTATGTTTTTCAGAGGTCCTCTATCAAAAAATAATGGCCGGTAGAACGTTAATATTCAACAGCCCTGTTCAAATTAATATAGGTTGCAGTTTTTTTTATTCCAATTTAGTAGGATCAGTCTTCTAGATAGCACAAACACAGTTTTCTGCGTGTTAACAAGACGAGCCGTTACTGGGGGTACTCCGAAAAGTCCAAGCACAGGGTCAGGGTGTAACTGTGTTGCACAAACATCAGACGTCAATTTAAAGTATTAGTCCAGTAAGCTGTTATGTTAGGACAGTTCCAAAACGTGTGACCTAGTGAAGCCTGTTCCTGGCTGCACCGATCACAAGCTGTGTTCACCCCGTGGAACATTTTGGAAAACCGTACTTTGGAGAGGTTGAAGCCTGTGCAGAATTTTGAATTGGAGCGAGCAGTCCATCACGAGCACAGATGAGTGGACTTTGTCTTGAGCTTTAGTCCATTGAGAGGCAGTGATGTTTAATCCAATGTCCTGTTGCTAAGCTTCTTTTAGGTGATCAAGGGAAGGGATGTATTTCATATCTGACAGTACTTTACATATTTTAGAAATTTAACCTTTTTTCTGATCTTTTAGAAGTATAGTATTCATATTTGAGCTGGGAGGCCGACGAGGAAAAGATGGGACCATTGATTTAACAAAGCTACAGATTTGTATTTCTATCACATTTTCAATAAACAAATCCTGTATCGAATGTTTTCTTTTGACTTTCCACTGATAAAAAGCAACTTCACGAAGTGCTGGGTTGAGATTTGTGAGTTGTGATAGGCCAAATAAAGCAAATAAACCTGTACTTACTACTTTGATACCTTGATAATACACACGAGACATCCTTGGTTTTGAGTAGCTGTGTCATTTAGAGCATGCACTGTAATTCTGTGCCTGCATATGTAATATGTGATATGCATGTCTTGTATTAGTTCAGATGTGAAAATTGTTGAATCTGTTTGTGATGGACATGAATGAACCACTGGAGATCTCTGGTCATCTGGGTCTTTTCATCATGTATTATTCACTAAGTTTGCCTGTATGATTTTTTCACATTTCCTGTAGAGTGATTGTTAAACATACATGTACCTTCCCAGAAATCCCAGGGTCGCACTGAATCCACTTGTATTTCTGAGTCTGTCTTCACTGCGGTGTCTGTGATGCTGCGCACATCCTGCCCACCTGAGCAGCGCTCACCGCACTGAGATTCACCTTGACAGCTATTCGTGATTTCTTTGAAAGTTTTTAAACAACCTCAAAGTGGAAAGGGATGAAAGGCACTGAAATTAATTTAGTTATAAAGTCAAGGTTTCCACAAGCGGACAAGGAATCATTATTTTGTATTTTGTTCACTAGAGATTAAATTCCTCCTAGGTTTGACTAAATCCAAGAAAGACGTTCGGGGCAGGTGTCAGAGAATTACATCCAAACTTTGGCTGTATTGAATTTGATGTGAAGTTTATTTCATCATCACCTTTGCCAGTTCCTCCGCTGCCTGGAGCGATGCAAACAGGTTGGAAGCTTATTGCAGAGAGACAAAAGAACAACATGTTTTTGTCAAACTTGCATGAATTTTTAATGTGCTGCTACTTTCTCACATAATTTCTACAACTCTTGTGTTGTGTCGAAACGGATTTTGTTTTTTACAGAATTTTTTACTTGTGACATGTTTGCAGCAGAGGTTCTCAAGCTGTGGTCATTGTTCCTTTACTAATTGCACCAATTGTTTTCTTGTACAATTTTAGTTTGTTTATAACCATTTTGGCCTGTGTTTTTGTGACCTTTTACATGTGGTTAATTCAGGCTCAGAGTTTGTTTTAATAATGCACTTTCATAATTTCTGGTGCACAGATTCAATCAAATCTTGCATCTGATGGGAGAGTCATTGTATTGCCAGATCTGGTTTGGTGGCTTATGTTTTGAAATTATGTAATGCAGTGTTCGCCTTTGATGTTAAACATTTCTTTTATCACAAAACAAATTAGCATTTCCTTCATTATGCACAAGCATTACTGTGGAAATACCAAGCAGCTGTTACAAAAGTGCTCCTTCTCAAACTTTTGCGATGTTTTTGAGTCTGAACTGGGTCACATGACATTAAAATTCAGTTGGAAATCACAATAACATTTGGTGGAAGACCCAGGCCAGCAGCTCCGCGAGGCTCTCTCAGAATATCAATATCTTTCGCATAAGTGCATGCTCCGACTACTGCTTCTCATTCCTTTCACAAGCTCCAAACTTTTGGAGGAAACTGAGCCCCTCAGCCGCTCGCTGTCTATTTACTGCAGCGTCAATGTCAGGGCATCCTTGGAGGATATCTGTGAAGAAAAGTTATACCTGCCATACAATAATTATACACCAGTGAATACATGTAATACAATACATAAAACACATTTATTATTGTGTATTTTTAGTTAATTATGTGTATAGTCCTTATTCTCAACGCCATTAGTAACTTCCGCAACAAGGTCAATCAATGCAAGGCTGTCATGAATCAGACTGAATTTGTCAATGAAACTATTAAGTCTGTCTGCGAACAGAGGCAAGCAGCTGTCACTCTTTGTATGTTCTTTTAAGGAGTATTGTCCAAGTTGAGGCTTTTCTGCTAATTACAATGTTTTCTATTAATAATGTCCAATTTAAAGTGTCTTGAGTAAACTGAAGTTGACCCGCCTTGACTTGAATATTATGTACAACAGAATTACAGGAAAAATAGCTTGCGATTTCTTTAACACGATTTTTTTGGAAAGGAGAATTAGGTATAATTTTATTTAAAGCATAAGCCGTAAACACCCTTGAGGCTTACATAAATTCCATGTCTCTACCATGTTTTTGGTGATGCTGTTGTTGTGACCCTGCAGCAGAGCACCTATGGAAAGCTGCACCTTTTCAGCCCTGCTTTGAATGTACAATGCATCTGGGTAAATGGAGCTGTGCCCTTGAAAAGACCTGTGTGTGATAATCCAAGATTAGTGCCACTGAACCTGTGTGTGTGTGTTTGTGTGGATGCTGGAGAATAGAGAGAGCGAGAGAGAGTGAAAATGTTCAAGTGAGCGAGGTAAAAACAATGCCTTTTTCATGTGAGTATATACCTGTTTCTGTCCCCTTTCATTACAGCGAAGCACTAGTGCAGTGATATTGTTTTCATGTGGTAGAGGCGGTCAGAGATTTGAGACCTAAACCACTGCATTATGTATTGAACATTACAATTGGGTGACAGTTCACAGAGCATATCTCAAATATGTCTTGGAGTTATTAACACTTGAGAAAAGACAAAATGAACTGCTAAACAAATGCAAAAATCATGTGCATTGCAGAACAGTTTGTAGAGGTGTAAAATAAAGAGATAGCAGGTTTCGAATTGGAAATGTTGGCAGTTTGCAAAGAATATTCTATTGTAGTGTGTTGAAATCAAGAGTTGTTGCTCCTGTTGGTTAAATTCAGCTATAATGTACTGTACTGTATTTTAAAGATTTTCAGTGAATGATTTAACAGCAGTAGAATACAGTATCAAAACCACAGTAGAATACACTGTATCAAAACAACAGAGTACAGTATCAAAACAACAGAATACAGTATCAAAACCACAGTAGAATACACTGTATCAAAACAACAGAATACAGTATCAAAACAACAGAATACAGTATCAAAACCACAGTAGAATACACTGTATCAAAACAACAGAATACAGTATCAAAATAACAGAATACAGTATCTATCGGGCAATTGTGCTTTAGGGCTAGGCAATTCTTCCAGATATGCAAGTGAATAATAAAACTGTAGTTTCTTATGCAAAAATACATTAATTGAGCTTAACCATGCGAACCAAGGAATTACTTAAAATGCACCAAATTGCACAAAAAAGCTTTTGGGATTCTATCTCAGGTGTTTGAAAACGTTATTGATCCGAACTTTGATTTTATTCACCTCATGTATTACAGTTCCGGCCATTTCTTAATTATAATTATCTTATTTCCATTTTTCTTTTTTTCATTTTGAGCTGTCAGAGTGATTCACAGCTGCTGTGATGTAAAACTCGACATGCTTTCAACAGCCTTGTTCGAACGGGACAGATGTAATGAATTAGACTCAAGGCCAGTCTCCTCTACCATTCATTTCACCTTTAGAAATTCTTTAATCCCTCCCTTTTTATAAAACTCCCCTTAATTTGTATGCAGACTTCCTCCAAGGGAAAACCATCCGGACTGAGAAAGAGGAGTCAATGAAAGGATCTTTCATCAGAGCAAAATGCCTCACTATTTCATTAAATAGACTGCATACTAGAGCTGCTGATTTTTAAAGGGCCTGTGCATAATGTCATGGTCTGTAATATAAGATGGGGAACTAACATCATTTCACTTAAATAAACAATTACAAAAACTATATTTGATCTGGACATGTTTGCTTCATATCTGGGGACACATATAGGCAATAGGAAAATTCTTGCCTACCTTTAAACTGATCCCACAAAGTTGAACTTTTTTGTCAATTTTGTACCAATGTTGTTGTGATACTGCTTTCTCTCCCCTCTCTGACTAACATTCCCAATTGCAAAGTATTCAGGATTTTAGATTAATAATTATAAGCACAGGAAATTGCACGTTTATTCTTACAAAATCAAAGTCGGTCAGCCGGACACGAGATCAGGCCCATAACACAAATTTGGTTGAAAACAAAAGCTTTTTTTCCCAGATTGTAGGGATTAGCCTTGTTGCTATTCATGTTTTTATGACCTCCTCGCAGGGTAAATTTAGCCCTTTCAAATCAGACAGTACTCAAACACATTTGACACCCACATTACATCATTTTTAGTTTCATGTTCTTTTACTATTACTTATTAAAATGGTACTTTCAGTCAGTAATTTGGAGAGAGTTTAGACAAATATTAGGCACTGTTACTTGACCTAAGCTCGTATTTGTCTCCCAGTTTTTACTATGTTTATTGAAAGCGACTAAATGCCATGATTAATTGCATGATTCAATTTCCTCAAAGCCTACTAAAATCTAAAATTAGCTTTTTCTTTCTGCTTTTCAAGGGACCTCGGTTCATGACACTGCCGCTATTTTGGCAAACTGCTGCAATAGAGCGGAAGCAGCGTTCTTATTAATGCTTGTCAGATGTCATTTCCTTTTACAATTCTGTAAATGAAGTGATGCCAATGTATTTGTAACCAAGTGTCTCTTGGAAGATGCACAGTGCGCTAACCTTTTTGTTTGTGTGTCTTGTGCCGCAGGCGGGAGGGATGAGCAGGAAGGTCTGTCTGCCGTTGCGAAGATCCGTGAAGAGCACAGAGAGGCCAAAGGTAAAATTGCACATATTTTGCGTAGCTACACACACTCTCAGATACAAATATGCTTGTTTTTTATGCCACTGTTTGAAAGTAAAGGTCGTGGCTGCAGCATTGTGCTCCCAGGCAGACTATTTTATTCATGTAAACAACAGTATATTAAGTTGTTTACCTGTAGAAAAAAACATTTTATATTCATTTATGAATTTTTGACCTAAATAATTGTTTTTGCAATTGGCTAATTGCGACTATTAAAATTGTGGATGGTGGACTTCTGTTTCCGGTCGTAACCAGCGGTAAAGACAAACTAATCCTGCAAAAAAAAAAAAAAAAAGGCTTCACATTTGAAGTCAACAACCTGGAAACAATGAAGATAACATTTAAGATGATAAGAGCAAAAAAATAACAATTTGATATGATATAAAATAGATAAAATCATTTTGATTTAGTGTAGACCAAGGTTACATGTTTCGGGGTTGCTCTAAGATGTCATTTGGTAAAAAAAAAAAATTAGGCCTATCAAACGGGTGCGGGTACACTTTTTATTATTTGTTTTAATAAAATGGAAGCAGGCAGACACACATGTGAACTGATTAAAGGGCCTGTCACAATTGGCGCATTGACCGCAGCGAGTTTGTCCCCATTTGTTCTGCGCCAAAATTTGAAGTTGCCATCAGCCGCAACGATCGCAAAGTAGACTTTTAAGAAATCGCAGTCACGGTCACAATAGAGTACGGGCTGCGACTGGATGCGGTTGATTTTGGATAGTGTTCAAATGCGAGCGGTGCAAGGAAGAAAGCGAATGGTGAGCGGCTGGGGAGAGGCTGGTGAGCGAGTGTTTCATGGGCCACAGACGCTGTTTGCGGACAATGGTGTGGACTAGAAAGAAAGATTTTCGGGCGCGTTTACAATTGAAACTGGTGTAAAATTAAAAGTGAATAAACTGGGCCCGCGGTGCACGATGTTGGCCGCCCCACACATGGCTGGAGGCATTAGCGCATCACTGCTTTTACGCACCAAGCTCAGCAAGACCCTGAGCTCAGGCCCTGCTCCAGGGAAGTGACCAGCTTCTGCCTGACGTATTCCTGACAGAGCGCCTTCAAGGGAACATTTACAAGTGATGACGAATAAAGGACAGACGTCCACAATCAATTGGCTCACTTTTTAATAAAAAAACAAAACAAATTATCATTATCGCAAATAAATACTCTTGGCTTTAAAGAAATAGCCTATAGATACTGCCTGTGATTTGATTGAAAAAACTAATTAACAACTCCAAGCCCTCCACGCGCTCATCCAGCGGTCTCCACGCAACTCAATGCGCCTAGGAGCACGTCACCTGCTGCAGTACGCAGCACACTGGCCACGGTCAAATCGGGGATGGAAACTAGCAGGAAACAGCTCAGCAGCTGTTTGTCAGAGGACTACGAGGTTTTTATCATGGACTCTTCAAAAGCAGAGGTTATTGATCCAGTAGGAAAACACGCACGCACTTTGGAGACGCGCGGGGACGAGCGGCAGGTGAACAGCGAACATACGGCTCGTGTCTCCTCATGTAACCATCATCAACACGCCGTCCTCGCGGATTTCGTAAGGATTAAGGACTTTAAAAGGACGTGGGACAGACTCGTGGAGCCTTTTTAATTTGTGGAGCCTTTTGTTTGGACAGCGGTTGTGAACTGCAGGTCGAGCCAAGGAAAACAAGGTCGCAGGTAACATGCACTTTCTTTATAAACCCGCACACCATTAAAACAACACAATTATAATTTTACCTTTGTAAATGTGCCAGGTATACATTTTTGTAAACGTTTAGAACACCACATGAGTTCACAAACTGCATTATATTGTTCTGCGTGAAGGTTTGCACCTGCTTCTCCCACGTATTCATTTCTTACGCAGTTTTACTTCACACAGTCGAGATAAATGCGACATTTCCCTGCCTCAAATGTTGCGCACTGCCTTCGTTTGCATATTCACGAGGACCCGTGCGCGAAATTTGCTCCGCGCTCTAGACCAAACGGGGGAAGAGGAAACAGTATCTAGCCATAGCCTACTGTATATCTACAGCAGCAATCGCACGAGACTGAAAGTGGCGCTCACCAGTGTCTCACCAGTATCTCACCATCTGCGCGGCTGAGACGATTTATCTCTCACCATTCTCACGACCGTAGCGGCCTGCTGCGGCTTTATTCAGTCGCAATCGACCGCCACTGAATTTTGTGCATGCATGACATTCAGCTGCGCCACATACGCCAACTGCGATTCACACCTTTTCATGCGGTCAATAGCGGGCGCTCGTGCAGACGCCCATGCGCCAAAAGAGAGTTTTCGCACGACCTTTATATTTTGAGGCCGCAAATGATCGCATGGTGCCCGTACGCCAATTGTGACAGGCCCCTTAGAGATGTAATGATGCAATTGGATCTAGAAATATATTATTTGAAAGTTCAAAGTTACTCTCTCATTTGAGGTACAGTTTCTTTCCTAGTCTACAATGGATACATTCAAATGAGTTCATAACAGGTGGTGTAAAAAGTGTAGCTGCATGTTTTTAATCACACGCCCCTTTTATGCATGAATATTATGCAAGTCAATGTGAAAGTATTCAATGTATTCAGAATGCAGGACTCTGGACAAAGTAACGGAATATGTTATACATTTTAAGGCACATATTCAGTATTCTAAATACAATCAAAGTATTCTCCCCAACAACACTGTATAAGTAATACTATACTTACATTTTAAGGTTTGACACATGAAAGCATTTTGTTCATTTACAAAGTGTGAAAGCTTTGCTTGCTCAAGTCATTTGTTCCAATGTTTTTGGACTGTGATTAATATGTGAAAAGTAAAGACGGTGTTAAAAAGAAAAAAAGAGTGGAGAGCTTGGAGTGGATCTTATATTTTGGAGGGACATTTTGTTTTTTTGTGTGTTAAATGGCTCAGGGTACAAAATCTTGCCCTGCTGTGTTTGTGGCTATAGGAGGAATTGACCACAGAGCTGCGCAGGAGGTGTGGGTGAAGCTGAAATAAAAGGTTAGAGGGTGGAACAGCATGACAAATGGACATTTGCTGCACACACATCAGACACACATAAAGAATAGGATCTATGGACCTAGATGAGTTGATGAATGATAACAGCTAAAGATTTATGGGTCCATTGACTAAAGCTTACAGTGCTCTCTTTTACGCCCATGTTGAGAAATTGATCCGACTGACCTTCACAGCGCTATAAATTCCCACATCGTGTCATGACTAAAAGGCACCATAAGTTATCCCCAATACAGCCTTGAATCATAACCAGTGTCTAACAAGTGCGTCATTTTACACCCACCTTCTTGTACACCCGCATTTTACTTTGGAGACAAGCTCAAACTCTCTGGCAGCTTATATAAAAGGTAATAGTATATTTTGAGCTTCATAAATGTAACAAGATAAAACTGTCAAATATTTGTAAAAGGTACATTCAAACCTCCTCCTGCTGACGGCAGTTTCATGACTCATCTCCTGCCGTGCTGGCCTCCCTTTTTAGAGATCTTATAAAATATCCACGCCTGTTTTAGCAAGTGAAGGATAACTGATAAAAAATGTGACGGATGGCACCAGTACCATTTTTTTTTTTACATCTCAACAGATTTGAAAAGAAATATTAGAGATGAAATGGTGTCTCCAAAGCAGGTATTTTTTTAGAAACTTGTTTTTGTACCAACACTAATTGCTGTTTAATCACAACATTTTCACAGCGTTTGTAATTCGAAATTTAATAAAAACATGAACTTGTGCCCTTTCTGAAGATTTAAAGTGTCTCAATGACTGGTATTACGTGATTTAAATTATCAGCCAGGAAAACAAGTTCACTGTTTGTTACTCTTGTGCCCCCAAAGGTACACATTACAACAGATTAGACCCCGGCTGCATATGTGTTAATAAATACCCATTCATAAAACAACACACTACAAAGAAATCCTGGTTCGACATCTGGAGATGGGTCCCTGGACTCTACACTCCGGTTGTCCACTAAACCCTCAACCTTAACCTTAACCTAGAGGAGAATTTTGTAGGTTTAACAGCAAAACTAACCTCTAACCTTAGAATTTAGCCTTGCTTCAATTAAGTTTTTATTTTGCTGGTTCTAAGTTATCACATATTTTGTCACGCTATACAGCTACAAGTGGAAATTGGCAACTACCACTTAACTGGCTACCGCCTGGTGCTCTGCCTCTACTGTATATTGTGCATTTCCCTCTTGCAATAAATACATACTTTTGAACCAGACTTGGCCATGATGACCGTGTGTTAGTGTAAGTGTTGGTGACTGTTGCTTGCACAATGTAACAGTGGCAGACTGTTACATCGTGTAGGTGCAATACTCAGAAACCCTGTCTTAAAGAAGCTGCACGGTTCGCCTCAAAATGTCAGCTTTTAGTTTGTAAATCCAGCTGTTTTGATTGAATTATACAACTTAATACAACTGGATGTTTTAGTATTTCCTCCATTTTATTGTTTTGTACTTCCAGCATTCATTCTTGTTGTGGTGTTGAAGTTGTACTTTTTAAATGGTGAATGGCAGTCAATGCACAATCAAACATACAGTTGTGAAGTGTTTGGTTCTCGGTGGTCAGGAGCGGGGCTGGTGGGGACTTGTAAAATATCAGGTACAGAGACGGGCGCCTTGTCGCTGGTGTCATTGAAGTCGATTTCCCTGGACGAGGCCGTGCAAAAATTGATTACTCCTTTTGTAATTGGCAGCCACTGAAGCATAGGGGACAAGGGAGGTGTCTGTAGCTGGATGCCTGTGCAATGAATGAAAATGTGTAAGAGAAAGAAAGAGAGAGGGAGAGCGAGAGAGAAGCAGTAATAGATTCTCATTAGTATGTAAGACGGCAGCTTTAAATATCTCTGTCCTAACGCCCTTTGGCATCCGTCCTAATGTTGGCATTTGTATATTAAGTGAAAAAGGGTTGGGTCTTTAAAAGTGATGAACCAATCCCTATATTGACTTTTATTGGGCAGCCTTAAGTAATTAAAGTTGTTGGCCACGGTTTGTGTTTTAGTTTATGAAATGCTCTCACAGAAATCAAGCGATAGCATGTGTCAGCAGCATAGCATAATGTTTAATGATGATCAGATCACTTCTTGTTGAAAGTTGACTGTATTAATGTAACCTGGAGTGGTGGTCAAAGTACTGGATTTCAGATTTAATTTGTGTCTGTTGTCAATCCTTTTTAGACCTGATTTAGTCCTGATCTGATCTTGATGGTGGTACTTGGTGTGAAACGTTTGAGAACCATTGAGCTGGAAACATTTTTCCATTGCAGATGTTTTTCTTTGTGACTAACTGTTTGACTTATCATTTTCCCCCCTTATTTATACAAACTACTACTACTTTACTACTACTATTTATTTTAGTCGTTTTTCCTCCCTCATTTGTGTCGCCGATTGCCTTTACACTATAAGTGGATATGGTCATGTACCTGCAGATGTGGCAGTGAATCATTAGGATAAAATCCATTGACACAAAACTGCGCAGTACTCATTACATCCATTTGAAAAGCAGTTAGCACAAATGTCAGCGTTTTTAACCTTTGACTAATTAAATTGGAGTGAATTATCCAAACTGGCTCTCAGCTCTTTTTATGAAGGATTTTGTGAATGGAATATTAAGCAGTGGACCATCAAAACCACAGCCAGCTTGGTAATTCTGTTGCCTCTGTTTCATCATAAAGACATTGCTTGAAACATATGCCTCAAAAAATAAAATAATTGACAACGGGATTTTGCGTGATGGCAAGTAAAGGGAATCAAGTAATGTGTGTGTGTGTGTAATCTCGTTGAAAATTACAGTGGGTGGATTGCATTTTCATCCTTTAAAATCATCCTTTAAAATCTGTTTAATGCCGTCTACTTGCTGTTGCTTTACTTATTATTTTACTTTTTAAAATTATTTTTGAATGACTATCTCGACAAATGACTATCTTGTTTTGATATAGTTTAATGGCGAGATTTTTTTTATTTTTATAACTCTTCACTGTTGTACATCAGTCTTTTCACACACATACCCATTCTATTATAATGTTAAAGATGGTTCCCAACCTTTTTGTCTCAAGTGCCCCTTGAGTCTTTCATTTCTACTCAAAGTACCTCTTTCCTCGAGAGTGAAGCCAATCATTTAGAAAATGACCCACTAACCTCGGATTTCTTGGCATTTAGTATTGTGTTTAAAATAAAGCAACACGATTTAACCTCTTAACCCCCACCTGTACGAACCACATTTTCTCCAGTCTGGCTTTACCCAAATCTAAAAGTGTCTTGAAAAAAGCATCAAAACAGCGACGAAAACAAGACAAATATGTGACGAAAACGTGACACAAAAAAAGATTGAAAAAGTGACAAAAAAGCGACAAAAGAGTGACATAAAAGCAATGAAAAATGTCAAAAACTGGAGAATCTTAGATCTGAAGCGATTCCAAGTACCCCCTGCAAAGAGCTCCAGGGTCCCCGTACCCCTGGTTGGTAAAATACCGAGTTCGGCAACTTTCAAAATTACCATGAGTGTGGTAAATCGATTATATGCTCAGTTTATGACATGGATCGTTCTGCATCGTGACCAACACCCAAATGCCAGTCTACATCTAACTGAATTAAAGAGGGCTGTTCAGCGATGTGAAGGTGAAAGGCCCTTAAGGCATGATTCACCGCAGGAAATGTCACCGGGATAAGGCTCAAGATTAGATTGCACGGCTAGTGAGATCTATAGGCTAAATGTACCCTTGCGTAATTATGTGAGGAGGGTTGTTGTGCACACTGATAACCTGGACCAGGGCTGATTAAATATGGGGAAATGATATCTTATCTTGAATACCTGAGATTCAATTCACTACATATGTGTACTCACAATCAGCCCCAGGTAAACTGTTGCAGAACCTTCAGATCACTTAAAGGGACTATATGGCGTTTAAAAATGGTAAAGTTATCTAATTTCCTCCCCGTACATGTTCCAACAATGTCCTATGGTGTAGAATGAGTCCAGACCTGTTCACCACAACTGCCTCTAAAATCCTGCACCGTCACTCAAAAAGGTGTTACTTCGGGTCCGAATTGCCATCATGCACGAGCTTAATATAGAAGGTGCAGTTACATGTATGACCTGAGGTGGCAGTAGTGAGTATAAAATAGCTAGCTTGCATCCAGCCCCTTTAAAAGCTGTGGAAATACCCCCACATACGCTCTGTCCGTTCCCCATACCGCTCCTGTTCGCAGATGCCCAAGTTCTCAACAAGTTCCACCTTTCATATCTCTATTTAGAGTTTGGTGTACCTAGTAATGTGGCCGGTGAGTAGATGCTGCAGCTGCACCGTCCCTGGAAACCCCTGTGGAAAATATGCTAATGACTTTAGACAGCGAGGGGGCTTTAGTCAATGAGGCTTAGAGCATCTCACTTTAAATTATGAACGCTCACACATAGACACGCACACAGGCTTTTCTGAGCAGCGCCACCGGCAGCGCTGTCTGTCCACTAACTTTAGTCACGGTGCATTTGAAAGCAACACGTTCTGCCTGCAACCAAAGTCATAGATTAACGGTGTGCAACGGTGTGGTCTGAGGAACCACCGGAAAGGTTATGTATTTGCCTGCACTGGTTTGTTGGGTTTTGGATGTTTGTCTGGTGGTCATATTTCAACTCAAGATAGAATTTGGTTTATATTATAAAAAGGTATAGTTTTCATGTGAAATAACTGATAACTAGAGTTGCTCCAATAATGCCATGTCTTTCAATTCAATCCAATACCAATACTTAGACTCTGCCAGTCCATCAAAACACCAGCAGGTTCTGTACAAAGATACTAAGCCCAAGACCACATGGCTGGTAAACGATGTCTGAGTCACGCTGCTCTACTCTGCCAATCGTCTACTTCCACTGAAGAAAAAATGAAATGATGTGGGTTTTCACAACTGGACTCGCGCTCGAATCTTGTAATGTGGGCGGCGGAAAGACGCGACTCAACCTCAGTTGCAGGAAATCAGACATGTTTGATTTTTAAGCCCCGATTTTGGAAGCATGGGTGATTTTACCGTCCCAAAAGTGGAGACACAGAAGGCAGCGGTCAATGTCAGAAAAAAGACCACGCCAAATAGTACAACTTTTTTTCCCTAAGCGACGCCCTCATTCTGCACTTACTGTGTTCTAAGTCAGACTTCTTTTCAGGTACTTCTTTCAGCTCCTTCTCTTCGCTGTCTCCTAGAAATACATCTGCTTTTCCGGCGACTTTTATTTCCCTTTGAGAGAACTATAAACAAGTTCAGGAGACAGATTTGTTGCCTGCAGCACTGTGTTGTGCCAACATTGGTCACAGGACATAGTTGACCAATCGGGACACGCATGTGTTTCCGACGCTCACGTAGGAGAGAGGACACAGACACACTTTTGTATTATAGTACATCAGCATCAGCTCTAACAGACTTGTGTAGTGCATCCGCTTTTACGATTGTCAGTCGTTTTGTGTGAACAGTTGTTCTATTTGCGCTAAATCCACTCATGAACTGTGGGCCCCCCATTCTTCACAAAATCTTTTAAGACTAAAAAATTCATGTAAACTGTGCTCAGCTTTAGCTGGAGCATTTGTTACACACAGCTAAGGCTCTGGTCTTTGGTTACTTTTATAAACATACATCGTGCTTCAATCTAATACTTGCTGTTATTTCCCAAAACTGAATATTTTCTCATGTGTTTGGTTCAATATAAACAAGAATCCCTGCTATTAACGACTTCTCCAGCTTTGTTTACAGAGTGATGAGTTCTTTATTTGATCCGAGCGTGGAGTGTTGACTTGTGTGAGAGTGCTATTATTATTTCTTTAAACTCCAGCTGACTGGGATCCCGGGCAGTTTCCTCTCTTGACTGTACATCAACGGAATAAAAATTGGTGCGTAGGAGCCAGACTGGCAGAGTGCCCAGAAGTAATATTCCTGACTATTGGTGTGTACGTCAGACACTTGAATGTGAAACATTTTATACGTTGTCTGAGGCTCTTACAAGACATTTAGTTGCAGTCAGGTTTTGTGATGGGATATATGGCTGAATCTTTGGAATCGGTTCATTTCAAAGAGTCATTCGAACGACTGTTTCATTTTTACATTGATTTATTTTTCTTTTTTGTTTTTAGGGGTAGGGTAGAGGACTCCAAATCTCATCTCTTGAGCAACTCGTTACAAAAATGGCTTACAAAAAACTTCAGAGACTCTTGTGTAAATGCGAAGTAGGTGGAATTCACACAGTAGCCAATATGATATTTCAACACATTTAAAGAAAATGTTCCTCTTTATTGATTAATATATTTAACCTCTTAACCCTCACCTGAACAGAGCACTTTGGCTTTACCCAAATCCAAAAGCTTCGTGACAAAATAGCAAAAGAAAACTGACAAAAAAATGCAACAAAAAAGCAACCAAAGAATAGAAGTGACAAAAAGCTGACAAAAATTTTACAAAAATGTTACGTGATGTGTGAAATGTGATTAAAAAAAAGCGACGAAAATATGACGAAAATGTGACGAAAAAGTGACAAAGATGTGACAAACAGAAAAGTGACAAAAAGCGATGAAAACAAAAAAGTGACTACAACTCGGCAACAACACAACCACAAAGATCCGTTTAGATTTCAGTGGCTGGCTTGTAGGCTGTAACCTGTTAGATTTGTATAAATCCGAACTGGAGAAAATGCGCTTGGTTAAGGCGGGAGTTAAGAGGTTTAGTGTTTGCAGATTGTGTTCAATAAACAGAAAATGCATCTAAATATGAAGCAGTATGTGTGTGCATGGGGTCTTTGGGGAGTCATTTGTAAAGAGCAGGAGAATTACTGTTGGAGATCCCGGGAGATTCACGGGGGCAGCATGCAAGCTCAGACTTATTGCTGAGAGGGATTGCATTTGACTGGAAAAGTAAAAGTGTGCCATGGGACTGATTTTCTCCTGCTTTGAAAATGTCTTTTATTGTACAAAGCCTTCACTTGTGTTGCTGCTTGCTCTGCTGTTCACGCTGTCCTTTGCTTTTGTTCAGCTACATCAGTGGAAAATTTAGGACGAAAAATATCAGTTCAAACTGTTTTCTAAAGCCATTCAAAAGGATCCTGTCATGAACATCACGGGAGACACATTGGCCACCACACTTCGAAAAAGAGGTGACGGAAAGGCCAAGACCACCTCGCCAAAAATAACCGTGCATCAAGCTGTTTTCGTTCCCAAAAAATGAGTAATTGTCTCGGGGCGGTTGGCAGTTGGCAGGCAGAGGGGAGATGCGTTGTGTTTAGCTCTGATACATTTTGATTTCACATTGAGGTGTAATCCTTTTTAGTCATACCTGCTCCAGTCTCTGTCGGGGCAAAGATGCATGTGACAGACTGATGGAAATGAGGGATTTCGATTAAGGCCAGGGGACAGCCCCGACAGAGGTATTTTGTAAAAGAGAGAAATTAGCTACAGCATTTATTGGTTCAAATAGAAATTTCTAAATGGATTATAGTGTCACGTTTTTTTAAATATATATATGGACAGGATCAGGTCTAAGGAGAGGCTGTCCTGCTCACAGCAAAGATTCTTAATTATTTATTAGTTTATTTGACAGGGACAGTGCACATTAATGAACATTTCTGTAAATATAATTAAGGTGTATAAAGCCAACAACAATTACAAAACATAAAACAATATAAAAGTTGAGGCTGCATACTTATATAAATGTTGATACAATTCATACATTAATAACATCTGAATGTTCGTTCTGTGACTTGCACAATACAATGGAGATTTAGGTGCAGGGGCAGGTCATACAGTTCAAACAGAGGACATTATGAGAATAAATATACAGTTATTATTTACAATATATATACAATGTATAGGGTCAGCACATCGTTGATTGGATTTCACCCAGTTTTGACTTGTTTCACCAATAAAAACTTCAGAAACAAAAGCTGCCTTTATTCTATTAATAACATTTATGAAATGTTACACAGTATGGCTTTGATACAACTTAACTTTATAGAAATTGCTATTTATTTCATCAGATGGGTTTTATTATGACTCAAATCCCATTGTTGTCACTGTGTCGCTTTACGCTTTTTAAACAACGAACCTTGAGGTATTTCTATCAAAGCAGATAGTGAAAACATGATCCGTGCACAAGGGAACGAGACTTTCAGCAGTTCAACTATAAAAATGCAATGCAATGTAAACAAGAAAATAGAAATAAGCAACGCTATTGTTGCTGTTGATTCTGCCTACTCCTTTCGGGCGTGTGTTGTTTTTGTCTTCTGAACATCTGAATACTCAGCTGATTCAATAAAAAAAAGACGAATGAATGTTGCTCTTTTAATCTGATTGTTGTCAACAAATCTGTACCTATTGGTCAGCATTGATTTAATGCCAACTTTTGTTTCTCCCGTGGGTCTAACCACCAGGAACCTGCGGTGGAAAGAGTTTTTTATTAAGTTTGGTGTCTTTGGTCAAATCAATGACCTCTTCTGGCCTTTTTTAATTTAGTTTAAAGGTTGAACCTTTGCTCTTTTCACACACTGAAGATTGCTTTTCTCTTTGGTCACTTTGCTAAGGGTCACGGAGGCGAACAAGCCCATCACTCCTCAACATGATGTCAGCAACAGAGCTAGCAAAATGGGCAGCAGACATCTCTGTTGGAGAAGGACTCTATAGAGGATCTTGATCTTTTTTGGCTGAGTGGTTAGTGCTTTTTCCTCACAAGAAAGTCCATGGTTCAATTCACAGATCACATGAGCCTCTCTCTGGGAAGTTTGTACAGTACTCAACCAGATCTGGACCCAAATACTGAGCCTTTCTGAACCGAATCCTGGATCTGTTCGATAGTAAGTAGCTCAAGTGAGGCCTAGTAATTCTTCCCCGATGTGAGATTGGAGATATTACTTTGTTGTGGAGTTTCTTCGCTTTGATAAATAGTAAATGTCATTATGCGGATTAGTCCAAATTAACTACAGTGGCCTCTGTGGTCCAAAAGGCTTTGATCTATTGTGTGGACAGAGGAAGCTACAGCTGTGAGTCTAATCTAAACTGAATTGGGCTCAGAAGGCACAGAAAATTATGTGTGATCGCTCTAATTACAGCGGCACCATCTGACCCACTGGCACACAATTCCTTCTTATTTGGCCAAGTTACAGATTGCTGATTTGTTTTTCTGCTCTGAAATTAAAAGCAAACGTGTTATGTCTTGTGTCGACATACATGTATTTGTAAAGTTTAAAATTTTTTAGTTCAAGTTGACGCACTTTTTGCATCAACATAAAATCATGTTGGCTCAAACTTAAATTTTTCACACTTTGTTCTGCAGTGTAAAATATTATAACATTACTGTCTGGATAAATGTGTATTGGAAAAAAAAAAGACGTCACATGTGCCAATTTGGCTTTAAAGGGATATTTCTGGATTTTTGACACAGGGCCTCATTTCCTAGTTATTGCCGGGAAATAGAAAAATCTTTACAGTATTTTCCACATTTTGAGAGTAATTTATCACATATTTGGTCTCTGATTTATGTCATAATGTTGCTCAAAATCATACTAGGGGCCAGAGGTTTTGTGCTAGAGGGCCAGATTTTGCCCCTGGGCCTAGCATTGCACTATGACATCATCAAGAGCTTAGCCTCAGATTAACTCTGGTGCAATGCATCAATAATTTTACATGGTCTCTTCTTAATCAATAACAATCAATTTATTTTCTCATTTATTTTTTGACAAGGACATTGATCTTTGGTATTGATTTCATGTTTTAATAGCTTTCTTTCTTTCTATTTGTACCCTTAAAAACAAATCTTGAAAGGTACTGCCTTTGATGTTGTTGTTGTTGTCTATAAAGTTGTCTTTCGTTCGTTACTGTGTAACCACATCGTGCTTTCCAGATGACACTTGTTGGAGCTTTGAAGGAAATCCTTGGATCGTTATTGCGGTTCCAACAGTCGCAGCCAGAGACTTGAACTCAATCGATGGCATTTGGCTCCCTGCAGGCTTTCCAGATATGACTGCTCAGTCTGAAAAGGGCTTGACCCTGAGGGAGCCCACTCAAGGGGGGATTGGAGAGGATGGCTATGGCACTCATACAATATATTTCCAAGCGCAGTCCTCCGTCCTTCCCGCTGATGCATATACACTTTGCTTCTGTCTGGTCCATTGAGCAAACTCACTATAGCCTCACATACTGCTGTCACTGGCTTTGTCCCATTTCTATCTCCGCCTCCACACGCAGCAGGTGAGTGGCGTGGCCTATAGATAAAGCCCCTATAGCTTCAACGTGTTGGCTTGCTTTCTCATCTGTCATAGCAGGCCATTTTAACCTTATCAAATCTATCTGCTCCTCCCCCCTGCACTCTCCGCAGATGCCGGCTGTCTTTCCCATCTAATCGCGTTTCATATCTACAGGCTTTGTGGAGTTTGGGGAGCGGTTATACATCGGTTTCTGGGTGGAGACGAGTGGGAAGAGCATCAAGAAAAGCAATAGTGACATGAGGGGGAGATAGCAGTCTGAAACAGAAGACGCATCAGGGCAAAATTAATTAATGCTTTAAAATATGTTCTTGCAATTGACAAAATCTGCAGTTTGCTCATACACGGTTATATGCATTTGCAAACAATAAATTATGTATCACAAATGATGTAGATTCTCAGAGGTTGTTAATTACATTTTGTAACATTAAAACAAAACAACAGCACTTGCATTTAAAAATGAAGCGGAAGAATAGATAATAATGCACTCTATTTAACTGTAAAAGATCAAGTGCATCCTTGTTGCGATAACTGGCCTTTAAACGCACCATGCTGCATAGTGATTTGCAGTCTATCCTCACAGCAAGAAGGTCCGGGGTTCGATTTCCAGACGGTTGGGGGGCTTTTCTGTATTTAGTTTTCATGCCCCTGTGTTTCGAAGGCTTGGCTAATCATAATCCTGGCATTAAACAACTTGTCTTTATTGTACAGCAGAGCTTTTTCCGAAGGGTAGGTTATACCCAAGAATCTGTCATCAAGCTCTTGAACCAGGATCTTAGCCAGGAGGAGCACCTAGCTGGCTTGTTAGCTTTCTGGCTAAGTTTGGGGGAAGATGGGTGGAACATCACTGCCTTTATGAAACTCACACAGACACATGGAGAACATGCACCCCACCCTACTCGACTCAGGAATCAATCTTGCAGCTTTCTGTGAGGTTAGAGGGGATAGTCATTCATCCTCTATGCGTCTATAAATCCTTTTTTTAAGACAAACCGCACCATAAAGTGATGTCTAAGAAAGGGAATTACCCTAAAGTGATTGTATTTCTTTAGTGTGTCCCCATAAACAATGGAAGAACAACCTTTGGACGTTCAGCTTTATGGAAAAAAAATAAATGCTGGAATATGTTAAACATAGTCAGCAGAAAAGTGGGATCCAGCTCTCGGTCACCAAAATGATTAAATACCAGCTCATACTTTCTTGCATCTTATCAAATGTACGTCTTGATTTGAGGTTAAGTTGTAATAGACTTTTGGAAATGGCTTCAGTTTGATTTCATGCAGCAGAGTGAGGGAGGCCATTGTAATGTAACAAGGGATGATTAAAAGTCTCTTTGATGTCTGGCCTCCAGGATGTACCAGCAGAAATAATGCATTTGCTGTGGTTCTCATATCTCTGTCTTTTTTATGTGTTACAGTGGAATTCGAGACTCTGGACTTAGGTTCTATGCAATCTGTCCGTCATTTTGTCCAGTGCTTCAAGGAGAGAAATCTGCCCCTCAACATCCTAGTCAATAATGGTAAGAAGATGATGCATATTATCCACCTGTCAGTAAGATGAACTCTTGCTTCCCTGCCGTCTCTCTGCTTTCACCTGTGTTCACACACTGTGGTTCACTCCAGCTCCTCAAAGTCGAAGAAGTATTGTTAGCAGTAGAAAATGTATTGTCCCCGTGGGGAAATTCATTTGCAGTTAAAATACACAATACAACAATGACAACAACTAACGGATCCAAATATTGACAACATGTAAAGAACGGACCTGAGCTCAAACCACGGCCCATCAACCTCAGTATAAATTATGTCAAAACGTTACCTACGTTCTTTAAATCCCTCTCTGACAGACCAGCTGTACAGAATGAAAAGAAAAATCACAATTGGATACTTCATTATCTTTACATTGTCTGTGTAAAATTACTTGAGGTACAAATGTCTGGTCCTGTTTTTAGACAGTGCGGGGCACCTGTACCTTCCACCTGAGAGGAGCAGCTAAAACAGAGGATGTTTTGAGTCCGATAATATTCGACCAGCTTTATCTAGAGCTCGAGCAAAATAAATGTCCTGACTGTACTTATTTTCCTAAGAGAGTTATTTTGAACCTCACTTATGGCCCAAGACCAACAGATGGAACACTCTCCACAAAAGCATTGTAAAACATTTTCAACATGGTTTTGTCCACCTGAAAGCACACCAGTTTCTTCATAAAGTATAGTCTCTGTTGACCCTTTTTTGTGATGTGTATTTTTCTCCCACTTTAACTTCTAAGATCACACCCAGATACTTGTGCTCAGAAACGGAATGAATGGCTTCTCCTTTTATGATGGTTGGGCTTTGTGTAGACTCCCGCCTGAAGTCAATGGTCAACTCTTTCGGGAACTCTAACACCAAACCCGCTACATTGCACCAAGGGTTTGCTTTATATGAATAGTGACTTAATACTGGCCTCTGTAGATTTCTTTTTCCAGTGGCACATACAGTTTATGAACTCTTCACATGGACTATACCCAATTTCAAAACATGTAGGGCACTGTGTCAATATATAAAACCAGTTTTTCCTTCTAGTGTAAAAAGCAAAACGTTTTATAAAATGTACTAAACGTTTAATTGGTGTGTTTTCGTATATGTTCCAGCGGGTATAATGCTGGTCCCCGAGGGTCGTACTGAAGATGGATTTGAACTGCACTTCGGAGTGAACTACTTAGGTCACTTCCTGTTAACGTGGCTTCTTTTGGATAATCTAAAGCAGAGTGGGACGCTCGATTGTTTCTCACGAGTCGTTCACGTCTCCTCTTCAGCCCATCGCATTGGAGAAATCAAACTCAATGACCTCAACAGGTAGACGCATACGAACACATTAATCTGATTAGGACTTATTTGTTCTTGACTATTCGATCGGTTTACACTTGTTTTGTACTTTACAATGCTTGACAAGCTTCTACGATGCTTATTCACTCCTTGCTCAGTGATGGTATGCTGCAATTGTAGCCACAGCAGTCCAGGGGTAGACTGATGGAGAAAAGGCTGCCAATCTGACCGATATTGTAGGTAGAACCAAAAAACAATTAACCAACCAATTAAATACCGTATGAAAATATGGATAAGTATATGTTGATTTAAACTTTCATTGTGAGCCCCTGGACCAAAACGCCAGAGTTAACAACCCCTGTTAATTACAATTTGTTGGAGGCCATGTAATTTGCCCCAGACATTTTCAGTTCCTTCCTCACTGTCCAAGTGTCTCATTTAGAGCTGACATTAGTGGGCTTCAGGTGGCTCTTTCTTCAATCCACATTAGCGAAATTAAATTCAGATTCTTTATTAATCCCCAAAGGAACGATTCACTTCCGCATGCGGTGACTCTGCTGTCCACAGTTATTACAAGCCCAGAGTGGCTTTTTTGTCAAACCACTATAGTTATTCATCTCATTTAATTTATTTATAGCACAAATGGTTTGTTGTCGTTAGAGATGTATCGATATGCACTGTGATATGTGAGTTGATCGAATTGTGTTTTATCGGTGGTTTTAGCAGCTGTATCTTAAATGAGTCGGATAATTTATGGAGATGGGAATCTGACCAAAAATCCCCATGCCTCTTCTACACCACTAGTTTTGTGACTAGACAACGGATTTGCGTTTTAAACCCTGCATGCTCTAGTTGTTTTCCATATAGCCCTAACAATGTGTGTGCCTGTCTCCCTACAGCGAGTATTATTCAGCCCACGCCGCGTACTGTCAGAGTAAACTGGCCCAGCTGCTCTTCAGCGCCCACCTGCAGAAGGCGCTGAGAGCAGGAGCTTTCACCGTGAGCTCGTTCGCCGTGGACCCGGGGATGGTGCACACGGCCCTGTACCGCCACATCTGGGCACCTCTGCGTTTGGCACAAGGCGTCGTGGCACAGCTGCTGTTCTGGGTATGACGCACCTCCCTGGCACTCGCACAGAGACTGTTGACACTTCAAAGTTCTGATCAGATCTAATCAAAAAGGCGGATTTCTGATTCATGTAGAGCCCAAGACCTGTCGAAAAGTTGTGCCACACAAAACCATTATTGGTTTAAAATCTTTATAACCTAATAGTAATAATGAGAGTCTAGCCTAACCATTTTTTATTGGACAATGTTTTTATGCTTTATTTGTGTTTTGAAATAGGAGACTAATAACAAATTCAATCACGCAGGTTAAAGCAGTACTAAGTAACTTGTTTACCTTAATAAATCCTTTTTGTAGTCCCTCTGGAGGTAATACAAGTGTTAATCAATGGGATGATTGGGGGGTCTTTCATCTCCCCCTGGTGTCTGTGACCAGAAAACCACAATTAAAACTTTGCTGCCACCAGTTGGAGCACCAATACACACTAATTGAATCTAACTGTGGGCTAGCGCCACTTAAACAGTATTTACAGCCAAGTTTAGAAAAAAATGATCTCCCTTGTGTAATTGGATGTACAATATCCCTCTCTCCCTTTGTCTTTTCTGTCAGCGTAGAATTTACTCTCACGGACAATTAATACGTAAAAATTGCAACTTGCTATTACAACTGCAGTGGCGCTTAGGGCCTCTAGGGGCATGAGTTACTTATTACTGCTTTAAGTCTCATATACATCAGTGTCAATCTCCATTTTGAGTAATTTACCGTAATTTCCGGACTAAAAGCTACCTTTTTCACTCGCTTTGAACCCTGCGGCGACGATGCAGCAACGTTGCAGCTTTTGTAATTTTTTATAGTCATACAGATCATTGTGTCAATAACAATGCACCTATATTTAATCATAGATAGAGCGCAACGCAAGTGCTTTAATACGAGTGGGTCTAAAAGCACTCAGGTATTTCTAATGGCAGACGTGAGAGAGACGCAACAACAGCTCCAAATCAAGACAAGACAATGGGGAATTGTCGACGTCACGCGGTTCCTTCTGCACAATAACAGGGGGCAAACTCTATCACTGTCTCTCTCCATCTCTGTCCGCGATGTTTGCTGCACACTGGGGCTGGAAGATGTCCTCCGAATTAATCCTCTCACCGCTGAAATACTGTATTATGGAGGGACAAAATGAAGTGAGGGCTAAATTCATCAAAAGTTAGGGATTCAACTTCGGACACTGAGAAACTCCTGAGACAAGCCGAGGAGGGCGGCTTTAAACACGGCCACTTTAACACACTTTTATAAATGTAAATCCACGTTCTCTTGGATTATTTGACCGCGCACGGAGAGAAACGTCCTATTTTTCCTCGTGTTCAACTGCGCTTTGTAACAACGCGGACACCTGCGGCTTACAGATAAGTGCGGCCTATATATGTGCTTTTTTTTTTTTTTTTTACTTGGTGCAGCTTTCATTCATTTGCGCTTAGTAGTCCGAACATTATGGTACAAGCTCTGACCAGAGGGACACAGTTCAGACTAAGTTAAAGTGCTGCCTGACTGTCTCCCACTAAACACTAAACAGGCTTTTTTATACAACGTCCTTGAAGAGGAGAAGAACTGTGGCATCTCAGCGCATCTCAGTGATTAGTCCACGGTGAAGCCAGGCTGCTCTGTTCCCTAACCGTCATCTCTTTCTAGCTTGAACCAGATTTCTCACAAATCAGGCAGGAATGTTATCAAATATGCACAAGACAGAGAGAAAAACATCTTTGAGCTGTCTGTCCCAAGCTCAAGGCTGAGGTTGTTGTAACATGAACTTCAGAACATAATGATTTTTTTTCTGTTTGTCTGTTTGTTTGTTTGTTTGATTGATTCTTTTTAAAGGAGCACTATGCAACTTTTTAGATAAAAAAAAAAAAGATATATTTGTGCACATTTCACCTTTTAATGTCTCGGTGGCGTTATGGGTGCAGCATGGCAACTTTGCTTTCCTCACAGTGGCCTCTATGACGCTCCAGGATCAATTGTTTTCAGGGGTTTGTACCAGAAACTTAACCTGGCTAACGTCAGGCTGCTGTGTGCGCTCGAATCATTTCGAACTGCACAGCAGCCTGGGGACCATGGCCGAAATTTTCGCATGGATTTGGGAACCAATCACAGAACGAGAAGGGACGCCAAGACGATGACGAGCTATTCGATATACGGAAGCTTGTAGTTTATTTACGGATTAAAAAAAAAAGGTTATTTACGGATCAAACATGACAGCAGCAGACGCGACGCTATTATTCGATCAAACTTTAGACCTTGTTCTAAATAGTTTAGCTCAAAAGTTTACAGCGGGTACATCATACGTCATCGGATACGATGATACGATTGGCTGTGGCTACGTGCAAACACATGATAGACATTCGTTGCGCCCAATAAACGGCTATGGACGATCGTACACCACACCTCTCCTACGAGAAAATGAATTAGTGGTCCCCAGACTAAATATCACTTGTGATTTTAGTCTGGTGTTAGCCAGGCTACCAGAAACTGGCCAGAAACCCAAAATCAATTGTTTCTGGAGCGCCGTAAAGGTAATTGTGAGGGAAAGCAAAGGTGCCATGCTGCACCCATAAAGCCTCTTAGTCACTAAAAGGTCAAACATACTCAAATATCTCAAAATGTCTTTTTTTTCTTTTCATAAAACGTTTCATAGTGCAGCTTTAATATAAACATCTACTCATTTCGAAATTTCCTACATGCATCACACTTGGACAAAAACAACCATGTAAGACCATCTTTAACACCAACTGTAGCTGTACCAAATTAGGAAAAATGGCCATTTTGTAATGTTTTATAATGGGTTTTATAATGTTTTTCCACTACTGCCGGCAGAGGCTTTTGCTCTATCTCAAATCCTGACCAGCCCAGTCTCTCACTCTCTTATTTACAGAGACATTATATGAAAATGTAAGGCTGCGCAGACTGTTCCAAAAGGATTTCAGCTTGTTTATGTAGCCCCGTCCACAAGCTGTTGGTTTTATTATGAAGCCCTTCTTGCATAGCTGAAGGCAATGGTCGCAGGTTCCCCCTCATGTCCTTGGGAGTTAATGCAGTGCGACATGCGTGCGTGCCCTGGACCAAAACTGCATTTGTCACAATCGTTTACCTCCGAGCTCAACCTTCTGGCTTTGTGTTTTTCTCACAAATGTGAACCCATTAGGTACACCGGATGTGCCTGTAGCGATTACGCTAAGGCATGAAATGTATAGTCATTCTCAATTGTTCCCGCACCTTTATGTCAAGCGAATGCATAATGCAGCAAAACAGTGGTTCTAGCAACATGCTTTTATCAAAGAGATAAAGGAGCGGTGCCAAACTCAACACAGATTTGCTTGAAGAAGTTTATTATTTTACCTCAAGAAATGAAATAAAGTGCAAAAAAATACTGTGTATCTAAGGAATACGATTACTGGTTAATATGTACCACACAGTTAAGGCCAATAGAAAATAAGCATAATTGATTATTAGGGCTGGGACAAAATGTCAGATTGGATCACAATACTTTGTACTGCAATACCAAGTATCGCAATACTTTCAATACCCGTGTTTGGAGGCATTGTTTATCATGCTCTCCTTTGTTTTCCAGTTACAATTACACACCACTTGTTACATTTTTTATTATTGCACTTTTCAATCTTAACGCTTCAATAAATGCCAAATGGTTTATGAACTTTGGACATTTGACATTTTAAGGTAAACATGTTACTTATCATAATTACTTACTGTATCGCAATACGCAGCCCTATGAATTATCTCTCCAAGTTACTAATCATGTAAAACAGGCATAGCTTATATGCTGTTAATTAAATGGATCCTTCTGACAATTCCGATTTTTAAAATGATTTGTGGTTTTACTGTAGGCACCAGTGAAAAAAAAAGAAAAAATCTAAAATATGGCTAAATGTTTGCCAATGGTTTCAAACTAGACAAAGTAAACACTAGATTTCATATATTTGGTGATCGCTTTCATTCAGAAATGTGAATAATTGGCGACTAATGCTAATGCCTATTTTAATTTGCATACCGGTCTGTATAGCTTGTGGTACGACAATTTTCTTTTAAATGTAGCCATATCGCATACACATTAAAAGGGTGTTCAGTTCAAACCTCTTATATTTTCCAACAACACATGACTCAGCAACAAGTGGACCGGAATGAGTGTTGTCATGGAAACAGAATTCCTTTTCACAGGTACAAGAAAGTGTTCAAGGATGATTTTTATTTTATTTTTCAGACTACTCCGTCAGTGAATGACGCCTACATGCGCTGGTGTGTTGTGCAAGCAGTAGTTCATCATTACGTACAACCTAGCACAGAGAAATTCTACCAGAAATACAGTATGATTATTATTATTTGCACAAATGCGCGCTCTGGTTTTGGTAGGAGCTGAACATACAAGTCTAGTGTTGATGCTCCCATGATCTGCTCATGAAACCTGCAGCTGGTCTCAGGGCTGACACACAGAGCGTTGTTAAAGCGCATCAGGGCTAACACAAAAGCACACACTCACACATAACATGCATTTACCCGTAGCCTGGTGCCTACTGATCCTAACATCCAGAGACATCCATCCTCCTCTGGCCTTCACACTACACACTCAGAAAAAAGCCTTTGTTTTGAAGGAGGAAACTTGTTGTTGTACTTGTCAACCTGTCAACACTGTGTTCTTTTTGATGCTCCAAGTGGGTTATATTTAAAAACTAGAAGCACTTCAACATGAAAACATCCTCCAAGGACTTTTGGTTTACAAAAAGTGGTGCAACTCCAAAAAAAAACATGTTTTACTAATGTTGCTAATCTCTAGATTGTCTGCTTTTGCATAGTGCTTAAAAGTAGGATTATTACTCTTGATATTTAAATATTTAAACACCTTCATCCACTTCTGAATGATGGATAAAGTGTTTCAAGTCTTGTAATGGGGTGATAATCATTGCCAAATATTTATATGTGTGATTTCTACTTATATAAAACAGTTGTAGGTAAAAACCTGTTATTGGTGGATATTTTTCTTTTCATAAATCTAGAAGATGTAAAGTGCTCTATAAATGATGTATGTTGGTTGAGACAGCACATTAACGGTGCACAATTTTTTTTTTCTTGCATACATAGTTTTTTAGTTCATTTTGCAACAGTCCAGCAACATCCACCTCTACTGTTAGTAATAATGCGTATTTTCCTGTCAAGAACACATTAGAACTCACAACGTTCAACATGTTAACAATGGGGGGTGTTAATTTACACCTATTTATTTGTGTTTCTTCCCCTCAGACTCCTAAAGAGGGCGCTGCGACTGTCCTGTACGCCACTCTATCACCAGCGCTGGAGGGAGAGCGCGCGGGAGGCTACTGGGCCAATGGACGCAGGCAGATGACATCACCGCAGACCTCTGACCTCCGGCTGCAGAGAAGCCTTTGGGAAACCTCGGCCCGAATGCTCGGTCTGCAGTAGCGCTGGCCCAGTAGAAGAGTAGAGATCTCGGTGTACTCGAGATGAAAGCATCAAACAATAACAATGACTTTTGACCTGGAACAACCAGCCACTCGCTCCCTGTCGCCCTTTCATCTTCCGCTACTCATGCCTCTTGTTGACATTCTGTACGTCGCCATCTTAAATCCACAAATGTGATCGGTCAGGAGCAAGGCACATGACGTTATGTTGCAGACTCGCCAAAGAAGGGCTAAGGGAGTTTGGAGACAGCTATCTTTTCCACTGTGAGCCCTAAACAGCTACAAGTAGTAAGGCCTACAATAATAATCATATTGTATCATTAGTAGTAATAGCTGTCATTCATTTCCATTAGGACCGAGCTTAATCTTTAGTCTGACGGAACAAATTATTCTACTGCACACAAAGCTGCGCTCACTCTGCCTTAAAATCAATACTAAGGAATTTATATTAAGTTTTTGAGGTGAAATTGCAAAACTAGATTAGATTATAATCCATTTTGAGATACACACATAAATGTTAGAATCCCGTTGTTTGCCTAGTGTCCATGTATCAAGTTAATGAGTTACTGTGAAGCCTCAATCTCAGTGCTTTGACATATCTTTCATCCGTGCTTCTCACTGGGAGCACTTTTTTTGGGTTACCGCAATACAGTGCGACAGTCTGAGACGCTGTTTTGAAAGTAAGTTGTGAACAAAGGAATGTGAAATCAATGTACAGAAACAAAATGGCAAAACATAGCTTTTTTTTTTTTATTGTTAACAAAGTGCAGAATACCGTTTGTCCCCTGCCCATTCTTCGGCATCTAATAAGACACTCTTTTATCTCCGGATTGATGTCTTTAAGTACATGCAAATTAGGCATCCTCATTGCAGCAAAATGCTCCTCTTTGCGGTCAACCGGGACTTCAATACGCCAAGTATTCCCTGGGCGGATTAGCGGATAGTTGTAATTCCTCTTCAGACACTAACAAGAAGATATACCCCCTTTGTTCTGTGAAAATTTAACATGTTGAAGGATTTCTAGACGCTTTTGTCTGCTTTTCTCCCTCAAACACAAAAAAATGGCAATGGAGAAACGCCACTTTAGCTTGTCCCATTTAATCTTCCATAGAAATATTTTTTTTAATGCTTTTTATAGACCAAAATAACAGAAGTCCTTGGTCCATATTTCACAATGATGCAGAGCACAAAGGTAGTCCTGGAGGCAAAACACACTGTTTCCATTCAAACCATGATTGGCCGCTTGTTATATCGCCACTTCCTCGCTTTGGCACCGCTCCCAGTGCATTGTGGGATTGAGATTTTCCCCCAGTGGTGAGAATCTAGCTCCATCTGCTGAGCTGACACACAGTACATCCAGGCGAAAGGCTTATCTGAACATGCAGAGAGCAAACAAATGCTTGTGTTCTCATGCTAGGAGCTCACGTACTGTAGGCTGCGGCCCTAATACTTCTCCACTGTGAGTTACCACTTGGCTGTGACGCGGTGGAAGTTTTATCTCCGAGAATTTGCTCAAATCCTTCCCCCATAAGTAATGTGCGTCTCGCCGTTTTTGAAAACTGCCATCCAGCAATCGTGAAAAAAGCAACCTGCCGTATGCGAAGCAATAGAATCACTGTGGTCGCTCCAGTAGTTCAAAGCAAGGCATTGTGGGTAGGAAGTGAGGGTGAACTAAGTGTGTAATTGAAAATGATACCAGCCGTGAGCTATTCATTTATCAGGAATCGCTTTTTTGCTACAATATGTTGTATAAAAACACGCTTCACTGTGGGTTGGGATGTGGGCTGCACACTTTTGGAAAAACAACCAATTGGTATTTTTCTGACAAATATCTGACCGGTGATTAGATATGCGTTTTATGTTTTAGAAATTAATATTCAGCTCACTTTGCACTTTTTAAACATGCCTATGACGAAGACTGAAATATGAAATCACATGCATACATACGCAGCCATTCCAATTGCAATTTCCGTGTGATTGCAATGAATTGTCCAGCCCTAGTTTGGACTAAAAGTGGGTTATTTGCAGGGTCAGTAATGGTGTTAATAGTCAGCTAATATGAAGACTATTTTTGGGTTGTGCATTATGTAAAACCTCATTTTTAAACCCATGTGCTATGGGAAAAAAAAAAAAAAAAATGGGGTCACAATAAAATGATAGTTCTGCCCCGAGGCTACAGAGGAAGCGGAGTGAGATTGTGGAGTGAAGGATTAATGGGGCCGACGAGGATGGACTTGGAAATGGCAAATTTAATCAAATCCATTAAGATGATTATTCAGATTCAGGTCTACAATGCTAGACCACTGGTTGAAAGTATGCATATACTGTACAGTTCAGATTATAAAGTGATGGACAGGTATTTAAAACCCTTAGGGGGTCATTTATCAAGGCAGGTGTTGAATAGCGGGAACAAGATGAAGAATAAAATCTGCTAGTTTGTAATTAATTTACTGTTTGATTTTGCCTGTATTACAGAGTAAGGGCCCAGAATTCGATATGTAAATAGGACAATGCTACGTGAGTCAAAAAAAATGCATCTGCTGATTCAATTTTGCACGTGCAACACACTGCACATGAGCAAACTCTTGATAAATGACTCCTTCAATCTCGAGCAGCCAAAGTGTGTTGGCATACATTATGTTCATGAAGTTCTGATATCGTCCCTTTCGAATCACTTTGGGTACTTATGGAAAACACTATACAAGATTCTCTTCCCCAGGAAATAAAATCAATACTTAAAAAAAGTGGTAATATGGATACTCTCACATGGTCAGCTACACTGAGATACTGTTATTGAAAATGACAGTACCTTGCTGTATAACAAGCCTAAAAGGCCAAATATAACTTTCACATTGGATTTTCTACACTATGTTCCCAACGTGCGGGGAATGAGTGCCAGCAATCTCTTCTCATTTCAATTAGTGTTTTGGAGAAGCGTTCACTGCCGCAGTGCTTCCTTTTCTCTGCATGGCTCCCCCTATAGGCTGCCCCCAAGAACTGAATAAATAAACAACCGAGCAACCGCCATCTGGACAGCAACTGCATCCAATCAACACCAGCTAAAATCACTGAGGAGAGAGAGACCTACAATCTGGATAAACTTACGGGGACGGTATTTCTGAGCACAAAGATTTCCAAAGACGATATGATGGTGGTGTAGGACCAGTGGGTTTCTTGTCAGATAAGCCTATACTGTCTGTGAACTTTCTGAACTCGATTCGAAAAAGAGCAGAACTTTTGCTCCGGTAACTGTATGTGGTATTGTTCGTGTGTGAATTTACATGTCATTTCAAAGTCACCGCTAATGTCAAGCAGTGGCTTATGTACTGTACGTAGAACGGAGATGCTCTAAATCAGTGGTTCTCAACTCGTGTAGTTTTCGGGACCCCCCTTTCAAGTCACATCTCGAATACAAATCTGAATTTCAGCTTCTTACTGAAAATACTAGCAGTTTGGCCCTGTTTTAGCATTTTAGACATCAAAAACAGTATTTCCTCAGATTTCTGTTGATTTAAACATTGATCATTAAGTTAATCTCTTAACCCCCACCTGAACCAAGCACATTGTCTTCAGTTCGGCCTTACTCAGATCTAAGTGCTTCTTGGGGGGAAAAAGTGAGAATGAAAACACCACAAAAAAGCAGCAAAAGAGCAGACATGTGACAAAAACTTGATGAAAATGCAACAAAAAAGCAAAAGAAATGTGATGAAAAGCTGATGAAAACTTGATTAAAGTTTGATGAAAACTTGACAAAAAACTGATGAAAACCTGACGAAAACCTGATGAAAACTTGACACAAAGCTGATGAAAACCTGGCGAAAACTTGACGAAAGTCTTATGAAAACCTGACGAAAACCTCATGAAAACTTGACGAAAATCTGGCAAAAACCTGATGGAAACCTGATAAAAACCTGATGGAAACCTGATAAAAACCTGATGGAAACCTGATGGAAACCTGACAGAAACCTGATAAAAACCTGACAGAAACCTGATGAAAACTTGACAGAAACCTGATGAAAACTTGACGGAAACCTGATGAAAACCTGACGGAAACTTGACGAAAGTCTTATGAAAACTTGACGAAAATTTGATGAAAACCTAACGGAAACGCAACAAAAATGTTACAGTTTGCTGGTTGTGGCTCTCAAATGAGGCGTTCCACTGGCCAAGCTCTCCAGTCGAGAAGCTTTTCGATGTGGATAAAGCCGAACTGGAGAAACTGCGCTTAGTTAAAGTGGGGGGCAAGAGGTCAACTATCAAACACACAAAAATACTAACAATGTCAGCAGTCACTCACTTTTGAGTCCTGACCGACCAGTTGGGAACCACTGCTCTAAATAGCCATTTTTTCCCCCCCTTGACAGACTTGGGATGACGTTTATATTAAACGTGTAAACCCCGAGTTGAGCAAAACTTAAATCTATGTGTGTATAGGAAGAGAAAGACCATATATACAGTATATATATCTAAAAATGCATACAGGATTGCCGTCAGATGCCCCAAATCTGGTGTGAGCATTTTGGCCATCTGGGCTCCTGTAGCATCCCCCGAAATGTGCGAGATACTTTATTTTTTATGATTATCGTTGTGGAGATTTGATTATTGCTTTTGCTGTGCCTAAAGGAAATCTCCCTCTTTAAATGTGTAGCTGTGAATTTTCCCCATGTAGATAAGAGCTTGTAGACAATGTGATAGCGTCTTGTCCCGTGCATTGTTGTTAGTTTTTCCCCGGCAGTGCAGTGTGTGTGGTGAGGGAGACAGAGCGTGCGTTTGTCAAGATAAGGGAGTCTGTGGTGTTTTTTTTTTGTTTTTTTTGCTCAATGGTGGTGACATTCCAGCAGCAGCAGACACCTTTTTCTAAGTATCCAAAGCCTATCAATAAACATATCATTGTGCCACTTGGTTTCCCCTGTTCATTTTTACTCTTCGTGTGTGTCAGAAAGAGAGAGAGAGAGAAAGAGAGAGACCGTCAGTGCAATGAGATGGCATGAGACACAGCGCCTTAAGCAGGGTCTGAACTTTAGAGACACACTCACACACACACACACACACTATGGGCTGGGGGATAATATTATTTAAGCATTAAATTTGTGTGACAGCCTCGCTATAGAGTCTTTATTCAGAGCCGGTTTGAAAAATTGAGGCATTACACTTGATTATGTTTCATTACCACAAATAGATGTTTCATTTATTATACAATGCCTGGAAAAAACAAAAAACAATGTCATTACCTGGATATAACAATGCAAACAAGTAATAGAGCCTCCTATTGGATCATTATGTACGGGAAATTATTGCTCAAGCGGAAACAAGTTAATTAACCCCAACTAATGCAATAGCTTCCATTTCTTACAGCTGAGCAGCTAAGGTCAAATTTTTATTTGTAATACAAGCACCAAAAGTTGAATAAATGCTCTCCGTAGCCTATGTAACAGAACTTTTATGGTGCTTTTTACCCTTCTTTGTTTATAAAATGTCAATTTTTTTTTATAAAAACAGATCCAGTGACACTATTTAATTATCTAATCCTGTCACAAAGTGTGTGTGCATCTTAGTCCCATGAATGAAGCAGGTTTTCGGGTCCTGACTGTCCTGAGCATGGGCGCCGTATGGGGGTGGAAGGTTAGGACAATTTTTTTTTTTTTTTTTTTACATAGGTTTAATGTGCTAGTGTGTATTTTTATTGGGTGAAATCTTATCTATAAAAAATTTAAGGGGCCCAGAATTTTGTGTTGCCATAGGGCCTACAATTTCTGGTGGTGCCCCTGGTCCTGGGATCAAACAAAGCCAAGTTGGAACAAAAGATTACAATCATGTAATGGGCTGAGGTCAGTTCCAAATAAAAGGGTAAAAAGTTAAAAGGGCAAAATGAAATATTAATATCTGGGCTTTACAGTATATGACAAACTTTGGAAAATTACACCTGTATTTATTTATTTTAAACATTTCCAAATTTACCGCTTGTATTGGTGGACAATAAAAAGAGGGCTTAAGCCGATACACAAACAACAATGTGGTGGTTGTAGAAAAGATGTTTGTTCAACAAGGATCAAATAATTGGGAGCCATAATGTATAAAAAACATGGGATTGCAGAAACAAGACAACTGTCCAACGCATTACTGAAAACTGGAAGGAAAGAGGGAAACCAACATTGACACAAGGCAACACTGGATGAAAATAATCTTGTGACGTTGTAAATGCCTTTATTTTACTTTTTATTTTATCTTTTGGATGACGCCCAACAAAGAAAGAAGCGACAGTACAAAACGTTTTGCTCTGGTAATTTATTGCTTTATACTTGGCACCAATTATAGTTTATAACAAGAACTATAATCCCCAAAGCATCATAAACATTATAATAGGCCCTCATTCACCCATTTAGTGGCAGCTCTCCCTTTATAAATTCCTTGTGGGAGATATAATGAAGTCTTTGCATGCACACTGTAGGAAGTGGCTAATAAGCATCCATTTATGCAATTACCTCCAAATGACTGAGATGAGATTGTTTGCAGCCAAAGTCAGGGATACAGTCCAGGGTTCCTTTGGCTGCAATCAACGTCACGGCTCCTGGCAACAAACCCACCCTGATTATGCAGTGTTAATGTTACATTCGGACGTGTCATATGGAGTTTGGGATTTTTTCAGACCCAAACTGATCACTATATGCACCGACGCTTTCATCATGTTTCTGCATCTGCCGGATAATGTTATGTTTGATGGTTTTTATCAAGCATCAAATTTGTGATTCTGTAGTCAAAGGAAGTGATTCTTCAAACAACAGGTTTCTTCATTCTTAATCTTGCTATTTATATATACTATCATTAAAGGGATGTTTCAGCATTATTGACATAGGGCCTCATTTCCTAGTTTTCCAAAGTGTTGTTGATTTCTGGAGATATATATATATATATATATGTAAGGATTAAACAACGAGGAGCCGTGCATTAGACTGTTATAATGCACGACACGGAGTCGAGAACACCACGATTCACAGCGAAGAGCATTATAACCTGACCTTGCATCACATGAATGATCGCATTTTGAGGGACTATTTTCTAGCAGATCACTCCGCCGCTGCGTAGTAATCTGTAAATGGTCTCAACTTATATAGCGCTTTTCCACCTACATTAGGCACTCAAAGCGCTTTACAGCAAGGATCCACTCACCCATACTCTCATTCATACACCAATGTACGCAGACACTGGGGGCAATGTGGGTGAAGTGTCTTGCCCAAGGACACAACGACAGTGTGCACTTTCAGGAGGTGGGATTCGAACCCCCGACCTTCCGATCATGAGACGACCCGCTCTACCATCTGCGCCACTGTCGCCCCACAGTCTGTCTAGCCTTGCATTAGCCTAGCGCCACAAAACTCTTCAAACATAAGAACTGCATGGTATCAGCAACACTCTGGATAACTAGGAAATGAGGCCCTATGTCAAAAATCCTGAAATTTCCCTTTAACCCCACCACATTCAACAATCTTCCTGGTCGTACGTTTGTCATAATATCCCTATCTACTCACTGTCTCTGTTGTAATGGTTTAGACCGGACACTGAAGTGAGAACATCCGCCCACTGCGACTGTCACTCTCACACTGACGCAGGACAATCAGCTGCTCCATCAGACAGACATGCCAAGCAGCTCACTTAACCCGACATGACAAGATGTGAACTAAAATCCTTCAGTGCAGTTGACTTCTGTACTGTAGCGCAATGATCTGCTGAGCTAGTTTATTTACATTGACTGAAATAACTTTGCTTTTCTAATTTTCTCATAGATATTTAGAAACATTTACATATGTACATTAATCAGACTTTACCCCCTGATTTCTGCAGAGACCTTCAATAACTTCTGACCTGCAAATGAAACTGTGTGTTTTTTGTGATCAGTCATTACAGAGATTCAGCGCCATTGCCTCCATATTGGTCTGTGTTTTTCGTTAACTCCCACTGCCAGCCCAGATGACAGCTCTGTGCTGCCTGGAGGCGTCCTCCGAGATCCAGTGGGACAGGACTTATTCATTAATTTAATTAATGTACACCATTTTAAGGCTTTAAGCACTGACCTTTCCATTACAAGCAACCTCCAGCTTCAGCGGCAGGAGTGATTATTCATAACATTTTCATTAGAGTGTTTTTAATTGGATGTGTGAGTCATTTCTATTTTATTTTAATAATTGTAAGGTCTGTGTGCATATTTGTTTTGCAGACATGCTCTCATTTGATTCAAAATGGTCTTGAAATTAGCCAAAACAGAGTGTTCACAATTTGAAGTCTCTAAAAGATGAAAACAAAACAAATGCCTTTTGATTTACCTGGAATTTTTTTTTTTTTAAAGCTGGGTTTTGCCTCATGGCCTAAAAATGTGACAAGTAGTCCTTTTCTGTATGTTGTTCTATAATGCAGAGACAATTAGTGTCAGTATTACGCAACATCATGCCTCATTTAGGACTGTGGATTGCAATTTTTTGCTCTTTCAAATGCTTCATTAGTTTCTCAGTACGGCATTGAATACTAACCTCAAAACATTTGTAAGCCTAATCTAGTGGCCGTACCTTCCTTACCATTCAGCCACTTCTATCCTACCCTTGTCATGATCATTTAACATGGATGGACACTCATGGGCATGGTATAAATAGACCTGACAGATCAAATGCACAAGACCATGAGAGGATGCTGATTTTCCTCATTAGCCGTCTCTAAATGTTCGATTAAACCTTCATTTATCTTGCTGTGGCTGTGGGTTGTGGGGAAGGCCTGACAGACCAGGGCCAAATGATGCATGGACCCTGTCACTGATGCTGATGGAGAGACGCATACATCCAACACAGCTTCACCTTAAGGCCAATTAGGGAGGGTGAGAAACTATCTGTGCTATCAGTGCAATTACTAAAAGCAAGGTTATTCATCTATCACATCATTGCAAAGACAGGGGGCAATTATTAAAGGAATCTCCTTCCAACAACCTTCTCACACATTGGGCAATTGAAAAGCAAAATCCAGTTATTGTGGCCTGTGAAATGTTAGTCCACTCTCTTCAGCCTCTAAAATGACTTTGTGAAGATGCTGGATCTCGGCAGGAACTGGAACATGCTGTCACTGGTCCAGAGAACCCAAACATGCTTGATGGGTGACATGTCCAGTGACTATGCTGGCCATGCCAGAATTGGGATGTTTTTACCTTCCGGGAATTGTGCAGACCCTTCATGGGGCCGTGCATTATCATGCTGCAACATGAGGTGATAGTCGTGGACGAATGGCACAACAATACACCGCAGCATCTCATCACGGTGTCTCTGTCCATTCAAAATGCCATCATTGCCATCAATAAAACGCACCTGTGTTCACTGTCCATACCATACGCCTGCCCATTTGATAACCCTACCGCCATCATGGGCCGCTCCATTCACAGCATTGACGCTCACCCACACGACGCCTCACATGCTGTCAGCCATCTGCCCTGAACGGTGCAAACTAGGATTCATCTGTGAAGAGAACATGTACTTCTCCTTTGTGCCGGACACCACCAAATATCAGCATTTGCCTACTAGCTGAAAAGGATATTTCAGGATTTTTGACATAGGGCCTCATTTCCTAGTTATCAAGAGTGTTGTTGATTTCTGGAGATATTTTTTGAAAGGGATTTTTCAGGATTTTTATTATTATTTTTAATTCATGCAGTCCTTATATTTGAAGAGTTTATTGGTGCTAGGCTAGTGCTAGGGTAGTGCATATCTATGGTAACTAGTAGCCTGCTTTAAAAACCTCTTTATAATCCTGGGGTAGTCCTACAAACGTTGCCATATCTGATTTGTAGAAAGCTCTTTTGTGATGTGTAGTAATGCCGGCAAACAAATTGATAAACAAACTACTGTAGATCCGGTAACCTTGCAGATCACTCCGCTGCTGCGTAGCTTACAACCAGGAAGCTGATGCTGCTCAAATATAAGTTCTTTTAAAGGCAAAATTGTTGCACTTCAAAAATTATTCAGTCAACACAGACATTTATATGGGTAGTCTAGTGTTATAAGGGATTTGCCTTAGGTGCACTGTGCTTGAGACTGTTTTTAATGCAGGCTACTATCACCGACATGCGCTAACCCAGCACTAGCCTAGCACCACTAAACTCTTCAAATATAAGGACTGCATGAATTAAAAATAATAATAAAAATCCTGAAAAATCCCTTTCAAAAAATGTCCAAGTGTCCTTTTATTGTAGACAACCCAGACATACTTAATATTCATGCAATCTAATCAGCCTCTGGACATGCCAGACCTGTGAGGGGGGATCGATTCTCTCGACAAAAGAGAAATTGCTCACTAACACAGCTTTTGACCAATTTATGAACAATATTTGAAAGAAATGGGTCCATCGTGTGTATAGAAAAATGAATTATGTCTTAGAGTTACATTTCATACAAAGTTAAAGTTTGAATGAACTTTTCTCACAATGGAAATCGTAACCAGGTAATAGTAGTATCACTTCAAAATAATACGCAATAAGAAGCAAAAGCACTCACTCGTTTTTAAAGAGAACAGGTGGTGGCTTCTCATTTCATAAAATATTAAGGCAGTGTTCGAGCGACTGTAACATGAAAAAAGTACACACAGAAATCAATTATACGTAGCCTTCACAAACAATAACAATGAGTTGCCGTCCGTAATCCTCCACAATGTTTGCGAACAGCTCCACAAAAATATTGCGTTCCACTCCACAAACTTAATGGTCCAAATAAATAGCCATCAAAATTAGTTTCCGGGAAGAGATAAAGACACATTTTATTCAGCAACTGCTTGAGGTAATTCCAGTTTGCCGGTCTGCTTTGCAAAAACTTATTATATGGAATTGATATCACTTCCTCCACCTTGGCTTTAACTGCAAATAGGATTACACCAGCAGTGCATCAAGTCGCATTTTAGGCATTCATAGTGGGCTTGAGTTGTACATATGAGCATTTCACTCAGCTTGTGTGTATGTGTGTGCTGGCAGTGCATCCTTGTGTGGAAAAAAGACACTCTCAAGACATTCTGGGAGATGCACAGTTGGAGAAGCGGGGATTTACTGTCTAAAAATGGCCAAAGAGGAGCAGCAGAGGAGGAGGAGGGGAGCGGGTAAGTGAGAAGATATGTGCAAAAGGGGGTTGAGTGGATGGAGAGGAAAAAAAAGGAAAGGCATAAGTTGAAGAGGAGAGAGAAATGTTAAGGTGGAGACGAACTTCATATGAATATTAGATGTGAACACTTTTGGAGTATACAGTTTCTGTGTGTGTAAATATTTCACAAACATGACATGTTCCCAAACATGATATTCAATATTTATTTGATAACAAAACATTGATGTAAAAAAATAAATATTTTTTGGATCCAATCTATCTAAACTCTAAACTCAGGGCAATGAGGTCTCACAGCTTGACATCCTTCATGATGTTACATGGTGAAAAAAATGGAAGCGTGAAGCTACAAGCTTATAAAACTGGGGTCATTCCCACCACGTGTGTGTGGATGAGCTTGTCCGGATACCTCCTCGTTTGCCCTTTTTCTGTTTTGTTTCCTGTGACGCCTTCTCTGTGCTGCAGGTGTGGGTGGCTCTCGGTGCCTCTTCAGTATTTCAGAAGAAGAAATCTGTGGATTTGTAGGTCTCAAATGGCACTCAAAGATATTTAGATCATCAGAAAGACCTTCACGATCAAATCTCAGCACACGTCCCCAATCCTCCAGGATTTTTGACATAGGGCCTGATTTCCTAGTTCATGCAGTCCTTATATTTGAAGAGTTTAGTGGTGCTAGGCTAGTGCTAGGCTAGTGCTAGGCTGCTAGGCCGGTGTTATAAGGGATTTGCCTCAGGTGCACTGTGCTTGGGTCAGACTATTTTTAATGCAGGCTACTAGTTACCATAGACATGCACTAGCCTAGCACGAGGACTGCATGAATAAAAAAAAATATATACAGTATATATATCCAGAAATCAACAACACTCTGGATAACAAGGAAATGAGCCCATACTGTATGTCAAAAATCCTGAAATATCCATTTACGGTCCTAGTGTCGGCTTCAGTGACTAGATTCTGGAAATTCTGAGCTTCAGGTTGGTCCACAAACTTGTGTTCATGCACCTGAAAGCATCCCAGGTTCAATTATGATGGCACTGCATGCTACATACAATACTTTTAATCACCTAAAACAATGTATTGAAAACAAGTAGGTCTTAAAGTATTTCAGCGCTTATGTAGTTTGGTCTTCACAGACAGCACTCAGATTAACCAATCATAAACATGTGTGGTCTGTCTCTGTTATACTGCTGTTATATTATGGCAGATTTCTTTAAAAATCCATCATTGACATATGTAGGCTATAATAAGAAAGAATAGAGAATGAGCTGTCATTTTCTAAGTGAGATTTATATAGATGGAGGCTCGGGCGAACTATAAACCAATGAACCATTTATTTAAGCCAAGGCGAACAAAGGCCTCCATTATTCTTTTTACCCAGACTCTCTATTACACAAGGCTTGGTCCAGTCTGTATGAAAACCCACAACAATCTCCGCGGCACAATGCCACCACTCCTCCCGCTTGTCTCCTCCGAGGGAAAAGAGAGAGATGGGGGAAAACAGGGGAAAAGGTTTGAAAATAGAGGTGGGATCAGGGGCAAGGCAAAGAAAAAGCTTGAGGATGACACAGCTGAGGAGGAAGAGGAGTGCGTCACATCTGCAGTGAAGAGGAACAGCCTGACGGCACATCACACGCACCCGGAATGACAATCTCCTCCAGTCTCCTTCATCAGGTGGCATGCCTTGAACGCAATGTTAGTCCTTGGAGAAAACAAATGGGAATTCTTCTTTCTTTAAGTGGGTCATTAGTAACTATTTTTACACATCGGTTGTGACAGTTAGCTCACTTGAAACTCATATCTGCACATTTATTTTAAATATTTCCAAAAATGTTGGCAATGTTGAAGGGGAATAAGCCCTAAAGTAAACCCTGCGATGCTGGTGCAAGCCAGCCTGGTAAACTGAAGGAAGCAGAGGTGTGGCTTTTATCCTCAGCGGAGAGGGAGCGAGATGAAGGCTCTGAAGAGTGAGGTGAAAGATCCTCAACTCAATCCACACAGTCCAGTCTGCAACCTTCATCATCAACACAGCCTCTTCGGCTCGTTTCGACCCAAAAGAAAGTTTCAAAGAGCTGCAGCCACAAAGGATACAGTACATAGTTTTGATAAATTAATTCTTATCATTGAAACACATTTAATGCAATTTTTCTAAACTGCACTGACGGCATTTGAAGGAAATATAAGAGTATCCGTGTGGTTCAATTAGTCACTGCTTTTGTTTCTGGCTCATTACCTAATACTGTAGCAGCTCGTCACTCTTTTAAATACACACTTAAATACACTATGAGTGTATTTAAAGGAACAGGCCACCGTTTTTCCATTCAGACATATGTTCTTACCTGAGCTTAGACGAGTTGATGCGTACCTGTCTGGTCTTTGTCCGTGCCCGTGGAAGAGCTTGGCAGCTTCTAACTTCACCCCATTTGGAGCTATAGGAATGTACTGGGAGAGGCCAAATGGTATCAACATCTTTGGTCTTTTCGCGTGACTGAGCGCACACACAAAGACCCGACACGTCAACTCGTCTAAGCTCTGGTAAGAACATATCTCAGTATGTAAAAACGGTTGCCTGTTCCTTTAACACTTTAAGAGCCGCTCTAGAGCCGGCTCTTGAGATAGTGGTTGCCTACCCCTGGTCCAGTTGATGACATTCCAAAACCTCTACCTTGGTGAAAAATTCCTTGATGACCGGCCTAAGAGGAGAGCCACTTCAGAATTGTGGTGTGTAATGTGTTTACAGTGCTGTGTATGATGCACCACAATTATAATCAGCAGTGAGGTCAGTCGAGGAAGTCTGTCGTACCGGTTGCTGATGAAAAATGGAATTAGAGCATAATCATTTCCTGCGTCTGAGAAATTTTGCATGTTCAGTTTTTCTCCTTGTCAAGAGATTGGAGTACTTTGTGCCACATGTTGATGTCTTGAGGTGGTACTGAACTTGAATCGAGATCCATTTTGATCAGCATTTAAAGGAACAGGCCACCGTTTTTCCATACTGAGATATGTTCCTACCTGAGCTTAGACGAGTTGATGCGTACCTGTCTGACCTTTGTGTGTGTGCTCAGTCACGCAAAAAGACCAAAGATGTTGTTAGCATTTGGCCTCTCCCAGTATATTTCTATAGCTACAAACAGGGTGAAGTTAGAAGCGACCGAGCTCTTCCACGGCAAAGACCAGACAGGTGCGTATCAACCTGTCTAAGCTCAGGTAAGAACATATCACAGTATGGAAAAACTATGGTCTGTTCCTTTAAGATACCTCCACTACAAAGCATGTTTAATGAATAAATTGATTTATTCATGAAACATGTGAACTACACAAACCTTACAAAACAATACAGAATAAAAGCTTACAAATAACATGTCCAAAAAGTATCTTGAAGAAGTATAACATATTTATTCCCACCTCCTGCAAGACTGTGCCGCCGTGTCCTGGGAAGTTCATATTGTACGCTCAGAAATAAGCCTCTTTGCCATATCGAATCATAATACATGAAAGTGTTTGATAGCGCTTAATGACCGTTGGATGAATGAAATGATCTTACCTCTTATTTTTTTTCCCTCAGCATTTTACTTTTAGCCCCAGTTTCTCTGCTACTGTAACGACCTTGAAAAGTGAGACTCCTCGCCGCTTTCCACTGAGTGCGGTTCCACAGCTGCTTCTCCATCTTCTCAGAGACACACAGGCTCCACTTGCCCACGCCACGACACTGTGATCGATAAACTATTACAGCACGATCAATGCTCTGTGTGCAGGTAAAGGTCTTCCCTGATGTAACTGCTGCCCTGTCCGAGCTAATGCACATTTACAGTACAGGAGGAGGGTAGGTAGTGGTAACTGCATTAAAAAAGCATCATTAAAAGCATTATTGTTGGACTGATCTCTGCAACGGCAATGGACGATCAAGAACAATTGCCAAAACGATCTCCTATATATTTTTAGGGGTAGCTCTGTAGCTTTATCCATCAAACCATAGATTTTTGGGGGGGAAAGAAATTTCAGCTTTCACAAGTCAAGTTGCTCTGTGAGGACTGTCTTTAGTTTTGAGGGGGAATACGCCTATAAAAGAAAAGAAAAAACATGGCCATGCATCGAAAATTCTATGGCCTTTGTGTTCAATCCAAAGTCTTCATGAAAAAAAAAAAATATTAGCCCCCAAAGCTTTTAGAAGATGTTCGGGATGATTTTTATGCCTTGTTTTTCTCATATATTTTGTGTTTTTCATGTCGGCTTTTGTTGAGGATTGCATTTGGAACAATGCCCTTTATGCAATGTTCTTTCTATTTGAATGGTGCAAAAAAGAAAGTGCAAAATATGTGTTTCCATTACTGACAGCTCAGAGGAAAAAAAAAAGTAATGCGTAAAAAGGATTTGGCAGATGTCGGGGGTGGGGTAGATATCGCTCTGCAGGGGTTTTGTCAGGTAACTAATAGGATATGGTCTCCTTTCCATGGCTGCTGCCCTGTTTTATTTAGTACTACCAACAATGAACTGACAGCAGCCGTGTGGGTTTCACATCTCAATATTTCAAACTATATTTTGCTACTTAAGCGTAATGGGTGTATTTGTTGGGCCGCCCCTAACCTGATATTTAAATGAGTAAAGGCTGTGTAAGAAAAAAAATCCATAAATAACTCTCCTGCTGATCTATTTCACAATTGTATTTGCATTTTCTGTCTTTTTTTGTACGAATACTATTTTTAAATTGTATTATGCCAGTGCGATAGACATAATCATCATTTGTGCTGAATCTCATTATCATGCGAGACAGTTGCTTGTACAGTTTGCTCCATCTGCGTCTCAAGGACAGAATAAAACCTTGGAAAAGAAACACATTTATAGAAAATGTTTTCAATCCTAACGCTACCTGTAACCAGCATATTGTTGCCCCCAGTCTTTGCAGGTGGCGCTTCTTCTTCTTCTTCTTCTTCTTCTTCTTCTTCTTCTTCTTCTTCTTCTTCTTCTTCTTCTTCTTCTTCTTCTTCTTCTTCTTCTTCTTTATTTGGAGTCATTTCATCCTAAAACCTCAGCACTAAGGGTGTCTAATGCCCTAAGTCAGAATACAACATTACCGATGCTGCGGCAGATGCCACAAAGGGCGAGATGACTTTTTCACACTCACAACATGAAACATTAAAAAGTTATTTACCGAGAAAATGACAATGCACAAATTGACTCTGTGGACTAACAGTCATTAACCCCCTCCTGAAATTAATTAACAGGAAGTGAAAGAAACAGATGACCCTTTGTCCCCAGTGGCGCTGTGTGCAGATGCTGTTTCAGTGGATGACTCAGGCGGAAAGATATAAGATTTTATTAGAATAAAGCCACGCTGCGGAACATTACAGTCACTCTGTGTTGGATAGGAGGAACTAAACTGTTGACAAACTTAACCTCTTACCCCCGTATTCACCAAGCGCATTTTCTCCAGTTTAGCTTTACCCAAACCTAAAGCTTCTCGACTGGACAGCAACAGTGTAATCCCTACTTTGAAAGATAAGGCCTACAAACTTATCGACTTTTTTGTCATGTTGTCGCTGCGTTTTTGTCACATTTTTTATCGTGTGTTCGAAGTTTTTAGTCATGTTTTTGTTGCCTTTCTAGTCGTGTTTTTGACGCTTTTTTGGTCATGGTTTTGTCGCTTTTTTGTCCTGTTTTTGCAGCTTTTTTGTCCTGTTTTGATGCTTTTTTTATGTGTTTTTGTTGCTTTTTGTCCTGTTTTTGATGCTTTTTTGTCCTGTTTTTGTTGCTTTTTTGACCTGTTTTTGTTGCTTTTTTGACCTGTTTTGTTGCTTTTTTGTCCTGTTTTTGTTGCTTTTTTGACCTCTTTTTGACGCTTTTTTGACCTGTTTTTGATCGCTATTTTGTCCCGTTTTCTTTGTTTTTTTGTTGCTTTTTCTGTTGCTTTTTCTGTTGCTTTGTTGTTGCTTTATTGTTGCCTTATTGTAGTGTATTTGGCATTTTTTTCGTACATGTTTCGTCATATTTTTGTTGCTTTATCCTTGTTTTTTTTTCCATTGCTTTTTTTTTTACGGCTTCGTCACATTTTTGACACATTTTGTCGCTTTTTCGTTGCATTTTTGTCACTTTTGTGTCACATTTTTGCTACATTTTCATGACACTTTTCTCCAGAAGCTTTTAGATTTTGGGAAAAGCCAATCTGGAGAAAACATGCTCGGTTCAGGTGGGGGTTAAGAGGTTAACAAAAATACACAAACATGCAGGTGATTTCAAATGTCTTCCTATAGACATGGACGGTGCTATCTCCATGGAGACGAGCAGGTGATGTCCCGCCCCCCAACAAAGGCCCGAGTCACATCTGAGGAAAGGCGAGCCTGCTCACTGGAAAGACCTATGTTTTTTTCTTGAGGTATCTTTTTCAAAAACAATTAAAAACAAGAAACAAGATAAGTAATCACTTGAACAACTATAAGTCATAATAATTTAACAAGACACAATGCTATATTTAAAAACAGTTTGTGGATTAAAGAGTTTTTTTTAATGATAGATCTCAACCACTTAACTAAAGAAAGTATCTTCTGTGATATAGTCAGGCGTGTAGACTAAAGGGGACTTACAGAGAAGCTTTAATAGCCAGGATATAATTTGCTTTAAAAATTATATATTTCATTCTCAACATTTATTCCAAGGCAGTACCAATCCTTTTCCAATCCGTTGTTAATCTGAATTTATCCCAAAGTCACTGCCAGCAAGTGACAAAGCCTTTTTTTAGTTGAAAGTTGAATTTCTAACATTTGTCTACACTCAATGCTGACAATGCTCGAGAAACATCGACCGACAGTGACTGACATTCACATTTTATAGCAATACGAGACTATAATACTGCAGGGTTAGGTGACAGCTGTGTATTTTGGATAATCTGGGAAGTTTAAAGACATTCTTCAGCTCCACGACTTTGATCACTCTTTTCTTTGATTGCTCTTCTTGAGATTTGACAAGAGCCGCGGATTATAGGGTAGACAGAGGAGCGGATGAAGCAGGGAGGGGAGGCTGTGATGTGGGTTTTAGATAATAAGGCAGATTGAGTGGAAAGTACATAAAAGCAGGAAAAAGGGTGAGCTTTTTCCATTAAAGCATCCGTTCTCTTTGGTTGGAGCTGTCCGTGGTGCTGAAGCCATTACTTTGACGTGTCACATGTTCATAGTATTGTCACGTACAAGAGTGTCAAGGGGCAGACCTGGGATGTTTTTATTTACAAGGTGCTCGGAAATTTCCCAACAGGCCATTTTAGTGCAATCAAAACCATACACCAAATCAATTATTAGGGTTACCTTATCCATCCATCCATCCATCCATTTTGTTCCGCTTTGTCCGGGCCGGGTCGCAGAGGCAGCAGTCTGAGCACAGATGCCCAGACTTCACGCACACCTCCTCCAGCTTTTCTGGGGGGATCCTGAGGCAATGCTAGACCAGTCCAGTGTGTCCTGGGTCTTCCACGAGGCCTCCTCCCAATAGGACGTGCCTGGAACACTTCCCGAGGGAGGCGACCAGGAGGCATCTGAAACAGATTCCCTAGCCACCCCAGCTGGCTCCTTTCAACGTGAAGGAGCAGCGACTCTACTACGTGGTCCTCCCGGGTAACTGAGCTCCTCACCCTGTCACGAAGGGTGCGCCCAGCCACCCTGCTGCTCATTTCGGCCGCTTGTATCCGCGGGTTACCTTATCTTTAATGTTATTTCAGGATCACTTATCTGAGATGGAGATGTTCAAGAGCTGAAAGCAGAACTAAATTTTAAAGTTCTGGTGTTGATACTGGCATAAATATAAGAAAACAATTTATGCCAATAAGGAATATTCTGTGTGAAATTGGGCAAAGTGTGCCTTTTTCAATGATCAAATGTTCATAATGGATAGAACCAGGTTTATATTTATGTTTTTTTAAAAGGTTATATAAATTGTCAATATCTTCACAGAGGGGACTTGGATTAGATAATTGTAGTAGTTTCAGATTTTACCTGAACTGATAAAATCAGAATAGGAATTAGATTGATTTTAATCCTTTTGAGCAAACCTTAAAGGCATGGGGTCTGTAGGTGCTACATAATTGGATATTTGAGTCCCGTTGGTCCCATTATGTGCAACATATACCAAACATGTCAGTATATGCATGGAAACACAGTGAAGTGTGGCAATGTTGTAGTGACTTCCGGACCAAATCCAACGCACATGTCGGCAAAATGTCTTGTTGTTGTGAAGATTAGTTTCTCTTGTAACATATAACCTGGAATATTCTCTGTTGTGACACCGAGCTCCTGCACCGTACACTGGACATGTCTGCAGTTGATATATGAGAGACAGTGCACAATACAGTCATCTCCAGAAAATGGCGCAGCTTTATTTTTTGACACGGACGCCCACATCCTCCAGGCTACATGTCGTTCCGGCTGTACCCACACATCAAAGCATATATAGAGACTTTGTAAGGATATCTCTGGCCCTTTCGCTGCATACTGTGTGTCTTTGATAAGGTTACCATTCGATTAGCTGTCCCCCCGATCCTCTCTGTCACTCGGAGATATCCATCCCACATTGAGAACATGCAGCCAGCCTGACATGTTTGAAAATGTACGTTCCCACAAACAGAGGTCATTCTGAGGGAAAGTGACACACAATATGGCGTTTAAGACAAATATAGTGGAAATGCCTTGCAACAGATGGAAACTGGTGGCGCTCAGTGATAGACTCCTTGGATTTAGTATAACAAACGGCTTCATCAAGTATAAGTCACAGTAACCATATGTCGGAGATTGGTTTTGGTTGCCAACATCCATCATGATATTGTGTCACCTTCTCCTTTATCATTTCTCGTGAATATAAAATGCAAGAAAAACACAGCAGAATACTAATTTCAGTATATTCAGGATGTGTATCAGGGTTTTACACTGAGGACAGATTAATTCATTCTATGCTCAATATATGGTGCACATATTGACCATATTCCTGCATGTCCCTGTCCTGGTTTTACCCAGCAAAAACTATAATGAAATCAACGCTTACATTTTATTTATTGGGTGAAACATAGCATACTTTAACCATCGCTATAGGATCGATTGTTTTTATTCTATACTTGCGACTGTTTCTTGCAAATCTGTTCATCAGTCAACCTCCGGAGACTCTGTTATTCCCTAGACCTATTTCTCATCTGTCACTCACAGCACAATCTCTCCTTGTATCTTGACAACACAAAGCCTCACTGGTACTGTGCACATTGAGTAGCTTGTCATTTGGGCGCTACATGTTTGGTCTACCACTATTGTCTGACTTTAATTATCCCGATGTGTGATGTGTTGGCCCCCCTCTGGGGAAGTAACGAGACATGTTGGTGGAACAGGGCTTTGGGAAGGTCGTGCTAAATCGAGGCGCAGAGGAAGAGGAGGTGCGACTTCTGCCGCTGAGCCCAAAATGACGCATCAAGATAAACAAGTGTCAAATTAGCCAACATGTATCATCCGCTAATGATCCGAGTGGGAGACGGAGGGAGAGAAAGAATGGCAATGCAGTGCTGTTCACAACGCTGACAGGCATGGGGCAGAAAAATTGGAATTAAATGGAAAAGCATCTCAAGGTTTGCCAATTTACTTTGCTAGAGATCGCTGAAGAAAATCACTGTTCAAGCAGTGCAGTTTCCCACAATTAAATCAAAAACACATTTTGAATATCTTATCATATAAATATACGTTTTCCCGACACACTGTGCAGTCTATGGAAGTGTGACTTAGTGACATGACACTTACATTCTCCATCAATGATTAATCCACATAATTGCAAAGTCTGCAGGTTATTATGCAGAACAATAATCTTAACCTCAAAACATCCTGTCCGTATGGGGTCTTTTTATATTTTACACCTAACCATTTTTTTTGTGGACTCATGAACAATGCCATGTCAACAGTGTTTTTATAATACTTTTTCTCAATAATATATGACTGTAGAGCAAAACATTGGTATGTTTAACATTGCTGCTTCAACGACTCATATTAGGGCATGAATTGAGTCCTGTCAATCAATAGTGTAAACTATTTTCCACTAGTCCTTTAAAGCAGTACTAAGTAACTTGTTAACCTGAATAAGTCCTTTTTCATAGTCCTTCTGGGGGTAATACAAGTGTTGATGGGATAATTGGGGGGTCTTTCATCTCCCCCTGGTGTCTCTGGCCAGAAAACCACAATTGCAACTTCCCTGCCACCCGGTAGAAGTCACCAATACACACTAATGGAATTACAAAGAAGAAGGCTAACGGGCAAAGCTAACTGCGGACTAGCACCACTTAAACAGTATTTACAGACAAGTTTGAGTGAAAAAAAATATCTCCATTGTGTAATTGGATGTACAATATCCCTCTCTCCCTTTGTCTTTTCTATATTTACTCTCATTGACAATTAATGAATAAAAAAACGCAACATACGACGACACCTGCAGTGGCGCTTATGGCCTCTAGGGGCGTGAGTTGCTTAGTACTGCTTTAAATACTTTCTCATGTACATGAGCAAATTCTTCAGTAAGAAAAGTGCAGCACTTATCTTCTTGAGTAATCTATGGGTTTACCACTCTCTTGTCTTCTTTTTTTGCTTAACGTTTATATCTTTTCAAACAAACTTTGGGATGGCGGCACGTAACACTCACATGAGGCATGGGCACAGTTTGTTTATGGTCCTTTCGTTGGCTGGACACCACAGTGGAGCAGCTGGCCCATCACGGCCGCTGCTCCACCTCTGATGAGAAATTAAAGAGGAGTGAGACCACGAGATGAGCTGTGCCTGGCTCCAACCCAACCGGTCTGCAATGTCGGGTCACGAATGATGGACCACAGGACTCTGCTCTGTGAATAATACATCTGCTCAGTACACGGTCAAGATAGAATGGCAGCTTGTTTTGTTGCCTGACTTGTGAGCTAAAGTGGATATGTCACACAACTTTATTTTGGGTGTGTCACCACTTAGAATTACACTTTAAAAATGTACAAAATACACAGTTAGAGCGAGGACTGAGTTCATCTGCCAACAGGGTTTCATTTTTAAGAACAGCATGCTGGCAAATCAATAGTGCAGAGCTGCTCAGAGTGGTCCGGTGATGGATTATGGTCTTTAAAAATATGTAGGGCATGTCTGGGTTCTATCTATTATGCAACAAATTTCAGAAAGTCTAAATTAGGGCACTTCCGCGGCTGAAGAGGACACACAAGGAAACAGGATTACTCAGACCAGCATGAATGAAGAGGAACCGGCATGAATGAAAGAGACTCATGGCATGTTTTAGATTAGGCAACATATTAAATACAGTGTGCACTGGTATGTGTGCTGTATATGATTAGGACAATAGAGGTCTACTGTCTTGCCCAACTATGTTCCGGAAGTATCATTCCCATTCATTTTATCCATAAGCTTTTGGGTACGTGCTGGTGTTTTGATCACGTTTCTGCCCGGTGCTTTTTGATACCAGCGCCTGAACAGGACCAGCCGTATATTCTCTTTCTCTCGGGACTCGGACAGTGTTTAACTCACAGTGGGATAAATTAAGTTTGTAGTTTTAGTGCATTCATGTGGGCTGGGGAGCTTGTTTTTGTCCCCAGTTGTTTTGTGTTCATGTGAGTTTTTGTGTGGGAAAGTGGGGATTTTGATGTCATCAAATAAAAACTGTCTTTTGTCATTGATGAGCGTTTAGCTCAACTAATCATTTAAATGTGTTGTCAGCGTTAGTTTGTTAGTTGTTAAAAAATAGCATTGATGTCAGACATTTCACTTGCAATTTTGTTACTACGAGGATGATGACAGCTCACACTGAACTAAAAAAAGTAGCAGTGTTTAACTAAAAAGCTCAAATTAGACAATAAAAGAACAAATCAGCTGATTTCCACAGTCATGTGCGGACGTCAGGAAGCTCGTCTTGACCTGAGTTCCCCTGTCGCTTTCCCCACTGAGCGAGCATTGACGTGCATTCCCCAACTGGGGTGGTCGCCCGATTTCCCGAGGACCACATGAACTTTGTCCTGTGATTGCTAAAAAAGAATGAAGCCTAAACGGTGAACGAAGTAGGCTACATGAGGCGCGATACAAAGAAAGACATGAGAAGACGCCGTGAATGGGAATGTGCTCTTACCGCACACCTCACCTCAGGCAGCCTCTTCTTTTCTCAGCGACGCCCTCAGGGCATCGGCTGCTAGCACTGATGCAGCAGGTATGTGCACGCAATATCATGGTGGTCATACCGCCTTTGCGATGCCCAATCCCGTCAGACCTTGGAAGCTAAGCAGGGAAGGGCCTGGTCAGTTCTTGGATGGGAGACCGTTTGGGAACACCAGGAAGCCTAGCGAATGTAGTGTGTGAGTGAGTGGTTGGTGGTGGTTGGAGGGGCCGATGGCGCAGACTGGTCGCCTCGCTTCCGTCAGTCTACCCCAGGGCAGCTGTGGCTACAATAGTAGCTTACCACCACCGGGTATGGAGTGAATGAATAATGCAATGTAAAGTGTCTTTGAGTGTCCAGAAAAGCGCTATATAAAACCGATGCATTATTATTATTATTAAAATGCCAGCCTCGTCTGCACCAACGCTGTTGTTGTGCCAGGTGGAAGAACGGACCCTTAATGTTATTTTTTCCTCAAAATGTACTTTTGGAAAAAAGGGGTTGGTGGGACGACTGAGCTCCAGTGTCACTCACCAAGTTTGGCACCCAACACAAATGAGAAAAAAACTTTGAAAACAGTGCTGGTTGTATCCGGAAAGGAAAGCAAGTTACAGTAAGAATGTGATTAATTGATTAATGCATTAATTTTGTGCTGCTACGTACGCTATTTTACCTTGAGTACAACTTCCCAGTGCTTCTCCCTCCTCACAACATTGCCAGTGTCCTCATAGCGGCCGAATCAATAATGTAGTCTGTGTCTTTACATGCATGGTATCGTCTTCTCCCTGATAAGGACTTGTGTAATCTGTTTAGGGCTGCGGTGAGAGCAGGTTTTAATGGAAACAGAGGCCCGTACAGTCACTGTGATAAATGCGACCAAATTCCCTGTGGTCCAGCGCTCACCAGTGTTTAACAAAGAGGTCAAATATACTCAGTCAACAAGGGCACATTAAACAATAACTCTTTCTGCAGGCTTTTAGACAAACTATAAATAGGCGATGAATGGCGTTTTTTCTTCACTGAAATGTTTTATAGCCACAAGTTTCTAAAGCAGAACTGAGTAACTTTATCATCTGCATTTGAAGGCAAGGTGGTACTTTTTTGTCCCCAAAGGGAAATTTGTCCTGCATTTTTGACCTATCTTTTAAAACTGTTGCCTGTCAGAAGCAGGACTTATGGATCCCAATTGGAGGTGTCAAAGAAATCTGGACCATTGACTGATTTGCTTCATGGACATTTATGTACAATGACCTACATTCAGCATCATTACTTAATTTGTTCCTTCGAGATAACCAGTCATCTAATCTATGGACGTGTCCTTGGCTATGGTGTCTCATGTATCTGCTGTATCTGTACATTTCATCTTTGCATCTTGACAACTTAAGACTCTGAGCTGTAACGCCATTGGTCGAATCTGATCTTATACCGCCTGTATGTATAGATACTGTGTCCTGGCTCTGGACCGACAGAGCGTCTTTGTACAAGAGGACAAGCCAATGTTCACTGGTGGAAAGTAACATGTACAAGTAAAAAGTAAAAATGTTTCTAGCTTATTTAGCTTTTATTTCACTACATTTTTAAATTGGGTTAAAAGTAAAAGTATTTTATTTTCAAAGTGACCTCTCTAGGATGAACTGGTTTAGTCCCAGTTTAGACTTAGTGCTTTTCTCCTTTAGACCTTGTTTAGATCTGGTTTAGACTTGGTTTAGACCTAGTTTGGTCCAGGAAAAGACCTGGTTTAGTTCCTGTTTTTGACCTGAGTTAATGGTTTACTCGTTTACATCTGGTCTGATTCAAATGATTTAAAAATCCTCATTTAACTCCTAAATACTTTTACTTTTTACTAATAAAGTACATTTTACAATGCATACTTTTATACTTTCACTTAAATACACATTTTATCAGATACTTTTACTTTTACCTATGCACATTTTTGGTCCTGTATCTGTACTTTTACTGAAGTAAGAATATTGAGTACTTCTTCCACCACTGCCATGGCACATCTTTTATGTTAATTAACTAACGCAGATATAGGGACAAAACGCAAACTACACAAAGAAAGGTCCGCACACGGTGCAGAACTTGAACCTGGGACTTTGCTTTTCCTTTAAGAACAGAGTGAGTAATGTTAAGTTTGGGGTAGTCTGTATATGAATGAGAGTATGAATGGGTGAGTGGATCCTTGCTGTAAAGCGCTTTGAGTGCCTAATGTAGGTGGAAAAGTGCTATATAAGTTGAGACCATTTACCATTTACTTATTTTCACATTTGTTAGTTTTTTACAAAAGTTACGAAACAGCAGACCACAAAACAAAAGCACAGAGCATCCAGGTGGCACACATACAATACTGTTAGACTATTACACCTATTGATATTTCAAAAATGAAGTAATACCTGTCAATACTTTAAGGCAGAGTTCTGTTTCATATAACTGTCCCATTTGTTCTAATAGTGTTTACATTTGTCTAAAGCCAACCTAATTGAAAAAGTGAGGCTTTCCATTTCGTAGATTTCTGATTTTAACTACTTATGAATGCTTTAGTAATGCAGTTAAATTGGCAGTTCTTCTGTTTTGTGCATTGATTGCACAAAGCTCAATTTAGTTTTTTTCTTTAGTTGCAGATTTTCCTGATTTGATTGCGATCTGGTGGTAGTTTCATATTTTGAAGTGGTACTAGTTTGAGAAGAGAAACTGATGCAGAGATCCATTGCATTTTACATTTATAATTTGCATTTTCAAGGATTATCTATGAGAACGTCAGCTGAATGACAAAAATGCAAGATGCCAGGTGTGAATAAGAAAACTATGGCTAACTGAACTTCTGAGATATTTTACTGATAAAGCTGAAAGAAAGTAAGCAGACTGAAGCAGACTGTAACACACTGTGAGGAGTATTGGAGATTTGAAAAGGCTAATATTTGAAATATTGATTGAGGGTTTTGGAGCTGGTGTTGTATTCTTTCATAAGGCTGGATAAGGATTTTGGAGGTTGAGCCGGAGCTGAAAAGATCTGTGAACCAGAAAAAATAAATGTGGATTTAGAAGTTTCTGAACGCACGGCACGCTTTAACTTTTTTCCCCTCGATGTCACTTCAGGTTGATGAAATTAAGTATCCCGTCGGTTGGGGTGTGTCTGGATTATTTTCATTGGGGTGCACGCAGAGTAGAGATAGATGCATGTATCCCTTTTTATGCTGCTGTTGAGTTTGGCCAGAAGAGGAGGCAGGGGCTGTGTCATACATATACATGTATCTCTGTCCCATTACTGCAACCCATCGCTCCCATTTGTGAAGATCCCACTGGACAGGTAGTGCCGTTTTCTGGCGATGTGTGAAAACAATATGAGAGTCGAGACTTGGTTAGGATTCATACATTTTCACAAAGCCCCTCCCTCGTGCGCTAGTTATTATTCTAGTCTAGTCGGCTCAGCTCTAACTGTGTGCAGTGAAGTGCCAATTATTATGGTAATGACTGAAACAGATATCAGATGGGCTTTCCTGCAATAAGCTTTTCATATTTCACACACATCAGTTCTCCGTGTGTCCTATTCGACAGTTTTTGGAACCGGATTGTGGCGAATTTAGTTTTCTCACCTTCCCCGGACGAATTAAACATTTATAAAGAAAGGCTTTATACAACACACTTTTGCAACTCTCATCAAAAACCTATTCCTTTGAACATCCTGGACATACAGAGTGTGTTGATGGAGGCAGATGCAGGTTGGCATTGCTTCATCCAAGGTCAAGATCTGATTTGTATAACTGTGAGAACTGTGGGCCTGAATGTTTCGCCTCTAAAACTACTGAAATACAACATTTGGATCTGGAGGAGACTTATCCTTAGTTTTTAGATATGACAAGAAATGTCATAGATCATTTCAGCACCCAATGACTTCAAATACAAGCAGAGTCATAGGAACATATTAACCTTGGGTTCTCACAGCCTTGATTACAAGACAAGACTCTGCAGGTAAATAAAAAAGAGAGATACAAATTTGACATGTAAATAAACATAGATAGGATTACTGTGAGGGAAAAGCGAGCACAGCGAGTGTTGATGTTTTCACACAGCATTTTATGCATGAAAATGTGCAAAATTGCCTATTTATGGAGACAAAACCTGAATAATGGATAAAACTAGGTTTAACGGTATGGGTTTATATTGGTGGCATATAGAAAAAATGCTCTTAATATAGTTGTTCATGGAAAAATCAATAAAATGTATTTAAAAAATCTATACTTCAAGTTTAGCCTTTTTTTTCAGGCTAGAAATTAGGCATCAACAAATCCTTCTGCAAAAAGTAAAAAAAAAAAACCCACAAGACTGGAAAATGTGGTGTGTATCGGTGCTATAACTTTTATTTTGCGAAAATGATCTTTATACAGCAACAATTTTTGATTTCAATCTGTGGAGAAATATTGAACCAGTGCAATCATTAAATACCTTCCATAATAGCAAAGATTAATCTGTTTATTTGTTATTCCTCTGAGCAGAATTTGAAGGCTCTGGAAAACTGTGTGATACCTAATAATAGTAGGAGCAAAGTAAACAGGAGCCGGTATCGTCGATATTGATAACGGTAGCATTTACTTTAGTTTAGAGTAATTGAGCATGACATATGGAGGTAAAGTAAAACTGTCTACTGCATGTCTGTAAATACCCAGCTTCATTTCCATCCACATGAAAATAAATGCTTTCTAATAAATGTATTAGAAACTCCCTTGTCTGTTCCTAATACAGTCCACAAGTAAATACTCACCATGTTCCTGGTAATTTACCACCTTGAGGCTTAGTTAAAGAGACTCGATGCAAGTTGGTCATTTTTATACTCATTACTGCCGCCTCAGGTCATACGTGTAACTGCAGCCTCTATATTAAGCTTGTGCATGACGGCACTTCGGACCCGAAGTAACACACGTTTTTGAGTGACAGTGCAGGATTATAGAGGCAGTTGTGGTGAACAGGTCTGGGCTCATTCTACATATTAGGACATGGCTTGAACATGTAGGGGGAGGAAAATAATAAGTTTAACATTTTTTAACTCCCTATAGTCCCTTTAAGGTTAGGGTTAAGTTTATGCCTAATCATATTGAAATTAATTAGGTATGTTTCTGTTACCATATTTACATTGTTATTACACTTTTAGGTACAATGCTTTTTCATGTTATTACCATGATACCACTGTGCTGTAAAGTGTTATCTAGACTTTTATTTTGAAGGTCAAACATATATGTGTAAGTGCTTTGTTATCTAAATGCCAGTCTTAAGGATACAATCAAATATTACCAATATGCAGATTGGAACAGTGTTTCTAAATATTGAATCAGGGTTTGTACAAAGGCAATACTGGCTAAACTGATTGTCATTTTTGTTAAGCCTGCGATTTTAAGTTTCAGCTGTTCCTGACATGTAATTATTTACTCATAAACATTTTACTCATTGTCCTATCAACATTAATGTTTGGTTTGCTGCTCTTATTAAAACACATTGGTGGGAGAAAAGGCGTTAAAAGTGCAGTCGAACATCAGAAACAGGACTGCAAAGGAATCAAGATTTTGGGCACAGAAAGCTTTGAATTGAATGTCATAATGAGGTGTTGTATTAAAATGGCAATTGGAAAGTTAATGGTTGTGCATTTTGTGTCACCTCGATCATTAACTGGCCAGTGTTTAGGGTGAATCCTGCCAAAGGAACCCAATCAGAATGAGCAAAAAGGAGTGAGAACAATGATAGTATAATGTCATCATGGGGGAGAAAAAGATGAAAGTTCAAGTCATGGCTATATCTAAAAAAGTACAATCTATAACTTCTTTGATGCTGAAGAACTTCAACGAAGCACCTTTTAAATTCTGGACCATATTTCTTTCAAGAGATGAAACATTGGGGTGAAAAAAAAAAGCGTTTTCAAAACAAGAATGTTATGGATAATGCAGACTGCAGGTTCGGCATTTTTGTAACATCAAAGAAATGGCACATCACAGTGGAAGCATTTGGTCTAAAACATTTGAAATTCAATATGTGGCTAAAAGAATATGTTTGTTGTGAGTTCAAAGCAGCTTCTTGGTTTTCATCTTTTATGACGAAAGCCTGAGGCTGAGGCAGACTGCAATTGCCAGCGTCTGGGCAAAGTAATATTTGCTTTTTCATTAGATTATAGAGTAATTTTGCACAAAAGGAGAAAGCACCATAAGAGATGTTGTGAAGGAGGTAATTTCGGAAACAAATTTGACCGGACAAAATTGAGCAGAAATGTTGTTTGCTCTTTCCTTACAGAGCAACAGTATATTTCTCTGTTCCAACTTCTTACACCCTGTCAGTCACTGTCAGCTATCACAACCCAAATTTTTTCTAGCCAGCCATTACTATCCAAAATACACTCCCTCCTCCTACATTCTTGTACAGTTTCTGCTAATTGTTATAATGCAACTTACTTTCCTCAACGTCACCTCCACATCAGCAGCCGAGCTAACAACCACCTCAGCCTCTGCATCGCTGTCACAAGTGCCTTTTAAGTCTTCTAATCTACCTTTTTTTTTTTTTTTATAGTCACATCATAAATGCCTCCAACATTTCATTATGTGAGTCATTCTTGGTCATTGTTATTGTGGGCTAATAACATCAGCATTAGAATATCAGAGGCAATGAATGAAATTAAACACAGACCTAAACTTTTATGAAAGTAAATGGTAAATGGACCCCTCCTTGAACCGCCACCTTAACGTGGTGGAGGGGTTTGAGCACCTGGATGATCCTGGGAGCTCTGTTGTCTGGGGCTTCGTGTCCCTGGTAGGTTCTCCCATGGCAAACAGGTCCTAGGTGTCGGGTCAGACAAAGAGCGGTTCAGAAGTCCCTTATGAGAGACCAACAGGCCCAGTTAGAACCATGGCCTCATGGTCCTTCTGTGGACCCACTACCTGCAGGAGGAGCCATAGGGGCTTGTGCAATGTGATATGGGCAGCTCAAACAGCTATGTGCTGCCTATTTTACGTTTTATCATTTGAAACTATGTGAATTAAATAGTACCAATGAAATACAGGGCTGGAGAGGACTTTGACTGGGGCTCCTCCTGCTGGCAGCTGTAGGAACACAACTTATCAAAAAACAAACAATCGATTTTGTGGAGGGGAATATCAGCCTCAGCACGGCGTAATAAACACACTTGCAGCACAGAACTGCTCAGAGCCGATATAATGTTGGATTGTGGACTTTAATAATCAGGAGGACAGTGTTAGGTTTTAACAATGGCACAACAACTAAATCACTCAAAATTGCGTGAATGTAATAAAATACTACTCCTGGTATGTCTTTGACAAGGGAACAACAATTTTGCACTTTCAGTAATTTATTTCACTTTGGTATCAGACTTAACCTGGCTAACGCCAGACTGCTGTGTGCGCTCGAATCATTTCGAACTGGCGCTCTATCAGACTGCCAATAGAAGTAATTTCAGAAGATCCCTGAAACACAAAATACCATAAAGGCCGAGGCTATATAAATCTGTCAGACCCTCACAGAGTTCAAAATCACACGTCCTTCACAGGTCGAGATCCCGTCAGAGTTGTTCTGGTCAGATGGAGGCGGTTGCCATTGGAGATCAGTCGCCGGAGCCGTTTTCAAAGAGCAGTTAGTTTCAGCCAAGCACAGCTCAGGCCATTAACATATCCACCATGATTGTTTTCATTAGCGCTAAATGCCAGGGTCGCCAGGGTCCATGTCCCTGAAGGAATCTGAGAATATTGGCAGCTTTACATTCAGAGAGAGAGAGAGAGAATTTCCTTTGAAACGCTTAGCTAATCCTACATCCTTTACTGCAGTCACAACATGATAAAGATGCAGAAATGGCCTGGGAACTAGGGATAGCCAGGAATAATAATTTACAGCCATCTTTCCATAATATTACCAAGAAAATACAAGCCATGTTTCCTGATCACTTACAGTCTTTTGAAAGTGTTAAGTTTAGGAAAATGGTTACAGATAATACTATGCCATGACATAAATTATGCGCTCCATGTAATGACTATAATTTTCATGTCATTACACTTTTACCATACCAACTTTATTTATGAAGAACTTTAAAAACTTTACAGCTTGGCCAAAATGCTGTACACAAAAACACTCCAACTACAAAAACAACTAGAAATGCAATGGCTGCGCCATTGCGATTGACTGCGGAAATGCAGAAGCAAATGCAGAAATTGCATAAACTCTTCAAATTGCATAATCAAATTTGCATAAACAGTTAAAATGCATAAAATGTCATGTTGCATAAACTGTATTAACTTCATAAAGTGGTAAAATGCATGAATGGGTTAATTCGCCTAAATTATGTAAATTGCATAAACGCTTTAAAATGCATAAATCCTAAATGGCATAAACTCTTAAGTTGCATAAACACTTTAAAATGCATTAACTGGTTAAATCCCATTAAGTGGTTACTTTGCATAAATTATTAATGTTGCATAAACTTTTTAAATTCCATAAACTGGTCAAACTGTTGAAATGGCCTCCGTGCTTGATTGGCAGAAGCTGCACAAATGGCTGAAAGTCCTGGAGTCTCCCCATTGGCTGGATTCACACATACACACCAATGCAAAAAATTCAAACTCCCGTATAAAAAAACTGGAAAACTGCAGAAGGCCAATTTTTTCTCAAAACCCACAAGTTGCAGAAGCTGAACATGCACAAAGTGCAGAAATTGCATAAAATGCTGAAAAAAGTGCAGAAAAGGAAGAATTCCGCAGTCAATCAATAATACATAAAATCACACATTTTCAAAGGCAAGTGAAAAAAGATGCATTTTAAGAAGTGATTTAAAAACACAACCCCATGAACTGCTACCTTAACGTGGTGGGGTTGTTTGAGTGCCCGAATGATCCGAGGAGCTATGTTGTCTGGGGCTTTATGCCCCTGGTAGGGTCTCCCATGGCAAACAGGTCCGAGGTGACGGGTCAGACGAAGAGCAGTTCAGAAGATCTCTATGGACGTACAATATTCAAGGACCGTGACGTCGCCCGGCATGGCGCAGCCGGGGCCCCACCCTGGAGCCAGACCTGGGGTTGGGGCCCGAACGCGAGCGTCTGGTGGCCGGGTCTCTGCCCACGGGGCCCGGCCGGGCCCAGCCCGAAGGGACGACGTGGGCCGCCCTCCTGTGGACCCACCACCCGCAGAGGGATCCGTAGGGGTCGGGTGCGGAGAGGACTGGGTGGCAGTCAGAGGCAGGTGCCTCGACGACCTGGTCCGCATGCACAGCTTTTGGCGTTCGGGACATGGAACGTCACCTCGCTGGGGGGGAAGGAGCCTGAGCTTGTGCGGGAGGTTGAGAGATACCGACTAGATATAGTCGGGCTCACCTCCACGCACAGCTTGGGTTCCGGATCCCAACTCCTGGAGAGAGGCTGGACTCTCCATTTTTCTGGAGTTGCCCGCGGGGAGAGGCGGCGGGCTGGGGTGGGTTTGCTCATATCCCCCCAGCTCAGCCGCCACGTGTTGGAGTTCACCCCGGTGGACGAGAGGGTCGCGTCCCTACGCCTTCGGGTCGGGGACAGGTCTCTCACCGTTGTTTCGGCCTACGGGCCCAACATCGGTGCAGAGTACCCGGCCTTCTTGGAGTCCCTGGGAGGGGTACTAGATAGTGCTCCGACTGGGGACTCCATTGTTCTGCTGGGGGACTTCAACGCCCACGTGGGTAACGACAGTGAGACCTGGGAGGGGGTGATTGGGAAGAACGGCCTCCCCGATCTGAACCCGAGTGGTGTTCTGTTATTGGACTTCTGTGCTAGTCACAGTTTGTCCATAACAAACACCATGTTCGAGCACAAGGGTGTCCATAAGTGCACGTGGCACCAGGACACCCTAGGCAGGAGGTCGATGATCGACTTTGTAGTTGTGTCATCTGATCTCCGGCCGCGTGTCTCGGACACTCGGGTGAAGAGAGGGGCTGAGCTGTCAACTGATCACCACCTGGTGGTGAGCTGGATCCGCTGGCAGGGGAGGAAGCCGGTCAGACCTGGTAGGCCCAAGCGTGTTGTGAGGGTCTGCTGGGAACGTCTGGCGGATCCCTCTGTCAGTGGGGTCTTCAACTCCCACCTCCGGAAGAGCTTCACCCAGATTCCGGGGGAGGCGGGGGACATGGAGTCAGAGTGGACTCTGTTCTCCTCCTCCATTGTCGATGCGGCTGCTCGTAGTTGTGGCCGTAAGGTCTCTGGTGCCTGTCGCGGCGGCAATCCCCGAACCCTGTGGTGGCGCCCGGAAGTAAGGGATGCCGTCAAGCTGAAGAAGGAGTCCTACCTGGCCTTGTTGGCTTGTGGGACTCCTGAGGCAGCTGAGAGGTACCGGCAGGCCAAGCGTGCTGCGGCTCGGGCGGTCGCGGAGGCTAAAACTCGGGTCTGGGAGGAGTTCGGGGAGGCCATGGAGGAAGACTATCGGTCGGCCTCGAAGAGATTCTGGCAAACCATCCGGCGCCTCAGGAGGGGGAAGCAGTGCTTCACCAGCACTGTTTACAGTGCGGGTGGGGGGCTGCTGACCTCGACTGGGGATGTCGTCGGGCGGTGGAAGGAGTACTTCGAGGACCTCCTCAATCCCGTCGTCACGTCTTCCAATGAGGAAGCAGAGGCTGAGGACTCGGAGGTGGGCTCGCCCATCACCGGGGCTGAAGTCACCAAGGTGGTGAGAAAGCTCCTTGGTGGCAAAGCTCCGGGGGTGGATGAGATTCGCCCTGAGTACCTTAAGTCTCTGGATGTTGTAGGACTGTCTTGGCTGACACGTCTCTGCAACATCGCGTGGCGGTCGGGGACAGTGCCCCTGGATTGGCAGACCGGGGTGGTGGTCCCTCTCTTTAAGAAGGGGGATCGGAGGGTGTGTTCCAATTACAGAGGAATCACCCTCCTTAGCCTCCCCGGTAAGGTCTACTCCAGGGTGCTGGAGAGGAGGATCCGGCCGATAGTTGAACCTCGGATCCAGGAGGAACAATGCGGTTTTCGTCCTGGTCGTGGCACACTGGACCAACTCTATACCCTTCATCGGGTACTCGAGGGTTCGTGGGAGTTCGCCCAACCAGTCCACATGTGTTTTGTGGATCTGGAGAAAGCGTTCGACCGCGTCCCTCGTGGTGCCCTGTGGGGGGTGCTCCGGGAGTATGGGGTCCGGGGCCCTCTGCTAAGGGCTGTCCGTTCCCTGTATGACCGCAGCAGGAGCTTGGTTCGCATTGCCGGCAGTAAGTCAGACCTGTTCCCGGTGCGTGTTGGTCTCCGCCAGGGCTGCCCTTTGTCACCGGTTCTGTTCATTACTTTTATGGACAGAATTTCTAGGCGCAGCCAGGGGCCGGAGGGTGTCCGGTTTGGGAGCCTCAGAGTCTCATCTCTGCTGTTTGCGGACGATGTTGTTCTGATGGCTTCAACGAACCAGGACCTTCAGCACGCACTGGGGCGGTTTGCAGCCGAGTGTGTAGCGGCCGGGATGAGGATCAGCACCTCCAAATCCGAGGCCATGGTTCTCCACCGGAAAAAGGTGGCTTCCCCTCTTCAGGTCGGTGGGGAGTCCTTGCCTCAAGTGGAGGAGTTCAAGTATCTCGGGGTCTTGTTCACGAGTGGGGGACGGATGGAGCGTGAGATCGATAGACGGATCGGTGCGGCGTCAGCAGTGATGCGGTCGCTGTATCGGTCTGTCGTGGTGAAGAGGGAGCTGAGTCGGAGGGCAAAGCTCTCGATTTACCGATCGATCTACGTTCCCACCCTCACCTATGGTCATGAGATTTGGGTCATGACCGAAAGGACAAGATCGCGAATACAAGCGGCCGAAATGAGTTTCCTTCGCAGGGTGGCTGGGCGCACCCTCCGAGATCGGGTGAGGAGCTCAGTTACCCGGGAGGAACTCGGAGTAGAGTCGCTGCTCCTTCACGTCGAAAGGAGCCAGCTGAGGTGGCTCGGGCATCTGTTCCGGATGCCTCCTGGTCGCCTCCCGCGGGAGGTGTTCCAGGCATGTCCTAGTGGGACAAGGCCTCGTGGAAGGCCCAGGACACGGTGGTGGGACTATGTCTCCGAGCTGGCCTGGTGTCGCCTCGGGGTCCCCCCAGAACAGCTGGAGGAGGTGTGTGTGGATCGGGAAGTTTGGGCATCTCTGCTGAGACTGCTGCCCCCGCGACCCGGCCCCGGATAAAGCGGAAGAAAATGGATGGATGGATGGATGGATTTAAAAACAGGCAGAGATACTGAGAGTCTGTCAAATCTCGACAACTGGGTCCAAAGGCGTGGGGCCGCAACGGAAAAGACACGGTCGCTGCAAAGTTTGCGTTGTGTCTTAGGGACGATAAGCTTCAGCTGATCTGCTAACCTGAGGGCACGAGAGGGATCATAGGGCTGAATCAGATCAGAGAGGTAGGAGGGTGCACCGGCAGCCAATGCTCTCATGTCTGTGTGTTCCAGTTAAAAGTCGAGCTTCAGAATCTTGCACATGCCGCAGCCGAGAAAGTGCATGTTGGCTCACCCCACAATAAAGTGCATTGCAATAATCCAGCTGTGCTGTCACAAAAGCATGCACGACAGTCTCAAAGTGCTGCTGGGTTAAAATAGGCTTAATTGCTTAGTTGCCTTAACTAAAAAAGCTTGATTTGACAACTTTAGAGATCTGCTGGTCAAATTTCAAGTTTGAATCCATGACACCCAAATTAGTCACAACTGGCTTTATAAAATCTTTTAAAAATCCCAGGTCACCTGAAGGGTCGTGGCCAGAGTTACTTGGCCTAAAAACAATCACTTCTGATTTCTCCTGGTTAAGATTCAGAAAGTTTAAAGGCATCCAAGATTTCAAATCCTTCAAACTGTCCAGGAGAGAGGTAGCTTGTGGCTCATGTTTCTTGGTACTTTTATGTTATTTCCACCCTATCGCCATGCTATTGTGCTGATGTGTATTTGGTGTCTTTAATGATGAATAACGGATCAAATCTTTTACATCACGTTGTAGTTGTTTGTCCATATGTTTTATTTTTCAATATTTCTGCACATTTTTTCCACTTGTTTCAATAAAGATTGTGTCAGGTCCTTGCAGATTAATGGACAGAACAAAATCATGCATATTTCTTTTGTAGATTATTATCCGCGACTGTCAGAATGTCAGAATCTTTATGGAAATTGGCCCCACGGTGCATATTATCAAGGAGTCATCGCAACCCAGGGAAATGAACACGGCGTCATAATAACAAAAGTGGAGCTGCATCCACACATCCGCTGTGCACTGCTCCCACAGCGTCACATGGCTCGTGCGCACATTTACACAAGTACATGCGTTTTTCCTTCATCATGTCTGTGTTACTCATCCAGAGCAGCAGTTGCATGTACAAAGCACCGGCCCCCTCCCCCTGCGCCGCCAACACAAGAATGACCTTCACAGCCAACAAGATGGTGAAGACAGAGGCAGAGCGGTGGTGAAAGAGGCGCTTTTTGGACAACGGCGTAAGTGAGGGAAACATGTACCTATTTCCTCTTTCCAAGTGTTTATCAAGAGGTTTTGGGTTCTCCTCTCAATGTCCAAAGAAATAGATATTGTATATTGACTTTCACACATATATTTCATTTATTTACATGAATGACATAATGAATAGCATTATTAAATACCTCCCTGGGTCTGCGTAGGTTTCCTCCGGGTACTCGGGTTTCCCCTACCACTAAAAACATGTTCAATAGGTTCCCCTCTGGGGCCAAGACTCCCCTGTAAAAGAGATTCTTAATCAATTAGCCATGATAATATGACCATGTCAATCAATCAAAACATATCAATGCTATTTATAAAGATGTCTGTGCAGGCTCTCAGTAGTGCAGGAGTTGTCCATCTTAGATGAAGGTTCTTGAGTCATCTTCTGTACTCTGTAGTTTAAGTGTAGGATAAAAGGTTGTGTCAGTGACACTAAGGTTTCCAGCTCTCACGTGGACTAGATAAAGACCACATGGGAGGAGTTTGCTTGGCTAAGTCCCTCCCCCTTCTATTAAAGGCAACTCTCTCTTTTTTAGCCACAGGTTAAGCTGGAAACAGTGTGACTGACGAAGCCTTTTGGATGAGAAATGTCCTAAACTTTAACTACTTTACAGAAAATGACTCAAGAACCTTCATTTATTTATAAAGCACTTTTCAAGCAAAACCTTACCAAAGGGGTCATTTATCCACCATTTTACCATTTGACATTGTATCTATTATTGTTTTAGGGCCACATCTTCTTCCATGTAGATGAGATCATGCTGGGGGACTAAAAATGTGTAAATGGCTGCTGCTTATCCACTTTTGTGTGTGCCACTTGGTTTACACGCGAGTACATGCTTGATAAATAACCTCTAAAGTGCTATACAGATTAAAAATCCCTTAACTTCCCAACTCACCCAACCTCCCACCCAACCTATAATCCCCATATACAATCAAAAGATAAGAGCAAACACATGCTCATCCATTCTCACACACCCACCAGAAAAATGAGGCTGTTAAATGATATGTCAATGGTTTTCAAGCTTTTCATACCTGCTCATAAAATATTGACCATATTTTAATATCGACTTCCAATGTTGAGATTGTAAATAGATTTGCAATTTACATTTTAAAACCAAGATTCAGTTCACAGTGCAGATTTCGAACAACATCTTGAAGCATTAATATTTGAGAAAATTGAACTGGTAAAGCAGAATTACCGAATGAGCAGGTTTGATCCATAATAAAACCCCATATACTCTGGAGGATGTTTTATTATTGCAATCATTTGTGATCTGCTAAACAACATAGAAAACCACAGACCTGCTGCACAGAGGGAGTGTGAATGGAGAGAGATATGTGAAGACGGGCGCCTATACCACAATAACGTTTTTTACAAAAGGGGGAGAGGGACGGAGCCGAGTGCTATAAATCTTGATTCAACACGTGCAGAATTCGCCTGCGGTGCTGGATGAAAGTCTTCAGTCATGGGGCGTCACCTCTATTTCATGCTCACACTATCTCTCGAAGGTCAGTCCACAGGTTACGGGAGAGATGCAGCTCAAATATACCCATCCTGTTTGGAGCTGAACTGTCATGTTTTATACTGACAACTGGAGATGGGAGAAAATTAACCCCGCTTATGCATTTGACCTTCCATTTAACCTTGTTTATTGGCGTTTCACTGCGGGAAAGGTGAACAGACAACAGTGGAGGAGAGGAGTGCTGTGGACCTTTCTGCAAAAAAAAAAATCTTGCGTTTTTATGTATTCACAAAATACTGTGGTCTACAAAAACAAAATGTCAATGTCAATGTCAATTTTATTTATAAAGCACATTTAAAAACAACCATAGTCGACCAAAGTGCTGTACAAGAACAGTAGCAAAATGTACAATAAACACAATAAAACATAAACACAGGTAATATATAAAGGCACAAACTGTGTCTGGTCTACATAGAACCGAAGGCCAAAGCAAAAAGATGAGTTTTTAATTTGGTTTTAAACTCCTCTACAGACTGAGCCGAGCGCACATGTAGAGGAAGGCTGTTCCAAAGTTTAGGGGCCGCCACTGAGAAGGCTAGGTCACCTCTGGACACATGCTTGGATTTAGGAACAAAAAAAAGGAGCTGGTCTGCAGACCTCAGAGCTCTGGAAGGACAGTAGAGCCGCAGCAGTTCTGAAAGATACTTTGGTGCCAGTGAATTTAGGCATTTAAAAACAATCAGCAGAATTTTAAACTTGATTCGAAAGGGAACTGGTAGCCAATGTAAAGAGGACAGAACGAGAGTGATGTGCTCCCATTTTCTTGTGCCGGTCAGCAGGCGGGCTGCGGCATTTTGGACTCCCTGCAGGCGCTGGAGAGCCTGGACGGGGCCTTTCTGTGTGGAGTTTGCATGTTCTCCCCGTGTCTGCGTAGGTTTCCTCCAGGTACTCCGGTTTCCCCTACCACTAAAAACATGTACAATAGGTTCCCATCTGGGGCCAGGACTCCCCTGAAAAAGAGATTCTTAATCTCAGTGGGACTTTCCTGATTAAATAAAGGTCAAATGAAAATAAAATCTTCAAAAAAAACGTGCACAATCATGGATGTGCCAGCAGCAGCAGCAGCAGCAGCAGCAGCAGCAGCAGCAGCAGCAGCAGCAGCAGCAGCAGCAGCAGCAGCAGCAGCAGCAGCAGCAGCAGCAGCAGCAGCAGTGTTGTGTCTCTGCCTTCTTTTGTTTTTCTACAGTTCTATTTACATACACTTTTTACTGTCAATAAAAATATAAGTGCTGCATTTATGTTTATGCATCTGTCTCATATGAAATAAACCAAATAAACCAACCAAATAAAAGTGCTTGGAGTACCTATAGGTGGAATAGCACTATACAGTACATGCAGTAAATTGAGACCATTTACATAATTTTGAAAGGACTTTCTGTTAACTCTCCCCTCCTTCCCATCCGCAAACAAAACAAAATCAAACAACTGCCAATTCTTCATTGAACAGTTTTTGGGTCTTGCTGGGTGAAATGTGTTTTCTGTTTCCTCCTGGTGATGCAGTTTTCCCCATCAACCCAAGACATGCACAATCGGTTGACTCTCCAATTTTGTGATTCCGACCATGAACAAAACTCAAGAGGGTTACTCCGGGCTCCTGACTAGATGTCTTAGTAGTTAGTGGATGGGTCAAATGCAGAGGACAAATGTACCCGGGGACAATAAAGTCGATCTTAAACCTTACATCTGAATTTTTAATGTTAGCAAGCAATGGTCTAACTGTATTTTTGTGTTATTCTTTATCTTGTTCTCAAGGGAGTCCTGGCCTCAATAGCTCTAAATGTGTAAAAAAAAAACAAAAAAACAGGTCTAAGCCTTTGCAAAGTCATTAAAAGATATTAGTTGTGACTATCTCAGTAGAAGAAATGACATTGGGTTTCGGAAAGTGCGGAAAAAATACCGCCATGCCCTGTGTCTCACTGCTGCTATCTCCCTCTTTGGGGCTCCCAGTATAATCTGCACTTCATTTGCATTTCAAAAAAAAAAAAGGTATCTTTATGAGTCATGTATCGCAGGCACTCTGGTTTGTCATTACTTAGTTATGAAAGCCACTCTGCCTATGCAAAGATTGAGCTCGGGGCTTGTCTGGAAACATTTCCCACTTCAACTGTAACACTCTCAATCGCAGTGGTGCAAAATGAAATGCATGAGGCAGGATGTATGTGTACGAGATTACATAAGGAAGAATTAGTCTATTAGCAGGAAAAATGGGTCATTGCATCTGCCAGCAGCTTGGTGTTTGACTTGAAATCAGTGGTCACCAACCAGTGGATCATGATTGAGAGGAAGATCTTTCAGCTCAATTCATACATTTTGACCAGCTTTTTTTTAATTTGTTTTTATTTGTTTTTGTTTTTGTTGGTTTATTTTCATTAATGTATTCAATTATTTTACACTTACAAATTCTGTGTTCTTTTTTCCTTTTTCTTTCTCTCCCATATTGTATTGGCCCTTGCCCTCCACCTGAGATTATGACAATATCAAATTCTAAACCAGAACATAAACAAATAAACAAATAAACAAACAAAGTATGAATATTAAATTATTATAAAGACATTATAATCTTGTTTAGTGTTGTATCCTATATCAATCAATCAATTACAGTTTATTTCTGTAGCACATTAACACTTGGCAGACCAAAAAGTTTAAAAAACACAGGGAAAAAGCATTCTGTATAAAATGATAAAATATAAAAACACTGGCAAAAATAAACAAAATGGATCAGCATTAGGTGTTCTGGAAGGCCCGTCTAAATATGTGAGTCTTTAGCCTGGACTGGGAGTCACAGTTTGGGTCCTGCCACGGCAAAAGACCTGGGCACCTCCAAAACCATCTGAGAGGAGGAAAGGGGGAGCTCTGCTGGGGCGGTGGATGGACAAAAGCTCGAACAGATATGGGGGGGCATGTCCATGAAGAGCTTTAAAAACAAGTGACAACATTTTAAACTCAATCCGATAACGTACAGGGAAGCCAGTGGAGGGAGGAGAGGATTGGGGTTATGTGGGAGCGTCTGGATGTGTTTGTCTGCATCTTGCACCAACAGAAGGCGATGTACGGAGGGCAGCTTGATACCAAAATAGAGTGCGTTACAGTAGTCAATAAGTTAACTGATAAAAGCATGTATGGCCTTTTCGAGGTCACCACGGGATAAAAAGGGTTTGACCTTCGCTATAGGTCGCAGCTGAAAAAAGCTGGATCTGACCGCAGCATTGACTTGTTTGTCACATTTCAGCTCACCGTCAAACACTACACCTAGATTTTTGACAGACTGATTTGATTGGGAAGCTCAGAGGGTTAGTGGACAGGACATTGTGCAAATCAACTCTCACTTTTACTTTCATTTAAATGTAAGAAGTAGTAGCCTGGTTTTATCATCCCTTCGTACTCATTGTGTTTCGTACAAGGGTCTGGACTTTCACAATTGAGCTCCGTTGTCAGGTTCATTCCAAGGCTTCAATTTTAATCTCTGGATATTTGAGAGCCGAGCCAGAATGGATTGAAGGGCTTCCATTACTTTCATATCCGCTGCCATTGCCAAACTGCAACCAGCAAATGTGGCGGAAATGCTTCATGTCACCTACAAGTCACTTCCCCGCTCGCTGAATGGTAGGTTGAAATTCATCCGATGAAACGCGGCCACTGAGATCAGACCCAGACGTACATGTAGGGAAATTACAATTGACCGGAGTTTACGGATTGGCCAAGGCCAGGCTAAAGAAGTTGTGGAACAACCATTTTTTTCAAGTCCGACAGGCAGTTATGGAGTGGATCAACGGCAGAACCAGTGTTCCTCCAAAAAGTGCGTCCTTTTCTCATTCATCCCAAAACAAAGCAAGACCTGTACACTCTTTATAGTCTCTAGTCCCTTCACACGGACATAACCTCAAGAGCTACAAATGGTATGACCCGAAAGATTGAAAATATAAATGTATCAAATGTATTATCCTGTATCTACAACAAAATCCAAACCCTTATGCAAATGTTGAAACCACAATTTCTGTGAAAATTAGCAAAGTCTCCACACTGCAGCAACTATTTTACATAAATTTACTAAGTTTGTTTAGCCTCATCTTTCTTTGAGCAAACACCCTTCATCACTGACACTCTAAAACAATGCGCTCTGCATCCCGGCGCACACAAACAAAGCCGAAATACCCAATGACTTCACTTTCTTTGCCGCAATCCTGACACCCACTTGTTGAACATGATTTATCAGCGTCATTGCGACAGGGGGGTAATTCTGTGGCGCAGTGACCTTGCCTAAAGCGCGCCTCTTTGCATTTTCTTAGCAAAGTCGTTGTGAAAGTATCCCAGTTTTACCACTAGGGCCATGTGTGATTGATTGGTCAGTTGTTCCTTCCTGTGCGCAGCATGGATCGGGACATTATCTCTCAAAGCCCGCGGGGTGCGCTGAACGATTCACAGATAAACAGAAAGGTCAAAAGGATTAGCAATGGAGCAAAATCAATTAGAGAGGAAACTAAAAGTGGCCATTTAAAAGACATCATGAAGTCTGATAATTAAGATCATCAACCTCCATCTGTTTGTGACCCAGAGTCTCACAGTGACTCGAGAGCAGTGACTTTCCACAATGGGGTGTAGTCAGAGATAGCTATATTATTTATAAACCCATTGTTAGTGACATTTTCGTGGTGAATAGCACACTTTCAGCAAAGCCAGAAGGTCACGAACAAACATGGGTAACGCAGGATCAAAAAAGGCTACACTAAAAGGCTATTGATGCAGCTAATTACTATCCTATAAGAGCAAAACAAAGGCAGAGTTTTTGAGTTTTTGATTCATGAAGTAGTACATTGAAACAGAAAGCATCAATAGCACATTAGTCACTTGAACATATTGTTACAGTCAGAGCCATGTGCAGCAAGCCGAGTGCGTGGCAGATTGTGGCTAAATGCCCCTTGCCAAACCTTACTCCTACAAGTTTCCAGTTCTCGTCGTGTGTGAGCGTGTAATTGTTGCTTGTCCTGTGTTTTTCTGTGTGAAGGGAGGCTGAGTGTCCCTTTCTCTGTAAATGATTGCGCCATTTATTTTCCGGAAACCACACTGAGAGTCCACTTGACACATGGGCGACTCGACTTTTACTCCCACTTCAAGATAATTAACAAACAATTATCAGGTCTGGATATAAAGCGTAAGGCGCTGGTGCTCAAAGCGGGGCCGGGGACCACTTACGGAGCACTCAGGCTTCACTTTGTTTGACTTTTTACTGCCAGTTTAATAATTTTACATGATTATAACCTGTGTGAGCTGGCATCAGCTCCCAAGTAGTTTTTTTTATTTGTAATTACACAGTTAAAACCAGCACAAATCAACCAGTTTAATTTTTCACTGCATGTTCAAAGAAGGTTCTTCAGTCGTCTTCTGTACTTATTCAGACCAGATATAGACCACTACCCTCTATTAACAGCCACACTCTCCTGTAGATAAAGAACTTTGTAGTTCTTAGTCTTTGTAATTCTTTCTCCTAACGACTCAACTCCCACCTGAGTTTTAGTCTGAACGGCCCTACTCTCAGCTGATCCCTGCTAATTGCCTGCCTGTTGATCTGTCCTGGGCTGAGTTTCAGCCTTTCGTATGAGAGGCGAATCGTTGAACACTTTAACTACAGCCTTCAGAAGATGACTCAAGAAACCTCTTTGAAGATGGACAAGAGCCTACGAAGACATGGAAATTATTTGAGCTTGTCTCTTGCCTGTTTTTCGGACAGATAGTATCTATGTGTGAGCTCCACTTGCTTGTTTCTTTGGATGCGGTTTGTGTGGCTGTTTTGTATTGTATGTTTTCTGCTCTGAAAGAATTGCCCCATGTGGGATAAATAAAGTTGACTGAACTGAATTAGTCCCTGGCTAAAATGTATGGCTACATTGGCTACATTTTTTGTTTGTATGTCCGAACTTGTTCCCATATTTGGTCCAATTTCAAAATAAATTAAAAAAATAAAACGAATAACGTTATGAGTCAAGGACTTGGATTTCTCATCTGTGCTGTTTTAGTCAAAAGGGTTTAGATGCGGCATGTTGCCAACAGCAGAAATAACGAGTTAGTGCCGGACATCTGTCTGCCACACGAGACGACCAGAAATGACCTGCACTGCCTCCTGGCAAATCCATCGTGTCTGTGTGAGCGGGGGAGAGAAAGAGCGAAGGGGAACGGCCTGCATTTAGTCCTGCTACAGGGCAGGACAAAGATATGAAAAGCACAAGCAACAATAAGTGACAGCAAAGAGCCAAGATTAGTGATTTGAAGGAAGCACGCACGCACGCACACACACACACGCGCACACACACACACACACACACACACACACACACACACACACACACACACACACACATTGTTGTCTGTGTATGCGGGCTGCTGCTTCAGTATGAGAGGTCATTGCAAAAAAACAGTTTTATCCTTAAAGTGATAGTCTGGAACTCACGGATCTCAGCAATTAATCAGAGTCTAGTTTCCTCCCGCATTGACCAATGAGACAAGCTTTTCCTGTGAACCGGCCTGTCAGGTCCAAAGGTCCAATCAGGAGGAGGGGGAGGAGCTCCATCGTTTACTTTTGAATATTCTGCTTCTGTTTTCCTCATTTTTGCAAACTAAGAAAGGCTTTCTGGTTAAAGAGGGGAGGAATTTGATTGTTTACTTTCAAATTTCACTCTCTCTCTTTCCTCACTTTACAAACTTACAGACTATCACTTTAAAGCCACAATAAATTCATTAAATAGAGTAAAATACAGGCTTTTTTTTTTTTATACCATCAAACACGTGTCTCCCAAGAACTGATTTGTAACTTTACTCAAAGCGAGGCGTCTCCAGCTCGACACCATGAAAATGTCGACTAAAAGCAGCCAATCGTATAGTCCAATATGTTACGCAGAGTGCCTTTAAACTCCCAAATCATCCATAAACATCTGTTCCGCCAGAAACCCATCTACTGGTAATTCTTGTGGTTACACTGCTCACAGCTAGACACATACAACTTCATTACCGTCATTGTACATAACATAAATTGAACACTAAAAGTTGATTGCTTATAAACCGTAGGAACAAAAGATGGTGCATGACAATGTCCCCTAATGATGTGTGCATGCATGTGGAGCCTACAGGGCAGACATCTTTGTTCCCCGCTCAATACCGCCGTCACCGGGACATGAATTATGGAAGTGCTAGTGACAAGACACCACTTAGAGCCAAGAGACACTTTTATTGAGTTGTGATGAGCCCGTGTGTGTGTGTCCTTTGTGTGTGCGTCAGTGCGTGTACCCGCGTGTTGATCCTGCAGCATGACGAGAAGACTGATCACCTCTCCACGGATCTCGGTTGAGGCAACATTGTCACCGTGACCTTTGTTTTTCCCGTCTTTGACAAATATGCAGCTGTGTCACCGCCACCACACGCAGCTGTTTGCGCCGTGCCTCCAGGAAACAACATTTGGTCTCTAATGCCTCGACGTATTTGAGATCGGATCCCCTCCAGTGCAAGCTCTTCGCTTCAAATTATGATTCAGCTCATTGTTGAAGGCACAAAAGGCTGATCAGAACAGATCAATAGTTCGACGTAATCCAAATGTTGCACAAGGAGATAGGAACAGAAGAATGTTCAATAGAGAGTTTTAAAGGGGCTGGATGCAAGTTGGCCATTTTATACTCACTACTGCCACCTCAGGCCATATGTGTAACTGAACCTTCTATATTAAGCTCGTGCATGACGGCAATTCGGGCCAAAGTGACACCTTTTTGAGTGACAGTGCAGGATTTTAGAGGCAGTTGTGGTGAACAGGTCTGGGCTCATTCTACACATTAGGACATGGCTGGAACATGTAGGGGGAGGAAAATACTTAATTTTAACATTTTTAAACTCCCTATAGTCCCTTTAAATTGGAGTCAAAACAAAAAACTGGAGCTGAAAACTGGAATGGTTAACGCTATTTCCAACCAGGGGTACAGGGACTATATATTATCATAACACAAAGACATCCACAGTGTGTAATAAAAAAAATATGTGGGTAAACACTGTCTTGTTTTAGTTGCATTTTAATATGATACAGTGCGCTTTGTGGGCGTGAACTCAATAAACGCAATAAACAAATTAGACGCAAAACTTTTAATATGCAGCAGCACTCCCCACTCTTCATAAACACATACAGACAACAAGTTTAGCCCCAAAGTGAGTGCGTTTCCTGAAATGCCCTGCAGTTGTTATCTCTAAGTGGCGTCCCGGGGCGAGTGGGTGGAAGGATGCGTGACTTGTGGAGCAGATTTAGAGATTCCCCAAAGATCCACACAGGCACACACGCTCACAGCGATGGGGCAATGTTAATGTTTGTACTTGTGTTTGCTTGTGTTTGTGCTCGTTTCCAGATAACCATTTACTTTACAGCCCAGTTTTGATGGAAATGGATGGAAATAGCATTGTATCTCAGGATGACAAGAGGTAATGCATTAATAACAGCCCTGTTTCCATATTATTACCAAGACAATACATGAACATTTCCTGGTAATTAAAAGCCTGATACTGCGTGAGTTGGATGAGTTATAATAATGTTAAATAAAGTTGAATGACATGGAGTTCTTCTTTAAAGGAATAGGCCACCGTTTACCTTAGCTTAGACGAGTTCATTTGTACCCGTCTGGTCTTCACTAACTGATTAACTAAGTGTTAATATAAGAAACCTTTATAGTAAAGGTTTTCACCAAATAAAAATGTGTGGTGCTTTTCTATATTTCAAGTAATTCAAGTGCATAAACCACATTTACTTACTGCGAGTTGCATATTAATTAAAGATATACTCACAAGAGGGTTTGCTTTCATGTTTACTAACAACACTTCTAGGGCAAGAGTTTAGAAACAGGGCATGTTAAGAAAGAAATCCAACTGGGTATTTCTTCCTTTATTTGTGATGGTGTTTTGCATTCTGTTTATTTGACAGACAAGAAACATTTCATCTGGGGCAGAGGAGCGTGCCCCAGGGCTGCCAGCAAACCCGCATCTATCAGCGTAGGCCATTAAACACTGAAAATACTAATATATTTTTGAATTGTTGCAGTCGGGTACATTTTGTTTTTATGTATGCATGTACTGTATATATGTATTTATGATTATGCATTTTTGTTTTGAGTTTAGTTGAGTTTTGTAACCATGTCTGGGAAAGGTGCTACACAATTAAAGCTGCTTCTTCTTCTTCTTCTTCTTCTTCTATACCTTCTATACCTTCTATGCCTTCTTCTTCTTCTTCTTCTTCTTCTTCTTCTTCTTCTTCTTCTTCTTCTTCTTCTTCTTCTTCTTCTATACCTTCTATACCTTCTTCTTCTTCTATACCTTCTTCTTCTATACCTTCTTCTTCTTCTATACCTTCTTCTTCTTCTTCTATACCTTCTTCTTCTTCTCGTGGTTGATGAAATGCCATCCAAATTTGCCTATCGATTCTAGAATATTCAAGCAGTCAGTCAAACAAAAAGTGTAGCAAATAGTAGTGTTCATAAGCAACTTTTAGCATCTGGAAAAGCCTGATGCATTATTATTATTATCATTATTATTTTTATTATTATTATTATTATTATTATTATTATTATTATATGGAAATAAGGTATTTTGAGAAGACCACCTTTGAAGTTTCAACTTCCTATGTATATTTATGGAGGAAAAGAAAAGGGCAAAAGAACAACAGTAATACTTTGTTTATTGCTTTATTCCTTTGTTCCCAGGTGAAAGCAAACATGTTTAGAGACCAAGCTTAAAACCTGAAAATAAAAAACAAGGCTTGCCCGGAGTGTTTTTCCTTGACACTGGAGTGGACCAATCGTGTGGACCGACTGACTCACCTCTCTCCTCTTCATGCTCACTCCGCTCTATTTTCATTGCTCCAACTTTGCAGAGAGGTCCATAAAAGCCACTCAGGTTGAACCGAGGGCAGCCTTCATGAGAGGCAACAGTAAATGGGCACCCGGGAAAAATGTATGCACTTCTCTCTGCTCAAGTGGGAAAAAAAGTCACTGAAGAACCACAGGGTAAATATTCAGAAATTACAGCTGATTTTCCATCCATGTTGGAAAAGTAAAGCTTACGTAAAGGTCCAATTGAAATTGTGCTTTCAAGCTGAGAGAAAAATCACCAATTCCATGCACCTTCAGACTGACCTGACTTAGCCTTGTCTTTTATCAACCAGATTTCCACATTTTTTTTGTATAGCCCAAGATCCAGATGCAAGATCCAACTCCCATGCATTGTGCATTAGTCCATTGCGAGCACTGTAGGCTAAAACTTAAGATCTTTTATTCCTTGTCTATCCAATATGTGTCTTTGTATAGGAAGCAATTGGTTGAAACCCTAACTGATGTGTGACATTGTGAACAAAGGTAAACTGGCAATGATTCATGTTTGATTTGACTGATTTTGACCTTCACAATGAAATCTTTACGTTATAATAAAAGATAAAACACTTGGTGGCCTGTCTCCAGCCACAGCTCTTCATTTGCCTCATTAGTCCAGCTCTTGGTAAAACCCCTCCACAAGGATTTGACATCAATTCTCATTTACTGCACTTTGAAGTCTGATTAATTCACAATTACAGTGAGACAGGCAGAGAAAAGACAGTGAAAGACAGAGAGGGAGGGTTTCCGCTGAATGGAGACAGTCAAGTGAACAGTGCAAAGGCAGAAACATTAAATCTGTTTTGAGTTGGGTAATTGCAGGCGTCAAAGTAGACATATCACACATAATTGAAGCAGGGATGTTTTACGTTGTATAATTTGAAATAACATCAATGTAAAGAAAGCCCGACTGAAGACTGGGCTGGTCAGGGTTTGAGTTGGCCTGGAATGTTTTATCATGGTTAAAAGTTTACAAAAGTAAGTGCAGCATACGTCTCCTTTAAGGTAAACCAGAGGACACATAGCATGCTGTAAGAACCCAATGTCTGTGAAATATTTAAAAAGATGCACAGTACCTGACTTCTTGCACCGCTGATTACATTACACAATCACCATGAATCATAGTCTCATAAAGGCAGTATATCAGAGAAACACCAGAAATAGCTTTAACAAAAGGAGGATTCTCCATCTGAATACAAGACGATATGACAGGAATAAAGGATGGAGCGGCACCATTGTGTAAAGCCATTTATTGAGTCCATCTATCATTACACAGAATAAGGTACAAAGAGGCTTTACTGGGCAGTCTGAGGGGCTAGTTCATACGCTCGGATTAGGAGTGCATAATCACAAAAAGATTTGTAGCATCTGAACATATCCCTATAGTGTGATACAGAGTGACCTTTAGAGGGCTGGTCTTTTCAAGATCCCACGCTTTATTGAGGTTAAAGAAAAGAAGAAGAAAAAGAAAACACCTTAGCAGCACACTGTAATCCAATTTTTATAATGAGTTTTTGAGACTGATAAAGGTTTCTGGACTTTAAAAGCACAGGGGAGCCCCATCTCATGACATCAGAGGATAATAGGAAAGCTTTCGCAGCTTGAAAAGCAGGTATGAGGTAACGATATTCTGATAAAGCTAAAAGCTCAACAAAGCAAATTTAGCATAACAACAGCTTGTGGAAATGTATTGAGCAGAGATGCATCAATAAACATAGATTCAATCAACTTCCATATGTTTATCATGGTAAAGGTAATTATTTTATAAGTGCTATTGTTGTAACTTTTTAGTGCTTAAAACAGGTCTTTCATATTGATGACTCACTGAGTCTCAACAGACTAACCTCTATAAAGGAATAATAATAATTTTATTTTGCAATAATGTAACATTTATATAGATAGGTCAGACCATCGGGACCAAGCCTTTCTTCATTAAATCAATAGACACCAACAACATCTGTCTCTCTGAGGCTGCTATTTTGGAGCTGAACTAGTTTAGCGCTCGCAAATCAAAACAAACCCATTACACTTGACTATTTTTTGTGGTTCAAGCTGAACATAATTAAGGGCACTGTGTCTGTGATCAGTTTGTCCAATACACTATCTAACAATTGTGGAAGTATTCATTTATTCACTTTATCTGTCAGCATGATCTTATGCCTGATCAGTGTCCACACTACCAGTATTTTTCAACCATGGTAGCTTCCGTATTGCCCATTTTCTTCTGTGCACCAGTCTCAAGTGTCCTTGCATCCCAGGACAGCGTCGTAGGTCTTGCCCGTGAATCGGTGCTGTATTGATGTGAAGCCAGCAGCTGTGAGCAGGGCACTGTACTGAGCAGCGCTCCTCTCTCGCCCCTCTGTCTGGACCAGCATGTTCAGGGAGTACAGCTGAGCCGTTAGGGGCCCCGAGCCATCCTCATAGAGAAGGGCCTCCACCAGCAGCACAGCACCACCTATAGGGCACAACAGGACAGGCTGCTTTGAAGACTTTGATAGATCAAAAGAAAACGGGCAGAACCACAAACGATGAGCTGTGTGGATGGATAGAGAATACAGTTTTCTACCAATAACTTTCCAGTGTTAGTGTGAAGGAAGAGGCATAGCATAAGTCTATCTCGTCCCAAGACTCTGTGAGAAGGTTTGTCTATAAGGCTTCAACTATAGTACCATTTTACTATCTTCCATAAACAAACAAAAAATGTAAAAATGAGCTGCATGCAAATATTTTCAGTATTTGAATAAAAAAAGCTTTTATTTTTTTATTTATTTTGTTTGTTTAATGCTAAGCCACACGCTCAGGAAAATTGTCTTCTGAATCATAGCTTGTCTGTGTCTTCGATCACAGTCAGATGGGCAGATTTTGGGGGGGATGAGTGGCATTGTGGGATACAATCTGCTGTGTTATTTCGTGGAGAAGAAACCCATATTTTCCTCCTGTTTGCACAGATCAACACTGACCTGGTTTGCAGGCCTTGTACACTCGAGTGAGAAGCTCCACGCAGCACTGGTCAGTCCAGTCGTGGAGAATCCGGGCGAGAATGTAGAGGTCTGCTTCTGGGATGGGGTCTTTGAAAAAATCACCTGCGAAATAGATAAAACAAGAAGGAAGCTTTATAAGGTTACTTTTAAGAGTGACTGGTGTTGTGAGCTAAAAAACACAAATATGCCTGTTGTAAAAGGCTTCCGAATTTGCTTGGCAAGTTGTTTACAAAAACTACACTAAACCTTAGTAAAAACATGGTGGAAATAGTGAAAGGAGCCTGGTATCACAGAAGTGCTATTGCATTTTGCAGCTCTGTTTCCATATTTTCAAGGAAACAACGGCCATCTTTTCTGGCAATTTTAAGTCTTTATACAAGGTTAAGGTAAGGGTATTGGAAATTAATTAGGTGTGTAATCATTTTCCCATGCCATAAGTAAATAAGTGCTTTATATGTCATTGTAAAAGCGTACAACGAAACAGTATTCAGGTGTTAATCCTGAGTGAGTGAGCCACTGTGGGTCAAGCTGACCAGCATGTTTATGGAGGTAGTGGAAACCGTAGCACCCGGAGGTTCTCTGCTCCTCTGAAACGGTGCAGCGCCTCCTGGGTTTGTCCCTGTTTCAGAGCGTGGTGTCCTGCACTAGTCAGCCTCCACCTGCTCCTTCCTCTTCCTCCTGCACAGCTCCCTCCGCTCCACAACAGTCTTTCCCCATCTTCTGGGATGAGCCTAGCAGTTCATGTGTTTTATTCTCCAGTGGACGTCCATTAGCCAGTACAATAAAAGTCATGTGTGGCTTAGATGTGAGTCTTGCCCGGATACCTCGTCGTTTGTCCCCTTTTTGCTTCCTGTAGCTCCTCTTGTGAAGCCTCCACTGTGCTGCAAGTGTTGGGGGTTCTTGGTGCCTCGTCAGTGTCTCAGAAGAAGAAATGTGTAAATGGGTTTAGCTGATAAACTAACTGTTAACTTTTAAAAAGCTGCTTTTTCAGGATCATTATAGGCTTTTTGCAGTAAAAAAAAAATCCACCAAACCCCACAAAACACGGCAAAGACGTACAAAAGTATCCAGTAAAACAATGTGGACACATGTGGTACTAGCGAAAAAATGTAGAATTGTTAAGTTAACATGAGGGGTGATGCGCTAATCCTTCTGCTTCTGTTCACCCCATCATCATCATTACATTATTTCAGCTAATTGCACCGACAACTCGTATATAGCATCATGTCTCTTTATTCTACTAGTGTATTCAACACCTGATTATTAACTGGAGCGACATCTTGTGCAATTAAATTATGTCAAATGCATGGGGGTTAAACATTAATCATCACACAGAGATTTTCTACCGTTCACCGATGTATTTATGGTTGTAAAAAGCATAAAGCCTCATGTTTCCATTGTGTAATTTGGCTTGGTCTTATCTAGCGCTGACACTGTAGCCTAGCATTATCAGCCAATGGCAGAAATGGGTAAATAAACAGGTCTGCGGTTGCTTACAATCAGAACGGCAAAGGATTACGAAGAGGAACATACAGGTGGATGACTGTTCTTCAGCTTATGCACCTACTGTCACCTGCACTTGGTATTCGTGTATTTTAATAGGAGCACTGTGCCGCTTTGGGACTGAAGACAGCTGAGAGAGAGAAAACAAGGTAATGCAACAAGAAATGGCAGGCATCGCAGCTCAGCAAAAATAACAGGGTCAAACAAGGGCCAGGCAATTTGGATACAGGTTTCATCTTGTATATAGGTCACTGTATTGTAATGGGCAGTAAGAATCCACTTAGAGAAACAATGACATTTGGAAGGTGTCCCTCTTTCAGGAGAAATTATTCAAAAGGGTAATTAGTTTTACCCTACGAGATAAAGGTAAATCTAATCTTATTGTCTCCATTCGAAAACGTGTGCTCTGCATTTGACCCATCCTTCCATAACACAGCAGTGATGTGTACGTTCCTGACCGAGCGGCTCTTTCAGGTGAACAGTACGAGCCGGATTTCAATTGTGAAAAGAGCCGGATCTATTTTTTTTACAGTCAATTTAATCCAGAACTCCCCCGGACGAACACAAGAATCAGCCCAACAGTGCAGCAGGCGACACAAGTGTAAACTTTTTGCATGGAAAATGATTTGTCGGACAGTTGCAGCCTCTTTTCATTAGTCGTGGTTCAAGAATTTGATCACAAATACGTTTTTCAAAGCGTAAATATCGGTCCCATTGTAATTCTAGATGATTTAAATAAAAATGTGTGCCCTCTATTGATGGTGTCTTAGCTGTTGTGAGCTATCTGGCTGCCGTTATTAAAAATGTATATTAAAAAGAGAGAGTCTTTTGAACCACACAGCAGGATTGGCCTGATTTTGAGACTTTACTGATAGAAAAAGTACTGATACTGATACTGAAACTAATGCCTTAATCAAGAAATGTGCATTTAAATCATAGTCCTGGTATCATCTATATTTAAGGCTTTTCTGACAATTATCTCTTTTTATCTCTTAAATTTTAACAGACCTCTTGAATTATCCCTGTAAAACAGTGGTTCCCAACATTTTGTCTTTGTCGTGTACCCCCTACCTCAAGGATGTTACAGTTTATTTGAAAAGTAATTACTTAAAAGTGGTGTTTGAAAGAAAAAGGACATCGTTGCAGTCAAAATAAACCTAAAATTCTCCCAAAGCACACACATTTTACTGAAAAATATAGCTTTTCCCTTTTTGTCAATCTGAAATAGTTCCAAGTACCCCCCTGCTAGGTCCTCAAGTACCCCCAGGGGTCCCCGTACCCCTTGTTGGGAAACACTGCAGTAAAATATTAGTTAAGGAAGAACTAGTTCGCCTCTCCTTTCCTTTCCCTAAAGAGTTTGCCACAAACGCTTAATGAGTCACATTTTACAAATTAATTGCTTTTGTTCTGAACATGTTGAACGCAAACTGCAGCCATTTAGGTCATTATTTTAAAGCATAAATAGGAAACTACCAATTTTCTTTAATTGTTTCCAAATCTCAAGGGTGAACTCTACTGAAGTCGAACTCTATATGAATTATTGTAAGCTTTTGCTGTCCAGTAGGCATGTAATTCAGAGTGATTTGAATTGCTTGTATTGAGCTGATTGAAGGGTTACCACAGAGCAGTACTTCCTGGTGAACATCGGGTTTGACAATTTGATAAGCTCTGCCCTTCAACGGGTGATTTACGTCGGTATGTGTGGAATATATGCATTAATGAACCCGCCCGCCCCATGTTTACATTAACATATGCAAACCTGAGACAACTCCCAATGACTTCAAACTTCAGTTTTTCTCCACGATAATGAACACACTTACCTTCATGGAAACCGATCCTGTCGTGGGCCTGGGTGACAAAGTGTTCCCTTGACGTGTGCACCACCTTGGGGAGGTCAAAGATCGTCACAGTGCATTGTGGGTAGGCGGACGTGCAGTGTTTGGCTAATGCTCCGCTGCAGCCTGGAGGGAGCAAAAACACACAGCGAGGATTACTTACAGTGTAGTTATTGCACAATGAATACTGATTAGCTTCATCTTACACCCGAGGCCCTGCTGACAGAAAGTCATTCATACTAAAGAGGGGGAAGTAGCACTGGGATCAGTACTTAAGAGAAGGCTTTCAAGTTGTCATCTGCACTAGGATTGTGTCGAGCTGAAATCATTTCACCTGTCATCTTAAAAAACCCAACTGCAAACTAGACTTTTATTCCACTTCATTCCAATTACTCGACTTGCCTTAGGCCCAACCTTGTTAACATTTCTAAAATCTACTCGCACCTTTTTAAATGGCCTAATTGTTTATCAAAATAATCCAGTAAAGATGACAACTAAAAAAACCTTTTCTGCAACGGAAAACTCCTCTCAAACTGAGCGTTTACTCACAGAGTAAAAATGACACAGTATTATTTTGGATAAAACTGGCCCGGTCAGTAATTTGGCCAAATGCCCAATCTCAGCAGATCTTGAAAGCTTGGCAGTTTGGGCCTCGTTAGTTCCAAGATGGGAGACCGTATGGGAATGTCAAGTGCCTGGGTGAGGGGTGTGTGTGTGTGAGTATTTGTTGGTGATCGGATGGCTATTTACGAAGATGTGTGCAGCCATGCCTCTGTCAATCTACCCCAAGGGCATCTGTGGCTACGTAGCCTACCACCTGCAAGTATAGAGCAAGGCAAGTTTCTAAGTAGAGCACAATTCATACACAAGGCAATTCAAAGTGCTTCACAGTTGCATAAAAGCAGATAAAATCATATTATAGAAATCAATTATAGTATAAAGCAAGAGTGCAGATAAGATACTTTCAGTGTAATATGCACGGGTAAAATGAACTGAAGCACTGCCTCAACGTGTTTATCATTGTCTCTGGAAACCACCAGGAGACCCCTCCCTGAAGTTCTCAGGGCCTGAGATGGTTCATACTTTGGTGCTAAACCATGAAAAGACTTGTACACAAGCAGAGCTGTTATTCAATTCTCTGAGCGACAGGAAACCAGTGCAGAGACTGGAGCACTGGACTAATACGGTCGTATTTCCTGGTTCTTGATTCTTGACTTGAGCAGCGGCGTTCTGGGCTGCACGGTTAGCTCTTCCGCTTCACAGCTAGAAGGTCCCGGGTTCGATTCCCACCAGGACAGGGTCTTTCTATGTGGAGTTTGCATGTTCTCCCTGTGTCTGCGTAGGTTTCCTCCGAGTACTCCGGTTTCCTCTACCACTAAAAACATGTGCAATAGGTGAATACTCCAGCCAGGTGATTCAGCCTGGCTCTACATCATGGAGATGGGTCCCTGGGCGGCACTGCTGTCGACCACTGCTCCTTATGGGCTGCCCCAGTGGCATCGAAGGATGGGTCAAATGCAGAGGACAATAAAGTATACAAACAAACAAACAAAGGATGTACTGCAGCTCTAACAGCTCATTTAGAGAGGCCAGTGAACAGGCTGTTACAGGAGTCTAACCTGTTGGAGACAAATACAAGTCTGGTTTCGCCACTATAGGCAGAGGAGCTCCTTTAGTGAGAGGCTGCTCTTGCTCTCCTGCTCCACGGATAGACTCAGGAAATCTTTCTTGCCCAGAGCGATTAGGCTGTATAACAAATCCTTGGGTGGGAGGGGCTAAATGGGAATTATAGCTGTACAGCGCTTTTATTTATTCTATGCACTGTCCTATTAATTTAATGTTTTCCTAATTTTTAGTATGTTGTGTTCAGCGCTTCATTTGGAAATGAGTTGTTTCTGGAACACTTTTGGATTGCTGTGATGGATTGGGGGAACAGGCCAAAACATTTACCGGAACACTCTCATTAAACACCATCATAACATCTAAAATCTTTGCCAGATCCTTACACATTTTCCCCGGATCCTTCACCCTGAAAAATGGAAAGATGGGGGATCAAACTAAGCACTGGTTGTGTTTATGTGTGACTTGTGGGTGCAGCTGATGAAGTGAATTTCCTTCGAGATTAATAATACAGTATATCGTACTATACCTCTGATCTTGGCAATGTTTTCCAGATGGTAAAAAGCTGCTGATGTTATTGCTTTGATCTGGCTGTTTAAAAATAGAGTAGAATAAAAAACGTTACTGTCCACCATGCACAATGACGGCAGAAATGGCTTGCTCACACATTCAACTATCTGCCCAAATACATTAAAGGGGCTAGATGCAAGTTTGCCATTTTCTACTCACTACTGCCACCTCAGGTCAGACGTGTAACTGCACCTTCCATATTAAGCTCGTGCATGACGGCACTTCGGACCCAATTTAACACTTTTCTGAGTGACAGTGCAGGATTTTAGAGGCAGTTGTGGTGAACAGGTCTGAGCTCATTCTACACATTAGGACATGGCTGGAACATGTAGGGGGAGGAAAATACTTAGTTTGAATATTTTTAAACTCTGTATGGTCCCTTTAAGTTCAGGTCTGAGTCCCTCTTATTACCCCTAGATTTCTAACCTGATTTTTCTGTTTTAGAGAGAGAGAGAGAGACTCGTGGTGATATTATGAATGTCCCATGTGAAGGAGCTTTGACTCCTTGTATGTGAAAAGCCCAAATCAGATTCTCTTCCAATACAAGTACGATGTCCAACATTACCACATGTTTACAACAACTGCTATTAGTCCTGCTTATATTATCAGCATACCACAACACTGAAAGCTACTATACTACAACTAGTTATACAAAAACTAATTTTCCATCACCATCACATCAACCACAATTCATACCTTCTACTTACAACTTTGGCCAGTATACACTTTCAAACACACTTGAACAAACAATTTGTATATCAAAATGTTTGAAATCGCACCACGATACCTTCTGCAACTGGTGCTTTTAAAATCCCTTCTAATTACTTATTTATTTCCCTGGCTCGATTTAATTGTGTAAGCTGTCTCTGGGAATTTGCCTCATCTAACATTTATGCTAATGCGAAATTTTTAATTGCAGTGGATTTTGAGTGACACAAACCCACTCCATTCATAAATATTCACGGTTGCTTTCCAGGAAGTGCACAAATACACACGATCTCAGTTTGAAGCCAATAAACCATAGCCATTAATGTGATTTCCAATGTAGTTTATAACCATTGTTTATATGCACAAACACTTGCCACTTGCTGAAGGACCCCACGCTGTTCAGCTGAGGTCAAAGCTGTGATTTGAGCTAGAAAAAAAAAAACAGTAACAACACAGGAACATGCCACACACACACACACAAGCTTTATGCACAGGTTCAGCTTAATATGAAAAATGACTCCTTCATCTTGATACTTTGGCACCTTATTATCACCGTTCATGCTTCATACACTCTGAATTTTAAAGAGAAGATCAGAGGAAGTGACAGATAATAATAGCAGCGGAGTCTGTGGAGAGGGTTGGACTGATAGAGGAGCCCTGAGGTGGAATTGAGGAGAATAAGCATGTGTTGCACCTACAAAGATACTCAGATCACATGTAGAAGTGAGATCTCAATAAAAGTGTTCTTGAGTCGTTCATATTTCGGTCTTTTCTCAGATGTCAATGATCCTGACTTGTTTAAAATGTGCATTATGGTCTAATTTTCAACACAAATCGCAAATCTATAACCAAACATTCCATACTTACTTAGGACTTCCGATATGGCGGTGCAATATTGCGATATTTTGCCAAACCATTTCAGCACGACATGTTCAATTCAATGTTTGTTTTTCAGCTGACGTCATCAAAAACCACTAAATCAGGATCAAAACAAGGGCAAACTTGAACTAAATCAGAAAATGTTTAACCTCTTAATCCCCGCCTAAACTGAGTGTACACTGTACAGTCTCCAGTTTAGCCAAATCCATGTAACGCCTCATTTGAAAGCTAAGACCTACAAAACTCAGCTAAATGGATCTGTTGGGTTTTTGTCGGTTTTGCCACTTTTTCATTGCTTTTTGTAACGTTTTCGTCTTGCTTTTGTTGCTACTTTGACTCTTTTTTAAAGAAGCTTTAAGATTTGGGTAAAGCCAAACTGGAGAAAATGTGCTCGGTTCGGGTGGGGTTTAAGAGGTTAACTAAAACTGAACTTTTACACTTTTTTTCAGTTCTGTTCATTGTTGGTTTTTGGATAAATTTGCACACACAAAAAAAATGTGGCGATCTCAGTCAAATGAAGGCTTAAAGCAGTACAAAGTAACTTCTTTACCTTAATAAATCCTTTTCTTAGTCCCTCTGGGGGTAATACAAGTGTTAATGGGATGATTGGGGGGGTCTTTCATCTCCCCCGGTGTCTCTGGCCAGAAAAACATAATTGCAACTTCCCCAATACACACTAATAGAATCACGAAGAAAAACAGGCAAAGCTAACTGTGGGCTAGCACCACTTAAACAGCATTTACAGCCAAGTTTGAGTGAAATAAAATATCTCCACTGTGTAATTGGATGTACAATATCCCGCTCTCCCTTTGTCTTTTCTATCAACATATTATTTACTCTCATGGACAATTAATGAGTAAAAAAACGCAACATGCTACGACACCTGCAGTGGCGCTTATGAACTCTAGGGGAGCTACTTATATATATATATATATATATATATATATATATATATATATATATATATATATATATATATATAGTGGCTTCTTGCGATACAGATATTGCATTGCCTATTATTGAGATAAGTTAATTTTTGCGATATATTGTGCAGCCTTACTTACTACATACAGATTTAAAGCAGACTTTTTATTCCAAAATAGTGCAGCCCAAGGAGGTTAAGTATATGTGAATGTCAGCAACTGTGGGTTATAAGCAATTGTCTTTAAATGCTAAAATATAAAAAAATATAAAAATATCACAGTATTTTTACACACACAAACCGTTAATGCATTTCAAAGCAAACCTCGTGCTCCCTGTCAAAACAGAAATTACGATGTATCCACTAATTATCCAGCAGACTGAATACATTTGCATGTCTAACGACAGCAACCTTTACTTTTAAGAAACGATGTCTAATTCAGGTCAGGCTTGCTTAAACTCGCATTCACGAGCAGAAGTTCTGTGGACAGCAGATGAGCAGCAGGTGACACAACAGATGCTGTGGTTCGTGATGGGGACAGCAGCTCGCGCGGTCGCACCCTTCACACCCCCGCTGGCCACGCGCGCAGTTTCGGAAACCCACTGCGGTGCATATCATGAACACGCGCGCACAGACGGGTACCTCCGGTCTGTTCTGTGTCCGCAGCCCCGTGTGGCGGAAAGAGCGGACCGCGGGTGTTTAATGGCTTCACAGCGCCCCCCTGTGGTCAGCGCAGGTGTCACACTGCAGGTAACCAGACTTTGAGAGACGTGACTTTAGAGCTGCAGATGAAAACCAAGCAATTTCACTGTCTGATCTTTATCTGTGTGTGTTTCTATTATATTTGAAGATGAGGCCCAGCGTTGTCCATTTTGAGTTTGTTCGCCCACTTTTGATTAAAATCATTTTGGATGAAAGAGAGTGCACAAAAGCGCTAAAAATTGATTCAGCTAAAATCAAATAGTGCAGCTCCTTGATGTCTGGATCACACATTTTCTTTTTTCCAAAATGGAACCTGTTACTCTGACAAAGAAACATTCAGTAATTAGTGAAATTTTAGGTTCTCCATGTAGGATGAGTGTTTGGATAAATGTGACAAACACACATTTTCATGAGTATGACTGTGTCTGGGACTTGGTTTATTCTATGTGCCCTTGTTTCTCCCATCAGTCCAAAACATGGACACAGATTTTGCCACTTACTGCATAGCTAATGTTGAGACGTGACATCATGTGAATACCATCTGTTTTCCTGACCATGAGCCTGTCTCAAGATCTGGAGATGGCTGCAACACAGCACCTGACAGTTTGCCCCGGCGGCACTGAAGGGTGGGTTAAATGCATGGGACAAATTTCCCTCAAGGAGCAACAAAGCTTATCATGGCCTCAACTTTAAAGCAAACACCGACACAGAGGCAGACATCAGTGGAAATTCAACATATACTGTGACTAGCACGGGGTGATTGAGTTTGACGATGAAAATCTCTCTCTGCACAAACAATCTGATACCCCATTATACGCAGTAGAAATTGCAGAGAAAAGTGGAATGAAACGAGAAAATAAAGTGCATTTTATAAACTCGTTGTCGAAAAGATTGCTGGGGAACAAATAAAGTTTCAGTGACTCTAGCTGTGTTTAAAACGGTTAGATCCCCATTATCTGGTGAGAAGCTGAGTTGAACCAGCAGCTTTGACAGGACTGGCAGGATACTGCAGCCATCCTCAGTGGGACCACTCAAGACCAACAACAGACAAATGATTTTGAAAAGCTCTCAACACTGTTTGACCACGCAGTGTTGAGAAAACTGTTTCAAAGTTAGTGCAGAACTGCAGAAAGTAGCGTCAACTAACTTTGCAAATGATTGATTCGGGCTTATTGTCTTCTTCTTCAACACACATGGGCTGCTGCAACATATACAAGCTGACATTACACCTTTTATGCAGTGTGATTTGAAGCATGGTAGGGTGACCATCCATCTATCCATCCATCCATCCATCCATCCATCCATCCATCCATCCATCCATTTTCTTCCACTTTTCCGTTTCCGGGTCGTGGGGGCAGCTGTTGGAGCTGCCCAATTCCCACTGCACCAGAACCAATGGCCTCATGTTTCTAACCGGGCCTGTTGGTCTCTCATGAAGGGCTTCTGAACCGCTCTTTGACCTGACACCTTGGACCTGTTTGCCATGGGAGACCCTACCAGGGGCACGAAGCCCCCAACAACAGCTCCCAGGATCATTCGGGCGCTCAAACCCAGTGCTTAATTTGATCGCACGTTTGGGGGCGATCAAATTGGTTACCCCTATTCTCAGTTTTTCGGGGTAAAGGATCCAGGAAATATTTAGGAGGATCCGGCAAACGATTGATCTGATATAATGGTGTTTAATGAGAGTGTTCCGGCAAATGTTTTGGCCTGTTCCCCCAATCCATCACATCAGACCAAAAGTGTTCCTGAAACTACAAATTTACAAATCAAGCACTGCTCAAACACCTCCACCACGTTAAGGTAGCGGTTCAAGGAGGGGACCAGAGGACCACCACACAAAACAAGTTGCACAATGGGATGGGACACAGTAGGACTTGAGAATTTCAGATTGCTAGAGAATTCGCTAGGTCCCAAAATATTCTAAACCAGAAAGTTAGGACACCCAATAATGTACATTTTAAGCAAGGAATGTGGATAGGTCTGTCATGATAACAAATTTGAAGTTCGATATATTGAGTCAGGAAAGTATCGCGATAAACGATCTTATTGACTCCAACGGTACTAGACTCTGTTAACTCTCAGGCATAAAAATGACAGCAAACCTCTGTTCTAAAAGTGCATAATCATATCCTAAAATACCTCACAAACCACACAAAAATAATGAAACTGAAGTTTTACAAAGAAAAAATAGGGGGGAAATGCTAATAAATGTACAGACGATAAATATCAAGCGTATCGTTTATCTGTTATTTATTGAACAATAAGTCGACAGAGTAATTATTGTGACAGACCCTAATGTGGAGATTATTCTCTTCTATTATTAGTTAAATTAACTGGTTTCAGACAGTTGCGTGTGGTTTTCGCCAGTGCAATGAAGTCTGGCGCTCACTCACTAATGATGTTGCTCCTTACTCATTACAGTAATAGACAGTGCAGTGGTAGATGACTTTGGATGACTTTGCCGGAGAATCAAGGATGCCTGGTCAGTCTAATGTTGCCGTGTCTATCTTTGTACATGTATGTAGTGCGTATGGCTGGACCAGCTGTCTCCTGGTTCACCCAGTGCGATCAGTGTTTTATAAATGTTAATGAGAGTGAACTCCGGGCCGTATGAAAATGAGACGTGACAAACAGCAGGGACTTACCTCCGAGGTCACAGATGACCTTAAAAGGCGAGAGGTCAAAGGCCGTGACCACGTCTCTGCCGCAGATGTTCCAAATAGAGTTCATTAACTGCATGAACTTGACCATTTCCTCGTCCGACCTGCCGACACAACAGAAAGTCTGAGTTTTTCCGCTTATTTAAAGGTTTCCTGAGCTGCATAAATGTGCATAATAGACGGAGCGATTACAATATCAGGCGTCCCACAAGAATTAGGTTCTTGAAAGACCTAGGACACGGTGGAGGGAGTGTGTTTTTCGGTTGAGCTGGGATTGCCTTTGAGCCCCCCCAAAAAAGCTGGAGGAAGAGTCTAGGATGAGGGAAGTCTGGGAGACCCTTCTACAGATCTTGAACTCTGTTTATGCTAATGGCCTATAGCCTATGGTGCATGAGAAGCAGTGCAGTATCTCAGAGTAGTGTAAAAGTGATAGACATTTAGGTGGAAAAATACAAAAAGACCTAAAGGCATTCTTGGCACAGGCATATCATTAGAACGTCTTTATCGTTTCGAATGGTTCAGTGAAGTCCATTAAACATGCTGTGAGCCTTAAAGAACATAAGCACCATGAGTATGAACCATGCCATGCCAACTGGATGAGAAAACAGTGATTCATGTTTTGTTTTGTTTTGTTTTGTTGTTATTTAAATTATTTATTTTCATCATGTTGGGTCTTTTTTTCTTACTGTTTATGTCCAATGTCATCTTTGATTCTTCAGAAGAGCTCCAGGCCGAGTACATACACTGTAAATATTGGTCCAAACATGTGTGAAGTGAACTGATCAGAGGAGAGAGACATGAAAAGACAGTGTGACCTCTGGGGCGGCTCCCAAAGTGACGCACTGTAAATGGCTGCAGCTCTGATACTTCCCGCTGTGAAACGAGGAGCTGATGTCTGGGCCTGACTGCATTCTGTCAACATTAATCTGTAATGTTTGCGCATCACAAAAATCACATCTGGTCTTATGCCACAGCATTATTTTGAACGGTAAAAGCTTGACAAGACCAGAGAGAAAAATCTAATGGGATAAAAGCGACAAGAATAAGTTGAATTTACAGCTGGGGTCAATATAACCCAATTAAAGAGAAAACTCAAAAACATTATTATTATTATTTTTTGGCTGGGACAGTGCATGTTGTTATTTTAGAGGTTTAGGGGAAAACCTCTGCTTTTTGTTTTGTTTTTCACATTTCCTGCCGATTTGCACACCCTGACTGTGAGCTGAATGTAACAAATACATTTCTCCATTGTGAGATCAATAAAGGATATCTTATCTTATCTTATCAAATCTGGAACCTTTTTGCAGTGAGGTAAAAGCACTAAATCATAATGAACTAAACTTATGGACAATATATGTCCATAAGTTGTTTTAACTGATGCTAAGATTAAGGTTAAGATTAAGGTTAAGGTTAAGGTTAAGGTTAAGGTTAAGGTTAAGGTTAAGGTTAAGGCTAAGGTATACTTTATTAATCGCCATAGGGAAATTCATTCTCTGCATTTGACCCATCCTCATTGCCGCTGGGGCGAGCTGTAGGAGCAGTGAGCTGCCAGTGTGGGCCGGCGCTCGGGGAACCATCTCCATGATTTGAACAATGTTACAACTTGTTGAAGAAAGTCAACTTATGTTTGAAAATGTCTCTTCACACAGTGTTTTTCATTAACGGATCTGTTTCAGTGCCATAAAAAATATTGTTCTCGATCAAATTCACCCAACTTCAGTCTTACGAGTGCCATCTGTAGAGTACAGTGACAAATATCCAAAACGATATTGAACAAAACTCAAAACAGAGATATCTCTTATATATAAGAGATATAGATTAACTCTTCATTTAACCACAGTGCCTTTAACGTTGTGGCCCCACGCCTTTGGAATCAGATGCCTATTGAGACAGATTAGACAGGCTCAGTCTCTGCCTGTTTTTAAGTCACACATCTTTTTCACTTACCTTTGAAAATGTTTGATCTTATGTATTACTGATTGATTTTGTATATATTTTTGCGTTTTGAGTTTTGTGTACAGCACTTTGGCCAAGCTTTAAATGTTTCAAAGGGCTTTATAAATAAAGTTTATATTGTAGGAAATTAACCACATAAAACTGCAAAAGAGGAAAAGGCATAGTCTCGCACAGAATTCTTAGCTACCCTCCTCGTTCCTCTACAGCCACTGTACAGTTCTCTGTCAGAAAACCTTTTTTGTTCAACAGCAGTGACTCATTCTCGGAGCATCTTTGTCGCTCCAGATCATTCTCGAGTGCAGGATCTCGAGACTGAGGACTTAAATTTTTCAGGTGCAGTGCAAGGCGGGCTAAATGCTGAGGAGTAAACAGTGCTAGTGTGAGTCATCCTTTCGAGTCGTTCTTCCTGCCGCTCCGCGAGGTTGTTCCCCACTCGGATAATAAACCCGCAGTATTCACGAGGGAAATGAGCGCCGGTAAACAAGCCCTACTCCACATTAAATCAATTGAGCACAGGTGTTAAGTCTCCTCATTCTCAATCAATTAAAGCTGAATTGCAAATTAATTTCGGGGAGAGAGTGCGTGTGTTAAGTGTGCGGATGAGCAGAATTGTGAGCTGAAATGGTTCATAAGTCAAAGAGAATGTGACATTTTGTAGGAAAAAAGTTCAATAAGAAATGAATAATGCTACAGCAACGGTAAGTATCTTAATGCTTTACTGTGATCAATATTGGCAGAGAAGGCTCAGGATTTTTGGAGGACGAAAAGACATGGGGTTTAACTGCAGTGCCCTCTGAGGAAAACACTATCCCCATAACTCACAGATGGATAAGTTACCAAGAACATTGTCCAACATGAATCTGCGGTGTCCTTCATCTCACCCCTTCCCTGCGCTTGTATGTACTTAATATATTGCTTTTACATCTGACATCACGTTAAGGACAAGACGAAAGGACATTTTCGCGCCTCATTTCCCTCTTGTTTGGGGCCTTGACAGATTTTTAGTCCTGCGAGAATCGACCGCGCGCCACAGTACATTGCCTCAGGCTGGCAGCGATCAAAACCTATTAGCAAATAACGTGTGAAACTCCTCCAGCCATGTGACCCCTAAAAAAAAGTGCTGACCGGCCAATCGGTGAAGCAGAAAGTGTTTGCATTAGTTACTATAAACAAACAAGACCTCAAGGGCAATGGAGTGTGTGCAAGTGTATATCGGCTGTCTTCTTCTAACATGGCCGCGTCACATCTCCTGTCTCTGAATGAATCCCAGCATGTCATTTTTTGGTGGAAAGGGAACAAAAAAATAGTGACAGACTGTCTTAAGACAAAGAGACAAGGAGTGAATCTAAATTAGCCGCTGTGTCTCTATGCGGCGTCTGCATTGGCATGTGTGTGCTTGTGTCTTCAAAGTTTTACCTGTACAAAGCTTGAAACAAATCCTTAGAGTTGACACCAAAAGCCTTTTCATACTGGTTTTCCCCGTCTCTGAAAGTTGAAGAAATATTTGATGTTAGATTTACAAACTGTCTAACCTTGTTCATTGAAGTTGCATGACGAATACAGTTCAGTTCACAGTGCCTTGAAGTGGACATACTAGCCTTAATTGTGGCATATGACCCGGCTTTTTCCCTTCTTACCCCTTTTTTGTGAAGGACAGCATTGATACTGTATGTTGCATCATGTAAATTCAGGTGTATGTGTGTAGAAAAGACACCTGATGAGTAATGACTGCTCTTTTAAGCTTCTTGTGTGTTGCTTGGAGTGCCTTCCGGTGGCAGCTGGGGGAATTACAAATGAGTGTGTCATAATAGACATAGTTTGAAGCCAGAAAGGCTCAGAACAGGTGTTGTGAAAGCTTTAGGGACCGTAAAAATGTGGAGAACACCTTCTGGTTCAATTACAGGAATACAGAAAATACAGATCGAAGCGTTTTCTGTAATAGAAGAAGAAACAAACAAAGTAGACCAAAGTAAAGAGGATTACTCAAACCAAAATAACTGTGTTTTTTGTTGTTGTTGGAAAAGTGCAACCATTCAAGTAGCGTTTTTTTTATATTATCATGCCGTCCTAATGGCATGTGCCTTGAAGATCACATGGGAAAAGAATATCATTATTTACCATTGAAATTCGCAGCTCGTCACTCTTCCAGACAGTCCCAGATGTAAAAACAAAATATTTTGCAAGCGGTGAAATCAATTGCAGACTTTACACCTGCAGGCTACAAATCTGTCCTCTTCCACCCCAAAGTAAGAGTCTCTGTTCTTTCTTATCCCTGTGTGGCGTTATTAACCTTGGCCTGTTTTGAAGTACACTTTATTTGCTTCCTGTTTTAGCTCTGTCGAGTCTGTCAAGCCCTTGCATCATGTTTGTCCCAATTAAACAAAGGAAATGTCTGGAGTGTCAGTCACATGGGGCAACACAATTAAACACACAGGGGATACACCAAAGAGGTTCAAAGCTAACTGTGTTTTCAGAAGGAACGTTTTGTGCTCCACTGAACTGCATGAAATGAATTTTGATTTTAGGCAAGAATGATGAAGAACAAACAGGGTAAACAGCGTCAGACCTCACGTGTCATCTACAAAGGAATATCCTATCAATATCACTATCAATAAATACATATCCAAACAAACTCCTGTACTGACCTGATGGCGTCGGTGAGGTAGTGCCAGCACAGGTAGATTGTTTTGGAGCTGTACTGTATGGAGTGATACAGGGACACAGGGCTGGAGCGTGTCAGGTAAACTCTGGCCTCTTCTGAATTCCTGTACAACACTGAAGCACATAACATAGACATGTTTAAAGGCCTTTCTCCCCAAACCTCTGTGAAACATTCAGAAACTTTTATCACAACCTATATGTAGGCCTATATATTCATTTATTTATTTCAACTTGTGATAAAACATTTTAACTGTGAGTGTGTTAGGGCATTTATTTTAATGTCAACATGAAGTAGTGTATGTCCTTAGATGTCCCATTGATTCACGCATTGTTCCCAAGGCTGCGAGAACCCAGAGTGCTGAAGGTGCTGCAGCAACCTCTGGTGGATAGTTTATGCATTACAGTCAATATTAAAGGCACTATACGGAGTTTGAAAATGTTAAAATTAAGTGTTTTCTTCCCCCTACATCAGGGGTCCTCAGACTTTTTTCTCTGGGGGCCACATTATTGTTCCTGACTTTGATGGGGGGCCGGACCGGGTTGGCTATAACATAGAATTATATATTCTATGTGAAGTAGAGATTACGCACAGTCGTCCCCACTGCTATATCCACAAGATCAACACTTGATTCAGGCTCATATTTGTTTCAATGTAGTGGTTTGCAAAAATAGTAATCAAGTCTTCACACTTTGTTTTGATTTCCATGTATTTTTCATTTTCAAATAAAACATCATTTTGTAATGTGACCAAAGTAATAACTTTTTACACTTGCATTGTGCTTTACAAGCCTGTGTCACAAGTTTCTCAAAGTACTGTCATTATTCATTCTCTCCACACTCTGTGGTGGTAAGCTTCATTTACCACGTGGCTATAATGTGTTTATATTCTGATCTCTTATGTAAGTGCCCTCTCCTGGACACCTGTGGAATTATTTTTTATTTATTCAAATCAAATTGCCCCCTAGTGGCTGGAATGAGTAAACTGGTTATTTAGTTAAAATATCCTAACTCCGCACAGGAATGGGCTAGAGACTTACTTTTTATTTTGGGACATACTCAGGGATTTGTGCTCTACAAGTTGGGGGCCGGATTAAATCATCTCCGTAGTTTGAGGACCCCTGCCCTACATGTTCCATCCATTTCTTAAAGTGTAGAATCAGCCCAGACCTGTTCACCACAACTGCCTCAAAAATCCTGCACTCACTCAAAAAGATGTTAATTCGGGTATGAAGTGCCGTCATGCACAAGCTTAATGTAGAACCTGCAGTTATGCGTAAGACCAGAAGTGGCAGTAGTGAGCATAAAAATGGCCAACTTGCATCTAGTCCCTTTAAGAAAAGAAAAAAAACGTAAACAAGCGCAGAAAAAACCTTCGCACTGTGCACCGCACTGAAAATGTTCCTGTTTTGGGTCCTGATCATAGACTGTATATAACCGACCACAAAATGCACAGTAATAAAATACATAAAATTGTCCCCAGTCACCCACCATGTCTATTTATTTATTTATTTCATGTGGACATAACAATAGCATTGGGCAGACCAGATACATTTATTTTTAGTGTTCCAGCAAAACTGCTAATTTGCAGCACTTGTCCATAGGAGACTAGGAGACACAATTAACATATCAGGCCAGACAGCTTTTATAATGTCCTGACGTCTATAGTTTCAAAGCAGTATTTATGTACTTTCTAACAGTGTTGTTGAGGATACTTTGAATATTTATAATCCTCTGTGAGACGAGGGGGATGTATTCTTCCATTTCACTGAGTCAGAGAGAGCACAGGCCTATCTCACCGAGTTTAGTGAACTGTGGAACTTCAAAGAGAGCTATTTTGGGGATCCTGGGAAAGTGCTTTAAATACTATAAATATTAAAGTTAGCTTGGAGCATCTCAAAATGTGGACAGAATGTTTTTTTTTGTTTTTTTACCAGCAACATGTGTAGTATATGTGCATCCTATATAATGGTATAGTGGTGCCAGTGCGAGAAAAAAAAAGTGCACTCACGAGATCCTACCTCAAATCAAGAAATCGTTTTGTTTGTTTTTTTCTTTAACATGAGTGTGCTACTGACCCTGTCCGTTCTCCTGGTGTGTCTCGAGCAGCTGCAGACCGGTGCAGGCCGCCAGCAGCCTCTCCATGCCGTCCAGACTCGCCCCCACTGCCGCAGAGAGCTCTTCTACAGACAGGGGGCGCTGTGCCTCTTGTATCGCGTCAAACACTCCCAACTCACAGGAGGTGAACACAGTCTGAGGTGGAGAGAGGACACACTGTTGAAGCAAGCTGTAAGATGTGTGGATGCAGTGGTTTCACATTGTTTTAATTTGATCAGAACAGGAGTCAGATTTATACAAAAGGGTTCATTCTTATGCCAAAAGTAACCGGTGTTCTTGTGTTTCGTTGTGAGCTTAGATCAGGGGTCACCGACCTTTTTAGAGCCGAGGCTACTTCAACAGCATTAAGTTGTTCAAATCAATATCTTATGCAAATGTGGCTTTTAAACAAATACAAAAACAAATCCCCTGCATAGATTGTGGTCAGGTGTATTTAGCAGCCCTTGTATACCTGATTTGTATAGTAGATAGTGGTGGGACTCGATTAAAACATTTAATCGAGTTAATTATGGCCTTTGTAATTAATTAATCTCAATTAATCGCATTTAAGCATCATTTACTTAGAGGTTGTATTTATTTTTTAGAGGTATATTTTAGATGCTTCTTTGTATTTTCCTGCATTTGAACTCATCTGAAGCAGAGACGTGAGGCCTGTGTGAACATTTCAAACACTTTTTGGAGAATGATCTTTTTAAATAGGTTTATGTTGATGCTTAACTGTGTGAATAAACAAGTTTAACTGTCAAATTGTTAAGTGCGATAAATTTCGATTAATATTTTTAATCACACTAAACTTTATGTAATCGTATTTAATCGAAAAAAGTCCTGGCCCTAATAGTGGAAAAACATTTGTTTTGTCCTTCAGTAGCCCCTAGGCTCCAAAAGATGACCATCGGCAATGTCTGTAGTTTCATCATATCTGCCTCAGAGCTGCATTAATGCTGCCATCCGTTCAAAGGTGTATCGAAGTGTGACGACACTGTGTGAATGACCTGTGTGACGTCACGAGGAGATTACATCATCATGGATCACCTTTAACACCACTCAGTTTGTGATTTTAAACATGAAACCCCTCTTCTGATGCCGCACTGATTCAGGAGCTACGGCTCCCTCTCAATTCAGCAAAAAATAGGTTTCCTTTGGGTACCCAGGTTTCCCCTACCACTAAAACGTGTACAATAGGTTCCCCTCTGGGACCAGGACTCCCCTGGAAAGAGATTTCAAATCCCAGGGGGCCTTTCCTGACCAACTAAAATGACTTGCTTTACAAAAATATAACGATTGAAAGAAAAAAATGCGAAGTCTAAGTATGCTTTCTGAACTTTTCAAATAGTTTCAAATATTCCAGGATAAAAGTTACTATTCGTCACAAATTAATTCCTAATTTAGATTTAAAATGTAATGCCAGTTTTCTGTAATTTATTACGTTTAAACGGAAGGATTCAAGGGTGAAATATGATTCAAATTGCCTCCATTTTTATGGAGAAAATCGAAATAAAAGACAACGCCAGGTTTAAAATGTTGTGGTTTATTTTGTGTGATATGCTCTGCGTCTTTGTAAAAGCACATGTTAAAAGAGCAAACAGACCAGATTTTTGTTGTTGTTTGCAAAGTATTAACCAGAGAATCAGAGAAATTCATGGTCTGCCAGTACAAAAAAAAATAAGACCAAACACAGTGGACTTGTATGCATAACATCCATAACGAATGCTTCCCCTGATAAACAATGACAGCTGCACCATTGCAATCTTTATTATGCAAAACTAATAAGTGCATACGGGTGAATTAAGCATGTTTTTTTGCCTGTCACACTTTTCACTACTTTCTCGTTCCTTTAATCTTCACCAGTTGGGTCATAGACTATCGCTTTTTCTGGGCAAACAGAAGCACAAGGGCCAGGAAGTGTCTCCTCCGGACGGGAGGAAGTGCAGAGACTTGCTTATACCTGATTTTACAGGGAGCGGGACGTCTCCAGCTCTTCTTTATGGATATACTGTATATATTCTTTGATTACCCACGACAAAAACAGAGTAGCTGGTCATTAGGTGCATATTTGTATTGCTGACAACAGTACAATCCAAAACACTGGCACTGGTGAAAAACCTGGACAACTGGGGCAGAGCTTGAGTAAAAGTGACAAATCAACGGTGTGGCAGAAATCCATGAGGACATGGGACACAGGGTTAAAACTGGGACATTCCCAATAAAAACTCTACTTACTTTTGTACTCTGTGCATCTAATTATGAAGCCTCGTCACTGATTTTGAACTAGCAGGAAAACTTTACATAAGGCTAATGTGACGGTATTGCATGGAAAGGAATGAAAGTGAAGTCTATGCATTACCTCATTCATTAGTGTGAAACATAACAAAAATCGGGTACAGGGCCTTTAAGTTAAATTAAAAAACAAACCATAAATATTATAAGTTCACATATAATTGCACAATAGCTTACCAAATGATAATAGATTACATTTTTGGTACAAAGAACTGACAACATCTTTGTAAGTTTTATCATTAAATGTCAAACAATAACCTCGGTATTTGCAGTAATTTCCTCTGTGGAACAATCATGTCTGAACATCTTACCTTAGACACGAGGAAGCCTTCCATGTACTGCAGTATTTTCCTGGGATATGCAGTATCTAGAGCCACTGCCCCATCAGGTCCTCTGCTCTGCTCCTCAGCCATGACCCCCTCGTCCTGCACCAGAGTCCCAAGTGGATGCCCTCTGTGTGCGTCGCTCCAATAGGTGTATTTATGAATGAGCAAAGAGAAGCACAGTGAAGCCGGTCCGAGTGCCAGTGCCCACCCCTTTGAAAACAGTGAGAGTAGCAGTGGGCTAAGAAGATTACAGCCAGATAACCCAGATTAGGATTGGGGCTCAGACGCCGCCACACAATGAAACAATATGGCAACACACTGCTGCCTTGTTCATCATCAGTCACAGTTGGTTGGAGACTTTGGGGCAGTGCTTTCCCAGAACAAGACTGAAAGTGTGACCTTAAAATGAGATTGTCTCAGCGGGTGACTAAAAGTAAAATGTTTTTGGACTTGGCCATAAAAGCATTAATGCTTATAGCATCATTGCAATAGACACTTGCTAAGAGTTTATTGAAAAAATAAAATTACAAAAAAGGAGGAAAAATAAGATGAAAAAAACAAAACAAATTGCCCCTCCTGGAACTGCCACCTTAACGTGGTGGAGGGGTTTGAGCACCCAAATGATCCTGGGGGCTCCGTGCCCCTGGTAGGGTCTCCCACGGCAAACAGGTCCTAGATGACGGGTCAGACAAAGAGTGGTTCAGAAGTCCCTTATGAGAGACCGACAGGGTGGGGTGCAAAGGGATTCCATGACCCAGCAACGGAAAAGTGGAAAAAATGAATGGATGGACGGATGGATGGATGGATGAAAAAAATCAATAAAATAAAGCTTCTAATTTTTTCAGGACGCAACAGTTTTTTTTTTAATTGCCAGATCTATGTATGTGCAGTATTTTTTGATCAAGCTGACAGAGTCGCCTTTAACACTTCTAGGAAGATTTTCACAACATTCAGCAACTAGCCAGTAGCCACTTTGCTCACTCTTGATTTTCTGCTGTTCTGCTTTGGTTTCCACACAATTTTGTACAATTTTGAAGTTTTTGAGTTCTTCCTCACTGTGTCGCCTCGCCACCACCTGCTGCTGACACTTTTTGTACATTATGTTTGCCTAGATACTTCATTTACCTGAAATTTACATTGTCTTGTTGATTGGTTTGTTTCATTGCTTTATTGTTTGGTGCAGCCTGAGAGGCAACTCCCATTGTGGGCAACACAAAAAGATTGATTGATAGATTGATCGAATATTATATATTGTGTGAACACATTACATAAACATACAGTACCCGTCAAAAGTTTGGAAACTCTTCTTTATGTATTGTTTTTTTCTATTACTTCAAGTCTATGTATAGTCTGACTGAAAACATTCATTGAAGACATGTGGAATTATTGAATTTGATTTTGCTTTGATTATCGCTATATGTACACTTTTGACATTTTCTCATTTAAGACTTATGAAGCTCATTGAGATGCAAAGAATAAAGGGAATCTAAAATCTAAAACATATGGAGTTATTTAACCCTTTCTTGATTCCTGCATAATCCCATGTGTTCATTCAGTTTAATGTCTTCAGTGAGAATCACACAATGTAAATAATAATGAAATAAAGGAAAAGCCAAACCATAAAGTCTTTTCAAAATTTTGACTGGTACTTCATTGTGACTAGTAAAAACAAAGTGACTTGTAACTTTTGAAAATGATGATCAACATGAAATAAAATAAAATATCTTACAGCCATAAAGAAAACATACAGTTAGGGTGATTTGCAACGGTTCACTTTCCAGAACCAGTTTTATTTCACAGACTTCTTCGCAGATGCTAAACATGCAACAACCCACAAAAAAGCAAAGTCCTGAAACAAAATTTTCCTTTTTTTTCTGACAGCTAAAACTTAAAAGCTTCTTCAGTCGTAAAAGAAAGGTGCATTGGTCATTGTGATCTGTCGAACAAGTCCTTTACACCTTATTGGGTTTCAAGTGCATGGCTGACACTTTAATACTGCGAATGGACTTGTTCACACACAGGGTTTCTACAGTTGGCAGCAAGTCAAATGTTTCAATGCCGTTTTTTATGCCCAAATACGAAATTTAAATGCCATAAATGCAAAAACTCTCAGCATATTTTCTTTTGTTAGATTTGTTAACATTAATTCAAACAGAGGAATTAAATACAAAACCAAATTGGGTACAAGGGGCAACATTTGAGCGAATTATTGTGTAAAATTGTATTTTTAAATATGTCATTGAGCAGGTTTTGTCTCAAAGGAAAAAATATATTTTCTAATTTGGATCGAATGCTAGTTTGAATTCGATCTAATGCTTTTAATGACTTTTAAGGCCCCGCTGAAACCCTGTACACATTTCTTTTATATTGTTAATTTATGGAACAATGAAAATAAAGACCCTAAACTGCATGTTAAGATCATAGTGTAAACATTTAAAGTAATCCAGGATCAATTTCTCTTTCTTGCCTTAACAAATGACAAATACCAAATATACTTTTTCTGGCAACTTAGGGAACTGTTACAGAACAGAAAACGCAAAATGTCACCAGCTTCAATCTAAAGCAAGATACAGAGAAATATCCAAACCTAAAAGTGAACATAAAACATCCAGAAGTCCAATAAAACAGTATCCTATGAATTTCACATCAATGGCATTCTATATTCATCTCGTTTTTTTGACATTCAAGCGTTTTGTGCAACACTTTTTTGAAAGCACCGTTGTATTTCATTTTCACATACACAGAAGCGACACGTGACTTGTTCCTGGACTGTCACAAAGAGATTGGTTTCCTTTTTCCTGTATTCCCCTATGAGCTATTAGCCTCGTCTTGCACAAATACTGTTAATAAATATTTCAGGATTGCGTGGCGCTTGGCAAGTCGTTGGCAACAAGTTAAAAACCTCCCATCGTTACAAACACCCAGTGAAGTCTTTACATTCAACATAAAGTCACTGCTCATCAGTAGCTCGCTGTTCGCCATAATCCTAACAGGTTTATTGATTTGTGAGAGAAACATTTAATCCCCCCATAGGACAATAATGCAGGAGGAAGGCTGATATTGGACAGTGCAGTCTGAATTCACGTGTCGCTTCTGTACACACTGTATCGCCCATACTGTCAGTCTCTATCTTCTCCTTGAATGGCTCTTGTCCCTGCTGTTGCTGTGTCTCCTGTAATGCCGGCTGTAGGAAGGGCTTCGAGACCTGTTCCGGCGCCTGTAGCTCCTCCCACCGCCGCTGCTGCTTCTGCTCCTGTCCCGACTCGAGCTGCTGCAGCTGCTATGGCTCCGTCCCCTCTGCCGGCTGTGGCTGCTCCGCATCCTCCTGCTGCTGCCATGGGGACTGGAGCTTTTCCTCCTCCTGCCTCCGTGTCGACTGGAGCTTCTCCTCTGGCGGCTAAGGCTCTTTCTCCTCCTCCCATCTCGATTATAGGGACTGCTTCCTCGATGTGGAGGCGCTCGAACTTTTGCTTTTTCTTTGCTATATCTACCCCTCACTGTATCATCTTTATTCCTTTCTCTGCTTTTGTCTTCCCGGACTTTCTTAACCTCAATATTTTGCACCACCCCTGATGTCTCTGCCTTTACCCCGTTAACTCTGCTCAGGACTCCCATTATGAGTTCATCAGCACCGCCCACCTCCTCTTCAGCTTGTTCTTGAGCGCCCGGAGACTTTTTATCACTGCTTTTCTTGAGCAGGTTACAGAGCAGTTTGTCCCTCAGCTCCTTCTCTCTGCGCTGAAGCTCTAGCGCTCGTTCCTTCTCCACCTCCACGCGGCGAAGCTCCTCTTCCTGGCGCAGTCTGCAGGCCTCCAGCTGCTTAAGTCGAGCCAACTCCTCCTCCTGCCGGGCCTCCTCCTGCCGCCGCTGCTCCTCACGCACCGCTCGCTCCTTCTCAAGCTGCTGCTGCTTCTGGGCCTTTGAGAAGAGAGAGAAACAGGATTTTATGATAGACCCTTTTGCTGCTTACATCATCAGTGACATCAGCTGGAGGCAGGAAGTGATCAAGAGAAATAAGATTAAACTAAAACTAGCGATTATAAGTGCAACTAAAAAAATGTGGTCCTGTTGCGGCTTAAGGTGCAAGAACAAGAGGAATGACAATTGAAATGATAAAATAATATTTCGGAAACTCAACAGAGAGTTACTGAACATACTTATTTATCAGGCCCAGTAGCCAAAAATGCTGTAGTACCTACTGCTATAAAAGTAATATTTACCAAAATCGGTACTTCCGGTTTAGCGGAGATAAATGCTAACGGCAGCTACGCTAACCCCGGAAGTACCGACTTTAGTAAATAATACTTTTTTAGCAGTAGGTGCGGCATTTTTGGCTAATGAGTCTGAGAAATAAGTAGGTTCAGTCACTCCCCGTTGAGTTTCAGAAACATTGATTGTTGTATTAAAGAGTTTTTAATGCTTTTTTTCTCGCATATAAGCCGGTATGCTAGGACCCGGAAGCGGAAGTCGTGACGTCGCACTTAACAAACGTATAGAGATATACAATATAATAATATAATCACTAATCTATAAAGCTGTACTTCAGTACTTTTACTTGGATACCATCCAGTGGCTCTTGGTAATCGTTATCTTATCAAATCAATGTAACAGCTCCATACAAAGCCAGATATCATGTAGGGTTTGACAGGAACAACACATGATGACAGCTTCATTTGCCGCCAGTCTTTGATAATCAATCACCGAACAATTAAGACAGTTTTAGTCATTTGCATAATTGCTCACAAATTACTGCGCCACCTGTTTACTAAGCCCCCTGCCCAGACTGAATCATTTCTCTAACGTGGCACCCCTTCATACTTGGACAGGATACGGTCTGTTGTCTCTTTTCCAGTGCTGCCCATGTTTTTATAACGTCTTCCCGAGTTTGAGCTTGATTTATGTCTTACCTTTGCTCTTGCCAGCAGTTCTGCGATCAGCCTGATGGACTCCAGGTTTCTCTGGGCGAGCAGAAGTCTCCTCTCCTCCATCGCGATCTTCATCTGAAGTTTCTTCTGTTCTTCTACCTGTTGTTTTTTCACTTTTTTCAGGTTCTTGCGCTCCTCTCTTTCCTTCAGTTTTTGCTCTCGTTTACGGAGCCTCTCCTCCTTCCTCCTCTCCTTCTCCTCTTCCTCCTGCTCCTTCTGCTTCCTAAAAATTGGACAATAACTATTAAAACTTATCCAAACTGTGCTGATTTTTTGATGGGGTGGTCATCACGTGTGGCATGTGACAACAACATAAACAACACTCTGGCACAAACCCTTAAATTATGTCTCATTTGCCAAAACACGTATTTTGCTCCATGTTCTAACTTTGCAGTGATGTGTTGCTGGTTGGACTGAAATAAGAGATTGTGTACTCACACTGCTACCAATTCCCAAGAAAGAAAACTAATGGAGATTTTAAAAAAACAAAACACTCAGCCCTCACATTTAGTATGTTAGGTATTCAGACTGTACAGTGTGTTACAAAGACGCAGCTGGTTAAAAGAGTTGCACCATGTTTTTTTTTGTTTTTTTTAATGACCTATGTTAATCTCTATACAATTCTTTCAAAGCATACTGTACCTTTCCTCCTCTTTCCTGCGCTCTTCTTCTTCTTTCTCCCTGCGTTTCTGCTCCTCTCTTTGTTTCTCCAGCTCCTGCAGCTTCTGTCTCTCAAGGTTTCTCTTTTTTATGGCGGTATCACTCAGGTGCTTGCTGGTGTCAAAGGTCACCTAGAATAAGAATGGAAAAAAAAAAAAAAATGATTTTACGCAAACAAAGCTAGAGTTTTTATTGCAGTCCCTGGATGAGATTAAGATTTCAACTTGTACTGATAATGCAGTAAATAAAATTAAATAAAAGTGGTAGGACTTCATTATAGAGATTCATAATCCCTCCCTTTTTGCATCAAACATGACAGATTTTCAATATAACATTTTGGTATATGAAACCAAAACAGTCCATGTTTCAGTATCTAAAATAGGTTCTAGTGAAAATGTTTAATTTGGGACAAACCATTTTTAAAAAATAATTATTTGAACACTATACAAATGTTATTTACTACTACTTTACTACTACTAATGTATAAATTATAAACATTTAGAGCTTGAGGATATAGTAGAGGTTTGTCTTCAATTACTTTGGTCAGATAAGATTTACGGATTAGAAGGCCCCCCTCTGTTTTTATCTTGGAAACAGTGATGCTGCAGCTTTAATTCCTATTACACCAAGAGCTCCTAAACCTGTTCAGTCTCAAAGCTAAACGCTGTACAAGAGCTCACAAGCATAAGAAATTATAAACGTCTATGTAAATTGCTAATAATAACAAGTCTTAGTATGATAAAAACATCAGTCATAAAAATAATGTACCTTAATGTTGCAGGCCACAGCTTTTCCATCTTCTCCCTTCAACATCAGTTTCATGCTCCGTAGTGTGTCCATAGCTTTAGTGAAACCGCCGTACTCCACAAACTGGACATAGGCCTCAAAGTTAAGGTGCCCACCAAAACTAAACGTACTGAAGTTTTTATCCATCATCTCTTCTCTGTATGGGTCCAACATGGGGATGTCGACTTTCCTTATCTACAACACAGAACATGTCATTTAGTCACATTTGTTACTTTGGCAAAGGTAAAAGTGTGTTTGAGGATTACCTTTCCAAATGTCTCAAATACTACAATAAGAACCTCCTCAGAGGGTCTATCTGGAAACTGGCTGTCCTTCTGACTGAACCAGCGACACGGCAGGCCCTCCAGGTGAATGGTATCAGGCCTTTCTCCGGGCAACGTCTCATTCATATCTTTAGCGTCACGGAAAAACGAGTCCCAGTCGTGACGTGTGGGACAGTCCACTTTGTTTTCCACAGCTCGGACCTAGAAACACATAAATTAGGATGTGATTTCAAAGTCTGCTTCTGTTGTGCAATTGTGCAAGACACCTCACCCTCCAGTGTCTGTATACAAGGGTGTCTTATGTTTTAGTGCAAATGCGGGTCAACAGATACAAATTGGCTGATGAATTCTGCGTGGCATGTGCCTAATAGTGTCCTTCAACATGCTACTGCTCCCACTCAAACTCATTTATTTTATTTATATCCTTTATTTAACCAGGAGAGTCTAATAACAAAAAACTATGCTTAATCCCCGCCTTGAACCTCCAGTTCAACCCAAATCTAAAAGCTTCTTGACCTGAGAAGCCTGTTTAACCGCTCATTTGAAAGCCAAGACCGAAGCTCTTTCCTTATTTTTGTTGTAACGTGGTTGTCATTTGCGTCATGTTTTCATCACTTTTTTTGTCAACAACAAACGTGACAGAAATGTGGCAAAAACCCTACAAAAAGTAATGAAAAATGTCAAAAACTACTAAAACTTTACAACAAAAACAAGGCAGAATAAGTGAGTTTTGTAGGCCTTAGTATTGGATAACATTAAATCGTTATTTATCATACTGGGTTAGGCTGTAAAGTCGTACTATCTCTGTCATAGCCTTGACTGTGGTGCTCAGGCGCCCACTCTCAGCCACTGAATGTTTGCTTGCGTATCAGTATGATGCTCTGGGAGGGCATTTATCCCTTTTCTGTGGAAGCATAGACAGACTTGAATGGTAGGACTAGCGCAATGTCTCAAGTTCAGGTCTCCGGGTCCCGTCCCGATGGTGAATAAACTTCTCCTGTATAAGACATCCAGACTGCTGCCTATTTTTCATCTATCCCCTCGAACACCATTGTTAATTCTCTAACACTTAGCTTTCAAATGAGCCGTTGCACTGGCCTATAGGCTGTAAACTCTCAGGTCAAGAAGCTTTCAGATGTGGGTAAAACCAGAGAAAATGTGCTCGGTTACGGCGGGGGTTAAAAAGTATATATTTCCATGGACTTTCTATTTGTTTGCTAGAAATAATTGTAAAGGAAAAAAATAATAAAGGACATATAATCCAAGACAATCCAATGACACACATCTCCACCAAGTGACTAATTCACGAAAATGTAAACGTATTATAATTATCTTTGCCTCAGATTTTGCTGAAATTAAGAGTTTCAGTCATACACAAACGATGCCTGCAAACTCATGAATGCTTACTTCCATCACGCACTGAACTTTTTGCTTCTTAAAACTAATCCTCACCTTCAAAACATCAGTAAATCCGCTCAGTTTGATGGTCTTCCCGTCCAGGCGTGTCAACAAGTTCTTCACCACCGTTTTGTTCTCCACCTCGCCCTCAAACCGTATATAGTCCATGGTGCTTTTGGAGATCCTCAGGACTGAGAACTGCTCCGGGGCGACCATGGACTTCACCCTCTCCATCACCTCCCAGTTGGAGATGCTCTTCCCCGGCAGCTTGAGTTGAGGCAGGGCGACACTGACGGTCATCTTGGCGATAGGTTTGAGGTACAGGCTGTAGTCGGCGGACAGGCACACGGCCTCTGAAGTGTCGTGGACTATTGTAGTGGTCATTGTTGACGAAGGGGGCGTCTTTAGGACAGAAAAGTAAGAGAATGTTAGCAAAAGCTTTCAGCTAGTATTCACCACCAGTCAAAGCGCAAACAACACATATAAAGCCTTGGCAACTTTTACAACATGTGTCCCTTTTGTAACCAGCATCATTGTTGTTTAGCTACGTTGCCAGGTAATGTTAGCTCTCATGTAAGCGCAACACGGCAGGATTTGTGTTTTAGTAAAGCATGGCCCTCACGCAAAATGAGTAAAATATCAACCAAAATAAATGTATATCTCTTTAAAATCTATCTACTTCACTAACTCAAACCAAATCATGAAAATATCTTACATGGAAAAAAAAAACTGCTCCCCAAAAAAGCGAAGAAGCTAGCTCGGAGGTTAGCTCGTCGCAGCCTGTGCGTTCAGTGAGACTCAATGAAGCATTGAAATGTACGCAGCTCGTAAGGAAATAAAGCACACACTTAACAAGCACTCACTTCGCATTGAAAGTCTCTAAAAAAATCCTTAATATCGATATAAGTGAGGGTTGTCTGGCTTTAGTTGTTAAAGGCAAAACATCGCAACTGCAGCTACTTCCGTTTTCAAGGAAGTGCACTTTGACCTCAAAACCAAAGGGATTTGTAAACAGCGACACCGTGTGGAAATAAAGCAGGCCTGCTTCATTATAAAAAATACATAAAAAATATTATATGAAGCTTTGCAGTATCTATCTATCTATCTATCTACCATATTTTATTACACCTTTCATTACTTTCCACACAGATCTTAAGTCATTTGTTTTTCTGCAATTTGTGAATCGGACTTTAAAAAAACAAAGTGAAACCTCAATGGAACTCTTCTACATTGGATTTCTTTTTTCTTCTTCTTTTGTACATTAATAAATTCCATGCATTTCTTCTTTCAGGCTGAGTTGATAGAAATTGTGTCAATCTCTGTCAGATGGAAGACATTAGTGTTTTTATGCGATGAGGATATTGTATCACCTAATATTGTAATACAATATTTTTGGCAATACATTGTGCAGTGGTTTTAAAATAATATCTCTATTTTTAGCTTAGATTTTCTTACACAGCACCAGAAACGTGCTGTGTATTTTGGTGAAAGCAAACAGTGAATGGATTGGACACATAGGCCTAGATAAATGTCCAGTGGAGGCCCCCGGGCAGTAAACTTGGCACAGTTTCCCCGAAAAGATGGCAGAGGAATTTACATAATAGGCATTACTCGCTCCCTGAATGTAGGTCAGAATAGCCTCAGTCAGACTTCTACTCTGTCCTGATGAGCAGCGATCAAAAGACATCTCTGCTTTAGACTCTGAGGCGATGGGAACAGAACAGGCATAGAAACCCCTTATGCCCTCCATGACTCATTTGTATTCAGGTGTTGTTTACGGTGGAGTGGATGAAGTACATTTTTACAAGTTGCCACAAAGAAAGAGAGGAAAGTTAGCCTATCTAAAGATTATTGGCAACAGGATTGTCTGCCAGGTGTTCAGAAATCAATGGATTGTTTATATGCTTTTACAGAATGTGCTTAACTATTGATTAATAAAAAAAAATAAAATAAATCTTTTTACGGACTACCACCATCCAAAAGTCTAGCCGACATTGAATAATAATCTCACGTCTCTCTCCGAATAATGCATGTGGTCAGCTCAGTGACTCAACCTCATTAGATAAAACCTTTACAGTAAATTGATGTGTAATCCAAGCCCTCCTGGAGTGGTCCCACAACGCCAGGTGCAGAGTGGAGGCTGTCAGTCAATATTCACAGAGTAGTGAGAGGTGCACAGCTTGTGGACAGGAAGCTGAGGATAAACTCTAAAAACAGGAGCAAAGCCGAGGGACAGGGGGGGCATATGGACATCAATTATTCAGCTCTATCGGCCCGGGACAATAAGCTGTGTCAGCAGGACGAGCGGCTAAAGGGACAGTATCATTCAGAGTCAGACACCGGTGTTCAACAGTATGGAGAAAGCACACGCAGCGATTTAATCAAGAAGACAAAATATCTTAGCCGTGAATGTTAAATTATGGGTAAGATATGTTTCTGCTGCAATTAAGAAAATGACGCTTTAAAGAGTTATCGAAATCAATTCAAAAGTGATAACAAGTTATAGATGTATATACATGTATATGTATAGATGTCATCAAAGTGGAGTTTAGGACACTAACATTATTTCAACATGTTAGAAAAGGGACAGTTTTCACTCAAACTTGAAATTTATTTCTTATATCGATTCAAGTGACCATACAAGTGGCCTTAATCTATGGGTTGAAGGTTGTATACAGGGTCATTTTTGGGGCTGAAGAGTTTGGAAACCCCTGGTCAAACATACTGTCGCCATGTTCGGGAAATCATATGTTACCTCTTGTTTCACCTGAGGGACAAATCAGAACAACTGTGGATTATTAAACAACTATTGCTTTAATTCACATTCAGGGCTGAGAAAATTAAGTGGCTCAGATTTCACATGACACAAAACTTCACAGACTTGGTTAATGGACAAATTAAGAAACATTGCACGCAAGGTAAGAAGACTTTCCCTCTTCATGCTCTTTACAGTGGCCTGTACAAATTTACAACAAATGTAGCCCTACAAGCAGCGCTACAAAATACTAGCGGTACATTCATTCAGATTTAGGGTGCGATAGGAGGTTCAATCACATATTTGGGGAAAAACAAAACGAAATGAATTAAATTAGGTATGAGCCAATGATTGTACACATGCAGGGTCAATACACAAGGGCAGTAAAGCGCTTTGCATCATACAGAGTACAATGGAAGAGGTTTTGGAAGTATCAAAGGTAGCTTATTTTTAGACATGGGGCTAATTGTCATCAGAGTGCTACAATGGCAGGGAATGTGACTTGTCTTAATGTTTTTCCTATAAATACTTACAACAAGAAAGAGTTGTATTCAAGAGGTACATTGTGTTGTGTTCATGGTGAATCAAAATGTCAATGGATGACTTTAAATTATAGGTCCAAAAATAACTCAACAGGCCCGTGCTATGAATGACCACCCTCCTATTCCCAAAGTGACGAGTGCAAATGTAGACATGATATGGATTGATGTGGTTCATTTTGAGTATAGTTGTAAAATCTGCTACTTAAACTAACAAATATAAAAACATTCTAGCACCATCCAACAAAGAAAATAGTTATAGTTAATGATATACACAAATTGTATGTTAAAGATTTCATGGAATGAGAAAAGAACAAAAAATACATTTAGTAAATTAAGTCTAATAAATAAAATTTGTAGATTTTAATTTATAAATTTAAAAATTAAGTTATGTGAATATTGTGCTTTTAAGGAAACATACAGTAAGTTTAAAACAGCATCTGGAACAAAAATATGTCAGGATTTATGTAGAGGTTATGTAGGTGATGTCACAGCATAGCAACAGCATGGTAACAGGATTAAAGAGGGGGTATTATGCCTTGTGTAGGTGTTTGGTAACAATGTCAAACACATCTTTATCACTATCTCACACGTTGTTGGTTAGAAAATGAAATATAGATCTAAAAATGCTAAGAATAGCCACTGGAGAATATTCAAAGATTACTCAAAGATGTGGCTTGAAATACAACTCCCGGTTTGTTTTTGATGAGACATTGTAACATGGTAAAAATCTGTAAAAAGGTGATTGTGCATAATACCCTCTCTTTAAAGTCACATGAGTGTCAATTTTATGTTTGTTTTGATTGCAGAATAGCAGCAGAATATCGAGGATTCTGTTTGAAATGAAAATAATGTGGTCCCTCCATACTTGTGATGAGGTGTGTACCTGATTAAAATGATGAGGAATGTTATGATGGAATGTTTTATTTGAAGGATCTTGGCCGAAACGCTTCCTTGGCAGTCTAACTTTGCACCAAAAAGTTAGCTGGTTATTTTTTTTGCATAAATCCTGTACACAGACAAAGAGAGTTCACGTATAACTGCAGAGATGAACATGTGTCCGAGAGAGGTAAGTTATCTGTTGGAGCGATCGCAATCACTAAAAACTTCATTTGTCATTTTACCCAAACAGATTAGACAGTGGCCGAGTTCGCATCGGACTTTTTGGCAGCTCTTCTGACTTCCCCACTTCGCCGGCGTCCCTGAAGGAGGCGCTGTGTATGATTTGTGCTCGGTGGCGCCCCCTATGGAGCCGAGCGTTTAATCGGCTAAGAGAAGACTTCCTCTGTATGCCTCCCTTACTCTTCCCAGACCCGGTCCCATCCTCTGCTGCCTCCGCTGGTGGGTTAAGGAGGCGCAGCGGGTTCAGATTGCCCTGTAGCACTTTGGGTAAACGCCAGCGCCCCCAAGTGGTGCTGCTGTTGGTGGTTTCGCTGTCGGACTCTGTACCAGGTGAGGTGACCACGCCCTCCTCGTGTAGACCAGCAACCAAGGGAGGGGGGAGGTACTGGATGGCTCGTCTCCCGCTGTAGTCACGGGCTTCAGGATCTGCCTCCCAGTCTGACAGCAACACACGCACCACCTGGAATCAACACACAACAAACTCACAATGTAGCTGTATGAGGCATAAAATAAAAAAGGATAACAACAGGTGAAGTACTCTAAAATAGACATCCAGCTTGTCCTGAACAGTGCTCAAGAGAGTAAACTTCATTCAAGAGTTACAAACCCGGTTAGGGAACAGCTGAGACATTTTACTCAACTACCAACGATTTTCACAGTTTGATACAGAGTATTTCAGGTAGTGCAGCTTTAAACCCATTTCATTTTCATTGGCTTCTCTTCAAACACTGTAGTGGTAAGTTACTTTTTAAACTCCAGTTGCATTAAAGAAGACTTTCTAAGTGTTAGAGAATTAACAATGGTGTTCGAGAGGATAGATGAAAAATAGGCAGCAGTCTGGATGTCTTATACTGGAGATGTTTATTTACCATTGGTACAGGACCCGGCGACATGAACTCGAGACATTGCACTAGTCCTACCATTCAAGTCTGTCTATGCTTCCACAGAAAAGGGATAAATACCCTCTTAGAGCGTCATACTGATATGCACGGAAACATTCAGTTGCTGAGAGTGGCGCCTGAGTACCAAAGTCGAGGCTATGACAGAGATAGTACAACTGTACAGCTTGACCCACGGATAGTACGACTTTACAGCTTGACCCAGTATGATAAATAGCGATTTAATGTTATCCTCTAACACTAAGTAGTTGCTATTGTTTCAGTAGCATACGTTTTTCAGTGCTATTAATCTATTGGAGTAGACTTGGGACAGTGGTACAGTGATCATCATATAACCGGAAAGGTCAGGTGACGGTGTGCTTATCTATCTATGCCTACTGCCTATCTTTGTGTCGTTTTGCAAAAGCGCTGGCACGGACTAGTTGCGGCTATACAGTATTTGTAAATTACCACCCGTGAGTGTTCGGATGAATGAACAATGGCTACTGTAACACCGTGATAAAGTGCTTGTAGTGGAATGTAAGTCTATTAAGTCATCAGCAAATATTTAATAATAATTGTTTTTGTACACTAAGTTATTATAAAAACAGTTGGAATGGCAATTAAAGTGAATTTAAACAAAAATGTTCTCAGATTATCACTCGACTACCTCCCGCTGACAATGCATAAATAATTACCATGGTCTATTACAGCGGCAGAAGGTGAGCAGTCATCATGGTCCACTGAGCCACTGCAACACATGATAGCCACTTACACTGACGTCTCTAAAACCCACCTGTACGTGTCCGTGCATGGCCGCCAGGTGCAGAGGCGTGTACCCGGCGCTCGATCTCACATTCACGTTCACCGAGATGCTGTTGTCTTTCGTGAAGGTTAGCAGCTGCGAGATTAGCTCAGCCTTGCCCTGTTTTGCGGCCCAGTGCAGGCAGGTGAAGCCGGTCACGAAGTCCTTCTTGGCCACTAAACTGGGCTCCACAGCTAACAGAGGCTGCAGGCTCTCCCACAGGCCGTCAGAGGCGCACAGCATCCACTCGTGCTCCAGGGGGTCCAGGGTGACGGCGGTGCAGTCTTCGTCAGTGTTGGAGGAGAGGATTGATGTGGAGTCACCATCGCTTCGCATTGAGTCCCGCAGACGAGAGCCACGGTTTATAAGAGACCTGCGTACCTGTGAAAGAGGGGAGAGACACATGCTTTAAAGTGGAAATATCATGTATAACTGTGGCCTGTACACATTATTTTGGGCCCTTTAGCGTTGATATTTTACATTTTATAATAAAAAAAAATACATGTATGGAAAAGACACTTTAGGAGTATGCTATCAAATCAAGAGTGCTGTACTTCAGTGTGGTTAAAAGATCAAAAAAAGTATTTTTATAACACCTGGAGTTGTGTAGTTACATTAATATTCAGTCAGTCTACTTCTCTGTGTTTTTGAAGTCCAGACTACTTCACTGAACTCGTTGAAATAATTTCAGCTCAGATTTCTAAGGATTAAAGAAAGGGTTATATCTTCTCTAATAGACTCATTGCCTCAAAAGCCACAGCAAACTTCATACAGCCAGGTTATGACTAAAGCCTGGCTCTATGACTACTATAACTATCACTAATTATTAAATCCCCATTGGTCTGATAAAGCTGACCTCAGATGTCACGAGGAGGTAAACACTATATCACTTTTTGAAAGCTGTCTCTGTCTCTGACTTTCACAACCAGCCCCAGGCCGGTCTGTTCGAAATAACCAGGAAACAACTAAAAGGCCTCATATTGCAACAAACAGAAATGATTCATGCAATATCCAATAACAACAAAACGTCTTTATGTGATATACCTGTGGAGAGCTGCTCATCATCAGCTCTATGAAGTTCCTGCGACTGCCTTTGGGCGTTTGTATGTCCCCAATGGTCTCCAGTCCCTCCAGAGTGCTGTCCTCGGATAAACAGCTGGTGAGGATGGCGCGCTGGGAGCCTTTGGATACTCTCCGCAGGGCCCTCATTTGCTGACTGTGGGCACCTATTGCATGCACCTGGTCCAGCTCGGACGCCCCGATGACAGGGGCCGACTCCCGCCTCCTTCTGTCTCTCAGCCTCACCTCCCCCGCCCCGCCTCCTCCTAAGGTAGAGGTGCCGTGTCTGTTGTTTTGGGATGGGGTGGCGGGCTGCTTGTTGCCATTGGACTCTTTGTCGTTGTCAAGGGGGCCAGCAGGTGGACCGGATTCCCCTGTGGCAAACAACACAGAAACATAACAATCGGCTTAAACTGTAGGCAAATATAGTTAACTGTGTATTCATCTGTATTCTTTCTATATGGATGCTGCTGTAAAAACTAGAAGTACTAGAAGAGCTTTGCAAACAGGCCTACTGTATTTGACATTACTTAGTGTAACAGGGTCACACTGAAGAATGTTTTATTTTTATTTGTTTTGCTTGAGGTGCAGCTTGAAACCACATTAGCTGGAAACCACTGACTTAATTGATGCACTAATGTGGATTTGGCAAATGGAAAATTACAAGCTTCCAATACTTTTTTGGCATTCTTACAACATGTTTTAGAAGCTGACTGCTTGTTATCACGTTGTATTTAAGCGAAAAGATCATCATTCTCACACAATCACGCCTATCTAATTATTACAGTAGAGTAGTAGAGGGCAGTATCTGAATGTACATTGCTGGAGGGGCTTTAAAAGTAGGGCAGCAAAATCTGGGATGGGCTCAGCACTCTTTCAAGTACAGCCCCTATAATAATAAACAACACTCTAATAACACCATAATAAAATGAAAGCTAGCTCGCTACATGTGTGTTTTGTGCATGCATATACACTATAGGCCTATATGCCACAGCTAAACAATAACATATAGCCTACTGTGTGTGGACAGAAGAAGCATTTTAAGTATCCTGCCTAGATTTGGTGCTTGTGAGCCACTGGACTGGCATCTGTGATCAAACAGGCCTGCAGTAAAGAGTCTGACTCACCTGTTTGCTGCTCGTTGTCAGGGTTGCCATTGACAAAGTGAATATTCCCATTGCATTCTGTATGAGGCTGGCCGTGCGCATCCGAGCCTGAACGCATCGCCTCCCCGTCGCCGTTTTCGCCGTTCAAACACACAAATTTCACCCCGTCCTCCACGTTGACCAACCCCACGGCGTCCACGATGCGCCTGACCATCTCGCGCCTCTCCTCAACCTCGGATGATTCCGTCCCATCATCACAATCCGCTAGGAAATGATCGATCAGCTCCATCCGCGGGACCCTCCCTCCTCGGTCCTTTACGTAGTCCCGCACGGCTTGCTCTGTGCATTGGGATGTCATGTTTTGTGAGGGGGGGAATAGCAAACGTCAAACAAAGACGCGTAAAAATAAGGTTGTTTTCACGTCGCTGCCATTCTCTCGTATCGGTGACAGCATGACAGCATCTTCATCCTCGGCCTCCCTCTTCTCTCCTCCTCTGTGGGAAACACCACCGTTTATGTGTATGGACCGGTGTGACAGATAGGGGGCGCCATAATGTACAAACATACCGGGTGAATTGTTGCAAATAGCATTTATTTCAGGATTATTCTTTATTATCTATGGAATGTGTCTATTTCAGGACTCATAAACAAACATGAAAATCAGACCCTTTTCAACGCATCTTTGAGAAATGAGAAAAATGGACGGATCGTACCATTAGAGTGTGACAAAGGGGTGGTTAGAGACGTTGAACCTACAGTTTTTTGAGGAAATCACCAAATTATCGCAGGAAAACTGACTATTTGTTTTAAGCCTTGCCTGTGTACACATTTTAACTCCTACTATTGCAAACATTTTATGTATAGTAATAAAATGTAATAAAACAAATCCGATTATTTCTCTTTTGCCAAGCATGGTACAGTCTGTCCAGTCGACGCTAGACGGCCACAGTGGGACGGTCTGGGGAGGATTTTCAAATAAGCAGTTTTTACTTTGTTTTAACTTTTTAAACTTTTATTTAACCAGTGTTACGCGCATTGAAATGGCTTCCTCTGATGTCGCTCGCCAGCTGGTATGTGTATGTGTGTGTTGTTTTTTTTACAGACTAATCCAAACATTCATAGTATTCCAGGGAGTGTCCGATGCTAATGTTAGGTTAGCTGCAGCTAGCCGAAAAGAAACAACAACTCTTCGTTTGGGATAACTTTTACTGAAACGTACTTTTGCTGTATCATTCTTTACACCTAGAGAGGATATGTGTTGCAAAACTACCCTTCAAAGTATGTGGTTTACCAAAGATGAGTCATGTTCTTTCTCCATTCAAAGAAAGCCATTGCACAAAAAAGTTAATAGTATATTTAGAGAGTATAGTGTACATTTAGTTTTTTTCAGTGTCTTATGGCTAAACGTGGCAGCAAAATCACTTTGTGGTCTAACAGTATAAATGATAATAATGATGAGTATAAAGGTGTTCTTCTGTAACTTATGAATGACACTTCAGATAAGTATGTTGTATGGTAATGTTGTGGTGGCACTGTCAGTGTCCTTTACTCCAGTTGCACCTTAATGTTGCTTTCTTTTTGTTGTTTCTTTTATTATAATTTTCAGGTTAACCCTGCTCACATTAAAGACTGACCTTTATGTAAGCCTGTGAGATTACCCACAACAATGATAACAAAAAAGAACTATGCTGATTTCAGTCGCTCAACAATATCACCACATTAGTAATCATTCTTAAAACAACTGTTTATTCGAATGCAACTCCATCCATCCATCCATCCATCCATTTTCTTCCGCTTTATCCGGGGCCGGGTCGCGGGGGCAGCAGTCTCAGCAGAGATGCCCAAACTTCCCGGTCCACACACACTTCCTCCAGCTGTTCTGGGGGGACCCCGAGGCGACACCAGGCCAGCTCGGAGACATAGTCCCACCACCGTGTCCTGGGTCTTCCACGAGGCCTTGTCCCACTAGGACATGCAATAGGAATGCAACTCACTTCTGTAAATACACCCCAGTTCTTGTTCTGACAGGATTAAAAGGGGAATTTATTTATTTATTTGTTTATGCCACACCAGATTGTGGCCATTGTCCCTCCCTCGCACTCATGAACACACAGTCATTCATCCTGGGCCGAAAGGGGGATTCTACTGTACATGTTTTTCGTGGCAGGGGAAACCATGCAATCTCCATACGGCCCCTCTCGGCCCGGCAATGGAATTCAGGCTTTTCTTGCCCAGCTGATCTTAAAGGAATAGGCCACCGTTTTTACATACTAAGATATGTTCTTAGCTCACTTTAGTCGAGTTAATATATCCCCGTCTGGTCTTTGTCCGCGCGCTCTGTCACGCAAACGGAGCACATACGCAGCCTCTCCCACATGTCACATAGCTCCGAAAAAGCTCATGATAGAAGCTACCAAGCTCTTCCACGTGTTCCCTATTTAAATAAAGTTACGTGAAGTGTTTTCATGCGAAGTATATTAACCCAGAAATGTAGCATGTTGATTTTATAAGCAAATAAAAAGGGGGACTATATTGTGAGGCGTAATGATACGAGGAGCACAGCGTCCGCGTAGTAACTCCTAAAGACTTCCCCCGCTCACTTCCGTCAATAACCTTTAGGAGTTACTGCGCGGACGTTTTACTCCTCGTATCATTACGCCTCACAATATAGTCCCCCTTTTTATTTGCTTATAAAATCGACATGCTACATTTCTGGGTAAATATACTTCGCATGAAAACACTTCACGTAACTTTATTTAAATAGGGAACACGTGGAAGAGCTTGGTAGCTTCTATCGTGAGCTTTTTTGGAGCTATAGGACATGTGGGAGAGGCTGCGTATGTGCTCCGTTTGCCTGGCAGAGCGCACGGACAAAGACCAGACGGGGATATATTAACACGTCTAAAGTGAGGTAAGAACATATCTTTGTATGTAAAAACGGTGGCCTATTCCTTTAAGATATGTCAATTTAGTCTTTTATCAAACTTGTGTGATGATGTGATTTTATTTTGTTTCCAGGATAAAAACATTCGTCCCCTGAATTTGGCTGGTCATGTGGGCTTTGACAGTCTCCCCGATCAACTGGTCAACAAATCCATCTGCCAGGGCTTCTGCTTCAACATCCTCTGCATTGGTACAAAATCACTTTAATTCACTTTAATTTAATAATGTTTTTGACTTGTAAACTGATGCATTATTATGTCCTTGCAGGAGAGACTGGTATCGGAAAGTCGACTTTAATGGACACACTTTTTAACACTAACTTTGAGAACTTCGAGTCGTCCCACTTTGAGCCTCAGGTGAAGCTTCGGGCCCAGACCTACGATTTACAGGAAAGCAACGTGCGGCTGCGCCTCACAGTGGTCAACACAGTGGGCTTTGGAGATCAGATGAACAAGCAGGAGAGGTAGGAATTACTGCAGTTGTACTAACATTACAATACATTAATATTTAATGCATCTCCAAACCATTTACATAAATAGAATTTGCAATTCTGTTAGTTAGTTGTTGTCAATTCTACCATATGTAAAGGATAATCAGAATCACAATTATGTTACTCACAACCTGTAGCGGCCAGCGGCCCTATACCACTGTCTGCTAGGCTGGCAAAGTAAAAGGGTGTTTAGCACGCGTGAAAGAGCCCAGTACTCCTGTGTTAAGTGAAGAATCCTTTTTCATTTCCATATTTCAACAGCTTAACATCACGGTCAAAAACTGTTTGCCTTCACTTTGCAGCACTGAGGCCACTCCCTTCAGCCCTTAAATAGGCTCACCTGGACACAAACAGGAAGTGCAGTGCCACCTAGTGGCTGGTGGAACAAATACATACAAAAGGCCTCAAAAATAGCTCCTACACACCGGCCCCTTAATTGTGTAGCATGGAGTGAAACACAATTACAATTCTTTTGATTCAAGAGCCATTTTGATTTAAAGTTACATTTTCTTCACCAAAAGTTAGATATTAACCAGTATCACAATCATAATCCAAAGGTACAAAAACATATGGCATAAATCAGTACACATCTTTACACAAATCTAAAATTACATTTCCATCTCGTATGTTTGAACATTTTCCTTGGTTTCAAATAGAACAGACATGGTGCTTTATCATGAACTTCAGCAGTCAATGCATCGCTCTCCATTTGCAAAGAAAATGCTGACCATATCGTCATTTCCAAAACTTGATTTTCAAAGCAAGCTGCATTTAACTTGACCAAACCACACTGAACAAATACAGAGATGACATTTTTACTTGGGGCATCATTTTTGTCACAGTCAAAATTCACAATCACCGGCTCATTCGTTTTACTGAGGTTTAACATGCCCTCCCTGGTCTCAGTTTGGGGAAGCACGTCCTGTGGACTGTCCACCAACAGCTCTGAACTGGAGTCTTTTGGAGGGGCTTCCTCTGTCACAGTTGAAGTGATGTCTGACTCAATGTGACACATACAGGTCCCTGCATCAGTACACGGAACCGCCACTGGGACATATATCGGTGGTCCCTCCCAGTCCACTTCTTCAAACTCATCCCCGGTCCCTGCTTCATCACAGGCAACACTCAGTGGAACGAATATCTCCGGCCCTTCCCAGTCCACCTCCTCAAAGCCATCACAGGCCCCTGGGTCTTCACAGGCATCCATTATAGGGACAAAGATCGCTGCGTTCTGCCGCGCCTGTAGTGAAGATCCAGGATGAACGCGGTGCTCCCCACCGCCGCGCTGATACCGTGTCCGCTCCTCGAGGTGCACAGCCCCGCCTTTGATCCTCGCGGTCCTCCTCTCCGCCTTCGCGCTGCAACCGCATCTGCTCCTCGGGCCGTACGATCCACCACCGCACGGTACCGCGTCTTCTTGCCGCGCTGCTATCGTACCTCCTCCTTGCAGTGCAGCGAATCTCCGCCGCACCGTTCCGTTCACGTCTGGGTCCTGCGTCCTCGCGAATCTCCAGCGTCAGGCCCTCCACCATGTGCATGGAGGCCTCGCAGACCCACGCCCTCCCCGCAGCCGCGGTCAGGCTTCCTCCTTCCTACTTCGCGGGTTACACACCAATGGCGCACCCGGTCGAAATGCAAAAGGTCCAATAATACGCAAAGCCTACTTACAGCCAGGCGTTCCAACAAGTTCCTTGAGGCAAGTTTTTGACTAAATGTAGCGGCCAGCGGCCCTATACCACTGTTTGCTAGGCTGGCAAAGTAAAAGGGTGTTTAGCACGCGTGAAAGAGCCCAGTACTCCTGTGTTAAGTGAAGAATCCTTTTTCATTTCCATATTTCAACAGCTTAACATCACGGTCAAAAACTGTTTGCCTTCACTTTGCAGCACTGAGGCCACTCCCTTCAGCCCTTAAATAGGCTCACCTGGACACAAACAGGAAGTGCAGTGCCACCTAGTGGCTGGTGGAACAAATACATACAAAAGGCCTCAAAAATCCTACACAACCCGTCAGTAAAGAAAAACAACAATAACACTACACTAAACAAAAATATAAACGCAACAATTTTGTTTTTGCTCTCATTTTTCTTAAGCTGAACTCAAAGACATCTTATGAAAAAATGCTACATGTGTAAAACTGAACATTTCAGAGTGGCCTTTTATTGTGGCCAGCCTAAGCCACAATATTTATGTGGTCTAATCAGCATGTTGATGTGCCACACCAGAAGGTGGGATGGATTAGCTCGGCAAAGGAGAAGTGCTCACTCACACAGTTTTAGACAGATTTATTAACACTATTTGAGAGAAGTGGGTATTTTGTGTATAGAAAATGTGGAATGTCTTTGAGGAGCATGAAAAAAACGGGAGCAAAAACAGTGTTGTTATATTTTTTGTGTATATAAAATAAATAAATAAATAAAACACAAAAGGGGTTAAGATAAGATGTCCTATTGATCTCACAATGGAGAAATTTACTTGTTCCATTCAGCTCTCACACTCAGGGCGTGTAAATAGGCAGAAAATGTAAGAGAAAAAAACTATTTAATCGTAAAATAGTGGTATCTTATGTACAATGACTACCAATGACTTTGTGGGGACAAAAGTATAAACAGTGAATAATTAAGTAAACAAACTATTACAAAAAATGTTAAAGGCAGTATTAGTAGGGTTGGGAAGATGGAAAGCTTTTTGACAGCCCGGTGGCTAAAGCTGTTCTTTTGGCAGCTGGATCTGGCAAAGGATTGAGATAGATTGAAATGGTCCTGTTTAAAATGAAGTCAAATACAAGTACTGTTTCATCTAATAATCATACAAGTATAAACTTATGTTTGGTTTACAGCCATCACAAATACTTTTATTGCACCTGGAAACTGTACAAACCAGAATGTAGTGCAGGTTTATCTAACTTGAAGCTCTACACTCCTTTCCAAGTTGCAAACAAGTTACATTTATAGAAGTATTTTCTTTTCATGCACCAGGTTTGTTCATTTCTATTTTGTAAAGTATGAACTGTCCTACGTTTATTCTGTGTAATTCCCATATTAATGAATAATTGACATACAAGGTTTGTTTTTGTGTTGGGTGTTGTAGTTACCAGCCGGTGGTGGACTACATCGACAGACAGTTCGAGAGTTATTTACAGGAGGAGCTGAAGATCAAACGCTCACTGCACAACTACCACGACTCGCGTGTCCACGCCTGCCTCTACTTCATCTCCCCATCAGGCCACTCGCTCAAGTCTCTGGACCTGGTCACTATGAAGAAACTGGACAGCAAGGTGGGTTTACGTCAAATATGAAGTATTTTATCTCTCTTTTTTTTTCTTTTTTTTTATTACCAAAATTGTCTCTGCTGAAAGATGCTTTGAGAAGATTACATTTTGTCCCTTCTAGGGCTGGGTACCGTTAAACAATACCAGTATAGTTTCGGGAAAAAAAAAGTTTAGATACTACTGCTATTGAAAGAATTTAAGTATCAAATGCAGTTGCCAGAAAAATGTATCTTCCTGTACTGATGCCTGTTTGTCTAGGGACAGCAATAAAAGAAGTTGGTTGTTTCCGCTCAAATAAATTATATAATTTTAAAAGAAATGGCCTTTAATGGAATACATTAACATTATTGTTCTGTTTTATGGTTCTAGATGATAAAAACTGTATGTTATTACAGGAAAAAAAAGTGTTGTTCATGTCTTGTAAACCAGTTATCGTTTATGTACCGGTATCAGCCCAGCCTTAGTCCTAATCTGCAGATAGATCTTATACGAGAGTCATTTCATGTATCATGAAATAACCTAATGTGCTGCAGATGTGTGTAAGATTCAGTGCAGTTATGGTAATCATAGAGGACAGTGCAGGATGGGGGAATTGTTGGTTAGAACATTCGCCCACGGATCCAAAGGTCAGTGGTTTGAATTTTTGGCTCAGACAGGATAATCCTGCAGTTGTGTCCTTGGACAAGACACTTCACCCACCTTGTCTACTCATGAATGTAGTGTGTGTGAGAACTGGTGTAAATTAGAAGTGTCACTTCCCTCAGCCTGTTCAAATGTAGCATGGAAATAAAATGAAAATATGTTCCTCGTTCCCAAGTTTTGGCCCCTTTCTGTGGTCGTCTCTCCTCTTGCTGTTTTAATGGTTGGCCAAGCCCCTCCCTCCCTCCCTCTCTCCCCATCACTCCTTCTCTCTCTCTTCCCTTTCTCCCCAAGTGGTCACAGACTTTCCCATGCTCTCAGTGTTGTGTCCTTTTGCGCCGCTGTGTGATTTCACTGCTGTGGCGTGTCAGTAACCCTGGATTTGCGTGTGAAAAGAGCAAAAAAAACATTGGAATGCTGTAATCACTCCACGCACACACTTTACCGGAGTTGTCCCTTTGTTTCACGGCACCGTCCTACAATACTGAATGTGCTGCCTTCAACAGAAAGAGCCATTTTAGTTCATGAGATTTACTGCACTTCTTCTCCATGCGCTGTATCTTTGTCGCTGGCTGTGTGCTTTGTATACAAGTTCCAGTAGTGACTACAGGCCGTTCCATTGCTGTCTTTGGCGTGACGAGATGGCAGGCACACTGGGAAGGAATGTGCTGGTGAATGCCAGAAATAACATGACTGCAGATTGTGTAGCTTTACAGCAGTTAATTCAGGACCAACAGCTATAATTAGATCCAAGTTGTACTGAATTCTCTGGTATGTTCTTTTATGATGATTACGGCCATACATGTTTTTGAAGCTTCTACTACATCATTGCTGAAGATGTGTACAGTATGATATGCCGTACAATTACATGGCAAGGCTTTGTTTTCCTATTTCAGTCTTTACACAACCAGATCATTAAACAATAACTGAATGTCTTTACTAAACTAAGAAAATGTGTAAATGACTGATTATTAAATAGTTTTGTTGTTGTTTTATTTTGTTTTGTTGTTTGTTGCTAAATAGACACATTTCAGCTTGATTAAAGTTGATCAGATGACAGTGAGAATTGACGCGAAAAGTCCTCTTAAAGAAAGTGGATGATTTTGAAAACCTCTTCTACAATGGAAACAACTGTGTAACTTACTCCTCTCTTTACATCAGAGTTAATTTAAAGACTCCCTTTTCTCTTTTTATTCATTGTTCATGAGGGCTCTACTGCAGGGACTATTCTGTTTTCGTAGACTGTCTATCACTTAACTCTTTTTTACTACCAATAATTAAACTTGACACTAGTTTATTTTGTTTTGACACTTAATGTAATCAGACAGATGCAGCCTTTTAGAAAATACCAGCTACAACGGTCAAAAACATGTATGTTTTCTAAGCTCTATTGGATGGAGAGATTCGCTTCAGGAAAGGCATTACACTTTGCAGTGCTTACAATGGAAAACAGCCTAACAGAAATGATTAAGCGTCCATAATGCATATCCAAAGAAAATTATTGATTGACTGGTTTGTCATTGCAGGTTAACATCATCCCTGTGATCGCCAAAGCGGACACCATCAGTAAGAGCGAGCTGCACAAGTTCAAGATCAAAATTATGAGTGAACTCGTCAGCAACGGAGTCCAAATCTACCAGTTCCCCATCGACGACGAGACGGTGGCCAAAGTCAACACCTCCATGAACGTACGCGGTGATCTTTGCATTTGCACTGAGGTGGTGGAAGCTCTACAATCTACTGCTATTATTGTTATTAATTTACTTTTACTTACCGCATGCTTGTACTACTACTAGCACTGAGAACCAAAATATATATTAATTCCCTGTGATTTTACCTCAGCGTGGTTTAAATATTTTCACGTGTACACTCTGAATGTGATTCATTGTGTCGTTTTAGGGTCATTTACCGTTCGCTGTCGTAGGAAGTACAGAGGAAGTGATGGTCGGCAATAAAATGGTGAAGGCTCGGCAGTATCCCTGGGGTATAGTACAAGGTTGGTTCAACTTTCTGATTTAATATATATAATCTGCACTGATATTGACACTTTTAGCAACCCTTTTCATAATTAATGACATTTTAATAACAAAAATGTAAAAAAAAAAGCGAAAAGCTTTTTTTTTCAGTCTAGCAGAGGTCATTTGTAAATCTGCTTTCGAGGCACTTTCAGGAGGAAGATACTTAAAGGTGCATTATTGAACTTTTTGACCCAGCGGCTGTGAGTGGTGAGCATGGCGGCTTTACTTTCCGTCACAGTGATCTCTAGTGATCTCCCCAGAAAACCTACAAAACAATTAATCCTGGAGCGTTGTCGAGACCACCGTGATGGAAAGTAAAGGCGCCATGCTGACAACTCATACAGCTGCTGGGTCACTACAAGGTCAAATACGCACACATATCAACTTTTCTTTTTTTGCATTTCACACGTAGTTGAGACTAACTTGGAGCCAATCATTTCTCTGGATGCTTTATATACACTGTAGTTTGTAATGTGCAGGAGGATATTGGTCTGTCCTAATTCATCTGTGTACATCAATGTGGATTGCAGTTGAGAACGAGAGTCACTGTGACTTCATGAAGCTGCGGGAGATGCTGATCTGTGTGAACATGGAGGACCTGAGGGAGCAGACTCACACACGTCACTACGAGCTCTACCGACGCTGCAAACTGGAGGAGATGGGCTTCAAAGACACCGACCCAGAGTGCAAACCTGTCAGGTCTGAGACACACCTGGCAGCTCTGTTTTTGAGGCCATTATGAAGCCTTACTCTGTAAAATAATTCAATACTAATGTCTTTTTTTCACATGGCTGAGTCAGTGGTAATGAAAGCCCTAATCTTGACCCTTTCCCAGCTCTTTGCCCTAACCTTAAGGTGCCTCATAGCAACAACCACCTTTGACCATTCACTAAAAGGGAAACCTGGTCAGGCCGCAGATTTTCATATTACACACTCATTTGTTTTCATTTACTGTCTCAACATAAACCTCTATTCCTCTCGGATTTCAGTGAATGTTGTATAAGCATTTTCACTTCACTTTAACAATACATTTTAAACGTGCTTGTTTCTGTGTGTGTAGTTTGCAGGAGACGTACGAAGCGAAGCGTCAGGAGTTCCTGTTGGAGCTGCAGAGGAGAGAGGACGAGATGAGACAGATGTTTGTGCAGAGGGTCAAAGAGAAGGAGGCGGAGCTCAAAGAGGCTGAGAGAGAGGTAAACCAGAGGACATGAATCTGTGGACTCGCGCTGATGTGGGGCTTCATTTACTTTACTTTTAATGTGATGACAGTGAATGAAAAAAAACATGTACTATGATAATATAATGTAAGGTAGAAGGAATTTGCACATCTTGACTAAAGAGCTACAGTAACTCACAAGTTCTCTTATTGTGCTTTAGCTGCAGAGTCGTTTTGAGCAGCTGAAGCGGCTCCACGCTGATGAGAAGGCCACCCTGGAGGACAAGAAGAAGGCCCTGGAGGACGACCAGGTGTCGTTCAGTAAAAGACGCGCCGCCGCTCAGCTCCTGCAGGGACAGAGCCTCACAGCCAACGGCAAGAAGGACAAGGACCGCAAGAAGTAAGACAAACCAGCCACATCACTGCTCTTTAACTTTACATCTCCCTGTATTTCCTGGAAGTTGTGCTCGAGTTGGTTCGTTGCATCAGTGACGACAAATTAATGCTGGATTAATGATAGAAGATGATATACTGTGGCAGCCAAAGAAAGAAGTGTTCATAAGATTGGACTGTTCAATCGTCTTATAATAAACACTGCCATCTGGTGGTGGTTTTGTGTACTGTATATATTCATCTTTATGATTTACCTGTTTTGACAATTATTAGTTATACGTTCCTAGTTACATTTACAGTATATATTGACTATTTGTCTGCTGTTATTTTCCGAAACATTCTCTTGTGTAACCTTTCCCAGGACATTTATCCCAAAGAAAAAGCTACAAAAGCATGATTTCCGCTCCTCTGTGTTTGTTTGTTTTTTCAGCTCTGGCTTCATGTAAAGTTTATGGATCTGAAGCAAACTCCGCCTGTCTCCAGCTTCAGCCTGAAACACTAACGGCAGTGACTTTATTTTGCGCCAAAGTTAAGTTTGTGTTAATGACCTGGACACTTCTATTCTACTATGTGGGTTTTATATGTTTAATATTTGTATTTATCCTTTCTTTATATATTATACATCGTATCTTTTATTTTCCATATACCTCCTTACTTTTACATATAAAGAGGAACATCTTTGAAGCCTCAGTATTTTATTTTTAATAGCATATTGTGTGATAAGAAGGGACCTTGAAATGTTATACTTTGTACTATAGGCTCATGCATACTCGGGCCAACTACAGTGATTTCTCAAGTGTATGTATTACACAAAACACTTGGAATTCCTACTACTAGTTACAGATTATTTTTACAGGGTTTAAATTTTGTTGGCAATTCTGCTTTTTTCCATTGTGGGTATTATAAGAGTGAAGGATCATTTTGGGCCAAATTTTGACATTTTGATGGAAAAATGCAACAGTATCCAGTTTGATGAATGATTACACATGTCAACTTTGTTTTTCTCTTGTGGTTCTGTAGTTGCCATTTTCTGCAAAGGGAACATTTTGTAAAACTTTGTGATGACGCCACAGCTTTCTCTGCATTTGGTACTACAGAGTATATTTAACTGTGCTATGTTTACTTTATTACATCCTGTCAGCAAACCAGGAACAAGAGGGAGCTTCAGCTGTGTTTGACCTTTTTTATTATTATTATTAACTATTGAGTGTTTTACATAGTAGTATTTTACCACACAGCCAAAAAGCACTACTTTCTCCCTAGTTTTATTGTGATGCAACTAAAACTGAAACACACCAAGTTTCTGCGCACTGTAGATCCAAAGTTAGTGCCTTAATATTGTGACGGGTAGAAACAGCAGACACATGCAGTGAATCGCACCAGTGCCTCGTGTTACACCTGTAACCTGTTTAAGGAATCCACAGTGTTATTTGGGAGTGTTTTTATCCTTTCTAAATAAATCATGTATTTTTGACAAGTGAGCTGTTTTTCTTTGCTAATAATGGCCTCCACCAAGACGTTTATTATTATTACCCTCAGGTGAGGACAAGCTGTTATGTTGGTTTGTCGTTGCCTTCAGGCGACTTCTACAACTGGACGCTGGAGTTTAGGAGCAGTTTTATTTTTGCCAAATCAGATTTTGTTGTCAGGTGGACTTAATGATATTATGCCTTATCCATTAACATTTTGTATCTCGACTTGCGCACTTTAAAACAACAAAGTCAACCAAAGAGCAGTACAATATTCATACACTTTATAGCCTGTGAGTTTAGTGATAGAACTGGTAGGTTTACCCACGTAAGTAGTTTTGGTTGGCTCTGTAGTCTTTGGCAGAAAGCCAATCTAGCTCAGGAAGTAGCTGAACCTACTAAAGCAAACAGTTCAATTAAACCTCTGTCTTGTCAAATATAAAATGGTGAAAGAGAACGCGGAACACCAAATATCTCAGTAATAATATCTCAGTCATTTTGATTCCACCCTTCTCGAGATCATTTTCACCATTCATTTTCAGCTCATTCAGATAAAAGCCCAGTGAGGAAATAGACAAAGCTCAAGGTTCTGAATTATGCGACGCCAACATTTTTCCATTAGGATAACATGGAGAGTTCTGGTCATCGCTATGGCAACACAGTGTAAAAAATGGCATAGGTGATTGACTTTTTAGATCGGAACATGCCAAATTGAATGTTTTGCCAAATTATTTTAATTTTCTATCGCAGTCCAATTTACATTCAACCAAATTTTATTTTTGGCCTGTTCCCTGCAGCTCTCATACTATATTTAAACATTACACACAAAGGGATGACCCGTACTGAGGCTGTTTGGAGGTCAAACGGGGTGCAACGTTGCCCTCCATCAGCTTTGGCTGCTTTTTAGCTGTCTGAAAGCGTCTGAAAACATACTCACACACAGAAGACAGACAGGTAGACAGGTACAGAGAAGAAAGAGAGAGGGGGAAAAAAAAAGAGTCTTCCGGAGCTGATGGTTTCCCTGAGGCGCCTTGATGCACCTGGCTGCTCTGCTTGGCTACAGGACGTCCCGAGGTGATCCAGAGAGCGTGAGTGTGTAAGACTGACAAGTTGCGCTTCTCTGTGGGAGGTACACAGTCGGGTCAAAGCATTTTCCCCCGCATTTCTTGCAGAGATGAATGTTATCGTCACACACAAAAATACCAAGAGAAGAAAATCTGCTTTATAATTTTGGTTTTTAACAACACCTCAATGTTTCACTCACCTCTCGACTTTAAAGTGAATATAAGATTTCAGTCATTTCACCAGAACTTATGATTAAAATGTTGCATGTTTACCAAGTTTTCCATTGTATGCGCTGATTATTATTGATTCTCTGGAACAAGGATAGAATTTCCTTACATGTGGACATACATCTATACTGTACCAGTGGGCGATGTGCAAGTTCTTATTTGTCACCAATGTATTAGACCATAAACCTTTCTTTTCACTTGAGTAAAACTAAGATTTATTCTTTACTCATACCACACACATTATCACATCATCAGCATCCATCTGTTATAAGCACTTTCTTTCTATTCTTAAAATGTTAAGATGTAATGAATATAAATGATTGGGTTCAGCATGAATTGCCCTTTAGAAATGTGTGAATATATTATCTTCAATGTTCGCTCATGTCCCCAATCTGAGAGATCATCCCATGGATCCTCTTTGGTGCCCTTTTCAGAAAGTGCTCCCACCACAGAAGTTGAAATAGAGTTAGTTGTTGATGTTTCCAAGGTATTTCAAAAGTACAACTGTATCCGAGCATCCATAAGAGGATCAGGCACTTTACCAGCCTACTTGTATAACTGCGCTAGATAACAGCAGATATCACTGGGGAGTTAGTATTTGTTGGATTTTATGTTTTGTATACAAGCGCTATATTCTCCAGAGCATCAGTAGCTTTACTTGAGTACAGACTTCGAGTTGACTTATTTTCTATATTCCTGATCTTATCTGACATTCTATATAGGCTCTCGTTAGTGTCCTACCTCTGCCCTTGCCCCTTGTGTGTAGTCACTCTAAATGCAAATGGAGTGGAGAGGAGAAAGACACAGGCAGCTGCTGGAGATGAGGCTGTCATTTCCAGACTGTGTTGGTCATTTCAGAGAGTCCTGCTGAATTAGCAATTACACACCTCATACAAACTGGGTAAGTGTAGGAAACAGACACACAGGGCCTACTGGAGCTGAACAGGAAGAAAAACATGCAACATAGATGATAAAGGAGAGACAGAAAAAAGACGAAACTCAATAACATTCGCATTATGCTCCTCCTTAAGACCCACCACCTCCCCAAATTACACAGTAGATTACATGGATTACATTGACAAAATGAAAATTGAATCATGCAAAATGAAAGAATGAAAAATTAAGTAATTAAGTAATGAGGCCTCATAGGCTGTTCACATGACATTACAGCATTCTAATGAGCCAATGATTTACTACATTACAGAGAAGAAGAGTCCTTTATTAAAAACAGATGCAAGGTGTCTCTGAAAATAGTGCCTGTTGAAGTAAATTTAAAGATGTGATAGATTTTAGTGACAATGGGAAGTTACTCCATTGTATACGAGTAGTTTTATTGAAAACTCACTATAAAATGTAAACATCACTGTATAACAAAGCTCCGTACGGTGCACATTTAAATAAAAAAAAAAAACATCTTAAATAAAAATAGCCTAGAAAATAAAATGGGGCAATCTTTTACTGAGGGCAGCGTTTGGACATAACAAAATAAAGTGCTCAGTTTAAGATAAACCTTTTACAAATCGGCTTTCGATCACCTGTTTCTTTTTGGTAACTTAAGGGCTTATCTGAATTTGAACTATCCCGATATATGCGGTATGGTCTAATTCCAAATCTCATTTAAAAATATATCGATATATCTTAAATATCGATATATCGACCAGCCCTACATGTAGTGAGTCTATCAAATCTTACTTTCACAGTTTAAGTTGAATAACAGAAGTGAATTCACTTTTTCATGATAGTCTTATTATATGACGAGCTCCTGTATAAATACAAAACAATGTAAGACACAGTGGCAAAAGTGCAGCTTTAAAGGTGCATTATGCAACTTTTTGCAACAGTTTGACCTCTCAGTGACCCCGCAGCTGTATGAGTGGTCAGCATGGCACCTTTACTTTCCATTACAGTGGACGCTCCAGGACCAATTGATTGGAAGGTTTTCACTGCTGAAGGACCCTCTCATCAGAACACCTACAGAACAATTGATCCTGGAGCGTCCTACAGACCACTGTGATGGAAAGTAAAGTCACTACAAGTTCAAACAAGCACAAATATCAGCTTTTTTTTTCGCATAGAAGTTTCATAATGTACCTTTAAATTGGATAACGACATTGCTCAACACTGTTTTATACGAAAACAAACATTCGAGCTGCAGTTTTGGCTGAAACTGGCCACATTTTTTTTTTTATCATATTGTCTTTTTGAATCAATATTTCCTCTCAATCTATGTTTTCTGAAATGTTTGGACCGATTCTTTTGTTTTTAAGGATTCTAAAATATAGTAATGGCACGAATTTTCCTACCTGTACAAACCCGGATTCAATCTTTTTTATGAACATTTTAAATTGACAAAAAACGTTTTCTACTATGGAGTACGCCTGGAAACTATAATATTTATTTATTCCTGCCTGTATTTCTAAAAGAGCCTTTGAGTGAATAAATTGGCTCCACAAACCCCTAACTGCCGCCTCTTAAAATATTCACTATTATTATGAAAGATCAGTGTATGTTTCTCTCTCTGAGACTTTCATCTTTTTAAGCATGTTCCATTCAAATTTTTTATTTTTTGTTTATTCTTTATTTATACAGGTGATCCCTTGAGACTCGATGTCTCATTTGCAAGAGAGACCTGTTAAAACATACAAGGTAAATAACAGTTAACAATAAGACAACAGTGGAACGATTACAGACTATAACACAATACTAAGAAAATGTGTAATGAGTTGGGGCAAAGCTCTCAATTTACCGATCGATCTACGTTCCCACTCTCATCTATGGTCATAATGACCGAAAGGACAAGATCGCGAATACAAGCGGCTGAAATGAATTTCCTTCGCAGGGTGGCTGGGCGCACCCTTCAAGATCGGGTGAGGAGCTCAGTTACCCGGGAGGAGCCCGGAGTAGAGTCGCTGCTCCTTCACGTCGAAAGGAGCCAGCTAAGGTGGCTAGGGCATCTGTTTCGGATGCCTCCTGGTCGCCTCCTGCGGGAGGTGTTCCAGGCATGTCCTAGTGGGAAGAGGCCTCGGGGTCCCCCCAGAACAGCTGGATGAAGTGTGCGTGGATCGGGAAGTTTGGGCATCTCTGCCGAGACTGCTGTCCCCGCAACCCGGCCCCGGATAAAGCGGAAGAAAATGGATGGATGGATGGAGGGAATCCCTGTCATAAGAGAAGTGTCTGCCAGACACTCCTCCTTTCTGTTCAAAAGAAGAACCGTCTGGACAGCTCCTCGCAGCCTATCATTTCACAATTTTACCCACATCGGTCCAATCACGCACCGAGAGGCAGGACTTAATTCCCACAAGAGACGGAAGCCGTCACCACACTCTGGCGTGCGCGGCGAGTGATACGATGTTTTCTTCTGCTCTTTCGTCTGTTTTAAATAATTTAAAAATAAATTGATCATTTGTCTGTTTAATACAATTGAAAATACATATATACCAGTGATACATTCTTCTTTCTTTAGGTTGAAGCCAGTCCAATTTTTCATAGAGTGTGCAGTGATGTGCTATAAATGGATACCTTAGGACAAATCTACATATGGAATTCAATGAAAAATCTAGAGGTTTGAGAGACGTAGCACTGGATGTGTGGTGAACAGTATCAGCATAGTCAATAAGCGGTAAGAGGAGTTGCTGCGCAATACGCTTTCTTTTACCAAATGTGAAGCAATCAATTGAACAGTACAATTGACACAAACATTATTTAACTTTCTTGACTGTAGCTTCAATATGAGCATTGAATGATAGCTCAGTGTCTAACCACAGACCCAGGTACTTAAAAGTATTTACATTTACAAGAGATCTTCCATCATTCATGCAAATTTGTATGTCATTCGTTTTAACTTTAGATGTCCTTTTATGTTTATGAAGCCTTGGCGTTAATTCAACTATTAAGCCTGGGAGACCAATTTCAGCATCACCTACCTCCAGCCAATGATCGCTTCCGTGAGGGCCACACCTCCACCTCAGCCCATCAGCTCAGAGCTACACCTACGTGGCAGCCAATCATCTACGTCGGTCCTGCTTTTAAGCCCCAGCAATCTTGGTTCATTTGCTTCCCAGCTGCGATGCGACCCGCCTCCACCCCATCTCCGCTTCTTCCAACTACGGCTTCTCCCTGCAGCATCTTCACGGGTCTTTCATACCACCACCAGTGTCCAGGCTCCGGAGAAGACATCCCTAACTCCAACCTGTCCGATCATACTGACTTCAGTTCTTACATCAATGTCTACAGCCGGGGTCTGATCGGCAAAAACTAATACTCATGCCAATAAATCTTCCAAATTGCTGCTTTTGTTTGTCTGTGTCTATCCAGGTTGAAATATTTCCAAACTGTTTTTTGTCGTAGGATTTGGCAACCCAAAGTGTGGAGCTTATTCTGCTTTCTGATTGTAAAAAAAAAAAAAAAAAAAAATACTGCTGCATTTGAGTTTTGCCTTGTTCTGTTGTTTGGACAGTATTTAAGAAAACAGACATTGCCATCCAGGTTTAAACAAAGGCATTTATTGCGAAAAATGCACTTGACATGAAAAAACAATCAAATCAACCACGGCTCATCAGTACAAGACGATGCATCATGATCACATGGTAGAAAGAGCATGACTTCAGTGGCACAAAAGGCCTATAAATATTCTGCACAATATAGAATTATCATATATACTTTTGACTTTTTCCTTTCTCAGCCAGATCCAGTCCAGTTCCAGCGTGGTATGAAAGTCCACAGCACGTTTTCATAAAACTTATTTATGTAAAAAGCTACATACAGCGGCCCCACTCGCACTCTCTCACACACACACACACTCATCAGTATCCATAGGACCAAATATAAACATCTAATTCAAGATGGTAAAGGCTCGGGCTTCCTGGAGGGATCACAGATTTAAAGAGACAACATTACGCTGCTTTGGTTTTTGAGCTTTAGTAATCCAAATATTTTTAGTATTCTAACGTATAAGCTCTCAGTCAGTACTACTCAATATGATACCTTTCTTTATCAGGCTTAATGGAGTCTCTTTAAATCTGACACCTCACAAATACAATGCCATGTTGAGATTTATAAGATGTTTTCAAAATAGCCACAATACAAATCCATGTCGAAATCTGTGACTGAAACCTTGTCGAGAAATGGTATTTACAACCAGGAAGCCGAGACCAGCGACGAGCTTCATAACATCACCAAAGAAAACACAAAAACAGCATGAAAACATTTGTTCGATCAGCGCTTCAAGTTCTTCTTTTTTTTTTTTAGAATCTTTTTACATAAAGTGACCACTGTGCCACTGCGTTAGGTTCCTGATGTTGTAAACTCCATCACAGCATAGACCTCGACATGAGACCAACACGAAAAGACATTTTAAAATTCAAAACAACACAAGAAATCCTGCTTTCGAGTGGAATACTGAGCTGCTGGTTTGTGCCTGTAGGTCAAAAAGAATCAAATAGAAAGACACAAATTATAGCCATGTTGGACAGAAGAATTTCTATAGTAAGTTGTCTGTGCTGGCTTTGATAGGCACTGGGGTTGACCGACAGCTTCCAAAGGCGAGTTATACATCCATTAACAACTTGTGGAAATACCACATAATTCATGTTTCAATTTAAAATCCTTAACGCAAACATAGATTCAGTACACAATGTGATACATTACAAGTATTCATCGTGTATCTACCAGATTTCTTTTCTCATAGTCGAGTCCCTTGCAGAATACAGTATTTGCAGACATTTACTATGAACTCTTTTTAACAATCGCTGACCCTGAAGTTGTGTTCCTGTGCTGTTAGCCGTTAAATACTTAGGAGGTTGTATGAACGGGCTATTTTATGTGTCTGAAAAGCACTGGGGCGACACTTCTCTTTGATTCTGTCTTGGGGCAACTGTCCAAAAAAAATTAACAAGTGTTCATCTTTTTGTGCTGCGAAAGTTGCCTTCTGAAACATTATGTGTGATTTGACTTTCAGTAATCAAAAATAATAAACCACTTCGAGTTCTGAATCTAATGCGCTAAATCTAACTCTTCCCACATAATTCTCTTTTTTTTTTGCTGCGTGGATAAACAATCTTGAGAAACGGCCATTTCAAAATGAATTAACAACATCAGTCCAGCCCTCACTAACAAACAACTCATTTAATATGTTCAGTTACACAGGATTACCCGTGATGCACTGCAGTGAGATGAGTTTGGTTAATCCCGCCGCGCCCTGTAATAATCTGTGCCCAGTCTCTTCCTTCACAGCTTTAACAGATTCTGAACAGAGCGCACACATCTCCTGTGCTTTTATCGCCTTGAAGCTAATACCGCTGTCCTTTGCCTTCAGCTCAAGGGAATTTATGAAGACGGTGAAAAACGTTGCTTGGTAAACTCTTGGTCTTTACAGCCATAAGCCAAAACATTATGACCATTAAAAGTAGTAAATAACATACAAAACCATTACTGCATACAGATTTTAGTGGGTTTGACAAGAGCAAGTAATACAGATGGATAGAGTTCGGGAAACACCAAACCTTCAGTTCTTCAGCAGCCAATATCTAATTATTGAATAACCAGGTAGTCATAATGTTTTGACTGATGTATAATACATACATAATTCATATGTTTGTGCTAAAGTCCTGTGCTTTTATTCCGATTATTGGCAACTTTTGGCACCTTCAGGGGTATGACCAGACTCTCTTCACTTCACAAGTATTTTCCTGTTTGCTTTAGTTAATAATTGTATTCTTTCACCATCTTTTCAAGTATGGAAACATATGTAAAGTTGCTATTCATTCCAAATACTGCCTCAGCCCCCCCATCAGAGGCCGGTCAGATTCCCCCCCTGGCCTCTGATCTGGACGAGCCCCTTGGCATCTTGAATAAGGAGGTCCCATCTCGCAGTCAACTTTAATTCTATGCATCATTAAGGCTGTTGTAATTTTCTAAGGTCATGTCTCTATACGTGAGGGTTGAAAGTTGAGATTTTTCTGACTGTCCAAAACAGTAAAAACCACAGATGAACGTGGGTTTAATGAGACAAGCCACGAGTACAGAAATTGCTGGAGATGAGGGAGAAATGCTGTGCCAATATCTTCAAAAAGCCATGAAATCTTACAAATAGAGTACCAAATCTGAGACAAATAACGCAAATACTATACAGCCAAAAAATTAGCAGATTTTTTTTTTTTTTTTCAAAGTGCCTTTTGTACAAAACATTTGGCGCAACTTTCACTGTCTCGGAACATTAGGTAGGCTTGTTTGTGAAAAAAAAAGAACATTTCTGAGAAAAAAAGTGAAATTAATGCAAAACACCGAGCCAAATGATCAACATATAAAACATAATGCTACATGCACTATTATTACTTATTTTCAAAATTGTAAACTTAACATGGCGATGTGCTTACAATGACTCGTAAAATTCCTTTCATTTTTTCATATCAACAATAAAGCACCCAGATTCAAGTTGTGAGGTCTCGGTCTGTTTTTGTGCTAGGGTTTGCTGGTGGATGGATGGTTTTTTCGAGGAGAGTTAATAGGCAGGCTGTGTCTCACTCTGTGCTTCTCAGTAGTTTCTCACACAGTAATAAATGCCCTCTGAACCTGTCCGTCTGCGGTCGAACGACCCCAAAAGCTGCCGTGCTCAGAGTGTGGGTCAGTCGGACCGGGACGGGGGCCAAGCTTCTCTCTCCCTCTCTGTGGGATCAGAACTGGTTTGCTTTTTCACAACATGAGGAACGTCTGTGACAATTATAAACCCTCTCACTTCCCTTTTCCTGATTGAATTACTGAAAGGCCATTGTCGAGTTTTATCACATGTACATATACTTACGCTTAAGTATCAGTACTCTTACACGAGTAAAACAATTACTCTTTTTATTGTAAATCTATGAGTAACAAAAGTTTCTTATGTAAATTAATTAAGTTTGTACTTATTGTATAGTATCATGGAGAATCATTTATTTTATGTAGTTTACGATGTATGAATAAAAATGAACAGAATTTCCATTATTTTATATTTTTGTGAGTACATACATATTATTGTCAACTTTGCTGCCCTTGAGCAATTATCTTAAAGCTGGGGTACCTGACTAGATTGTGAGAAATAAAAATAAGTTTGGGCCACAACAAAAAATTTCACATTTTGAACAGGAAAAATCAGGTAGCCCAGCTTTAAAGTAGCGTTGCCCTTACTTAAAGCAGTACTAAGTAACTCATGCCCCTAGAGGCCATAAACGCCACTGCAGGTGTCATACCATGCTAAGTTTTTAAAGCAATTTTATGTTTTTTTTGTCTACTCAAACTCCGCGGTAAATACTGTTTAAGTGGTGCTCGCTCACTGTTAGCTTTGCCCGTTAGCCTGTTAGCTTCTTCTTCTTGATTCCATTAGGGTGTATTGGTGACTCCGACCCGGTGCAGGCAAAGTTGCAAGTGTGGTTTTCTGGCCAGAGACACCAGGGGTAGATGAAAGACCCCCCAATCATCCCATCAACACTTGCATTACCCTCAGAGGGACTATGACAAGATTTTTTTTTAAGTTACTTAGTACTGCCTCAAGTAAATATTTGACTGTACCCTCCTGTGTAAACCAAGAACCCAATAAATACAGCTACATCATATTACTAGTAATTGTTGATGCTCTTAGTTTTATGCAGCATTTAAAACCAAGATTTCTAGAAAAGAGTTTATGCCTGATAAGAATTTAGGTCACAATGCCGATGAGGTACACATCGTTTAATTATTACGTATAGATTTTGAAGATTTCTCAAAATGTAGCTATATTTTGAATTGTGTCTGGGTAAAAGTCTTGTAAACAACTCAATAATCTCTAACTGTTCCGTTTATGGGAGAATACTGGGAACTTGCCTCATTTTGCTCAACTGCAGAAGCGGTCTCCATGGAAGGATGAATACTGCTCAGGTAAAAATGGTCTTTGTTAAGGTAACCACGCTGCGCTTTACTGTTGCCACTCCAAACGCTGGCATCCACAGAAACCCGTCCTGATCCCACTTACATCCCGCTAACAATTGGCCTCTGTGCGTTCTTTTGTGACTCATTGTCCGCGCTGTTCACTTCAGAAGCTCTCGACAAAGCTGCCAGGGAACAGCCCCGTTTGCCCGTTCCTCTGCAGAGTGCCTTTGTACCAGCCGTCGTCTCTCTTCTTATGCACAAAAACCACGTCTCCCTCTCGCAGCTCGATCTCCGCCTCGCTCTGGGGAGGGTAGGGCACCACCACTCGATATCTGCCAAAAAAACAGAGCTGCTTAAACAAAAATGGTCTCTTGGCAAATACAAATTTCAGAATGCGCCCAGAACGGTGCCCTGCGGTACAGCCTCGAGTCAGTCGGCTATTTTCCACTCAGTTTATTGTCATGTTTTTGTGTGTTCCCACCTCTCTCTGGACAGGGGTTTGGGCTCGGGCCGGAGCACCATCAGAGCGCTGCCAGTGCGCGTTGCCGGCAGCGACCTGGGGAAGTTGGTATCCAAGGATCCGGACTTCCTGTGCAGCGGCTCCAAACCAATGGCTCCCATGTCGCTCTCGATGGGACAGGAGCCCGCCCTGCCCTGCCACAACATCACACTGTTAGCATTGTTGTCAGAAGGAGTTCGATATCAGATAAGATATTGACTCATTTGGATATCTGTACCTGCGAGGCCATGGGACAAGAGCCTGAGCGCGGGTGGTAGTGGTGCGGATGCGGGTGGGAGGGGTCTGTCGCCACGGCGCCCAGCGAGGGGTCATGGGTCGGCGGCGACGAGGGAGGGGAGCGAGGTTTCTTCTTGGCTGCTGCGCCGGACAACAGCTTCAATAAAGCAGCAGCCTTTCTCTCTTTCTGTGGGTTCAAAAGGAGACGCATATTTAGTTCATGAAGCTTTTTCGAGAATGTCGAAGCTAAAATAATTGGTGCCATTATCTTTTATTTGCACAAACAACATCCAAATGCTTTAAAGCAGTGGTTTGTGGATATTATATTATTTATTTCTCCCCAGAGAAGCATAAATGTTTTACGTGAAATAGAACTGGGATCAGATAGGTTCACAGGCAGGTTTTTCAAGTGGGTTGGAGAAGGAAGTCCATTCAAAGTTTAGAAACAGAAACACATTTGTTGATCTAATCCTTAACAAACAAACGAAAAATAAAGTTTACAGTTTCTGTAATCATTGCGAGAAGGCTTAATGTCCCAGTTTTAAGAACAGTGAGCAATTACATGCTTTTTGCTACCTTTTCTCCTTTCTAAAATGTGTTCCACTTCTTGACTAAATGCCCTATCTATTTCCTAAATGGGGTTACACAGAGAAAATGTATTACATCCTTGAAATTATCAAAAGATAATGAATTCATGCTTGGATAGCTCTGCAGTGTTGCCCGGTGTATTTTAGAAAAGGCGAGGTTTTGCATTTGTGTTTAATAATTGACTCGTCCCGTGGTGGTGCTTAAATCTGTTGAAACATAACAAATGTGTTTTGTTTCTTGTCACGCTCTCGGCCCGAACACTGCCTCCGATCAATACTCATCTCACTTTTTATTGACGCCTCAAGGTTCGGATCCACTGCTTCATAGATAACGTTGTCATGATGGCTGCGGGGGACTTAAAAACAGGGAAGACGATTAAAATTGAAAGTTTTTGGAGGGTAATTTTCCTAAGCAATCAAACGATCTTTCAGCGTGAGTCTCAAGGCAACCTGTCAGGATCCGTGAGCGCTCGGTACAATGGCTGTATTCGAGTCAGTTCACAGTGATTCAGGCAGTGCCTCCAAAGAACTGGCCTCATGAAAACTACGAATACACTGCTTAATAGAAGTTAATGCAGGTTATTTAAAACACTAATGAGCATGAGGCTGCATAAAAGATGTGCAGTCAATAGTCATAAAACAAGGCCTACAATCTTATCGATTCTCTTCTTGTCCTTGACCCACTGTTCTGACGCATGCTGCTGCCGCTGACTCTGCCCCGCAGCTTTTCCACCCAGCTGCGGCATGACTCCACTAACACTGACTTTGACGTCAATATAAACTCTGCACTTCTTTACAGGAGGAGGGCAACTCTAAACAGCAGCCCTCAAGCAAATCAATGTTACAACTTTATCAGGCAGTCATAATAAACACCCACAGTTCAGCTCGGTGTTTACATGCAACATTATGTAGCGAGCAAAGGCACAGACAAAGGGGGTCAAATGTGATGTAAATGCAGTAAATCACGTTGTCATATTAAAGGATGCCAAGGGACATTTCCCCTGTAAGCAAATTGGTGTTCTTAGACATGAAGTAAAAACCTACCATACATAATATCCTACAGGTGAGCCTTACTAATACATACAGAAGAACATTTAGAGGAACAGGCTGCGTAGGAGGAGATAGAGTGGCCATTAAGGTTCACACAGGACTAGGGAACCTTCTTCAATGAATGGGGCTGAATGGGACCCACTCATCTTTATTATATTATATCTATGGCCGTATCGTACCACATATCATTATTGCGATATCATTTTTTTATATAGTTGTGAACACAATATAATTTATGTTACACACAGATCCATTAACACTGACTGTAGAACATGGGGACAGGTTCTTAAAAAGTAAAATGAAGTAAAGGATGTAAACTGTGGGGAAATTAGTATGCCGTTAAAGAAAAAAACAATAAAATATCACTTTTTTAATCTTTCCAATAGGCATGAGACTGGGATTTTTAAGTAATTTGTCCATTGTCCAATATTTTGTCAAATATGTTGTTAATTATTGTGACACAGATTTTAGGCCATATCGCCCTGCCCTAGTGTTGCATTCATTTTTCACCAGTAGCTTGTAATGATGATGGGAGAGTGTCACCACTGCACAAGGTCTTCTCCAGCACATTCTCCAGCACATCCCAAAGATTCTCAATGAGGTTGAGATCTGGACTCTATGGTGGCGAATCCGTGTGTGAAAATGATGTCTCATGCTCCCTGAACCACTCTTTCACAATGTGAGCCTGATGAATCCTGGTATTGTCATTTTGGAATATGCCATCAGGGAAGAAGAAATCCAAATTGATGGAACAACCTGGTCATTCAGGACGTTCAGCTGATTGAACCTAGACCTGACCAACTGCAGCAAACCCAGATCATAACAGTTAGTTAAATCAAGTTAGCGACTTTCTTTTTGGTCAGGCAGTGTAATTACAGCCTTTGTGCACATTTCACACTTCACACATTAGAGTCTTTGATTTTTATATCTTGGACTACGTAACTGTACTTCAGTCTCCAATGTTCTTTCCCTGAAATGCTTTGGTGCTGCTCAGAGATTGGAGGAAGGTCAAGTGAAAAGAGAAACATTACGGATTCATAGTTTATTGACCAGTCTTATAGAGGGGAGGTGGGATGAGAAAAGTGCTGTGCAAAGCAGGAGAGACCGTTAAAAACCACTGCGCATAGACACACACAGTGAGAGCAGAAAAAGGCTCAATTCTGCAACTTAAGAAGGCTATGGATTTTCATGACTATAAAATCTTTTGAGGTGAGGCTTATCGTAGACCTTTGTTTGAGATAAAAGAGTAAATTTATAATAATGCACGAGGATCAAAGCAGAACAAAATGATGCCTACCTAAATGGGTAAAAAGTTGGGAGGGGAGCTGTCAAAAGCAAAGTAAAGTGGGATGGGAAGTGCCAGAGAAAAGCCCCCTTTCTTTTCATCTGCAGGCTTACAGTAGTGGGTTTAATCTTTCTTTAGTGACAGTGTGCTGCTGGCACTTGTGATAAAATAATGACCACCAGAGGGCAGTGTGCATCAAAGAATACCAAGACAAAGCGAAGCAAGCATGTGATTATTCCTAAGAGACAGTGGATAGAAGTGGACTCAGAGAGACTACAAAACTATCAAAGATTAAGCAAAGCAAGCAAGGTTTATTTATTTAGCACCTCTTGCAGACAAAGAAGTCACAATGTTGAAAAGTTTTGGACCATATGGTTCTGAGCGGTTCCATCCCACCTTTGCATATAGATCACAGTGGTGGGTACTATAGCCATCTCCTATGATGAATCTGAAGTGCTGAATGGAAAATAGCTTTAGCACAGATGCAGAATGCATGTATATGGCATCACCATAATCCCAAACAGAAAGCAACAGTTGCCTCTTGCTCAGTGAGATACAATTTTTTTGTTTCTATAGAAAAAAACAGTTTTGTTTGCGAGTTCCTGAACATGTTTACCACATGAGAGCCTCTCATCGATCCAAATGCCAAGATATTTATAACATTTATAACTCAATCATGGAACCGTTTACAGCAGACATTGATAGAATCTATGACGAACCAGAACATTTTCTGGAGACCAACATGCATTTTGTATTAGAGGGCTGACTATGAAAAACATCCAACATTAATTATCAATAAAAAGTCACTAATTTTAACATTAGGACATGGCAACACGTTTCGACTGCAGGTCGGTCTTCATCAAGGCATACAATTTAAAACCGGCACCAAACCTAATCATTAGAGGTGATCACGTGACTATCTCCTTTTTTTCAAAGACATAAACAGAGACTATATTCATTTTGGAGGAGCAGAGAATATATGAAAGAGAATAGGCACAAGATGACGGCTAGATAGCAAATAGCTAAAAGTTGGCTAAATGTGAATACATCTGTCATATGAAAATTATCTGCAGTGCACTAACCTGTCCACAAAATTGACAAAAAAGGGATTCTATGGTACAAGCTGTGTATTAACACTCCACGTCAATAATAAAACACTTCATCAACATGTCGACAGGGATACCCAGCAGCATTAAAGAGCATGAGACCAACAGGATCGAGCTCAGAGGAACACAGAAAAATCAATGTCTCCGTTGAGACCTGGGAAGCTTGTAAAGTTTAAATCCAGAATATTTCTCTCTGTGCGAGGGTTTTGATCTGTGTCCACCTTTTATGATTCAAGGATGACGTCAATAACCATAACTTTGAGAAGATTGATGTTACAATGAGGCTTTAAAATGTTGTGCTTTGTTCTGTATAGTTTCTAAGGTTTCTCCATTGTTGTCATTAGCGGCTTGCATTCCTGCCATTATTGCTGGCTGACTTATCCAATGTATTCCTTATCTTTGCTCAAAAGCTCTGAGTAAAGCTCTGACGTATCCTCTATCCCACTGGTTTCCGTTTCCTCTTCTGCTACCTGTTCATTTGAGCCCCAGAACCAGGACAAGCCCTCCAAAAACTGCTTCAGATAGGACTATGACGCTGAGACAGAACAACCTCCTCCAAAGATTTCTGTGAGGACGGGTGTCAGGTGATACGATGTGTGTTGTTGTGTAAAAGAAACAAGCCAAAGCCAAATTAATTGAATTGTACGGGAACAAACTGTTTGCAGAGCTAAGTTTGGGGTCTTTTACAAAAACCTTAAGCTTACACTGTGCGTGTACAGGGGGCTATGGGCCATGACAAGCTGCTAATGACCAAAGTGTGAATGGCAGGATCACAGGGTTTTCGGACATGTTTGATATTTGTCGTGAGGTCCTGGCGCTGTGGTAGAGGCTCAACAGGAGGCACTTCAAAATATGGCACATTTAAAATTAAGAAATTAAGAAATTGGCTGAAGAGCTGAGGAACGCACAGGCCAAAGTGGAGGCACTTCATCGGCAGGAGAAGGCGAGCTCCAAGAGGAAACGGTTTGCGGGAAAGCATCGGGCAAAATCCAATAAGAAAAGAGTCTTGAAAATGTACATACGCTACACCTGTAGAGTACTGTTGAATTCAGTGCAGTGTTCCATGTCCTATAAATTAGGCCAGATGCATGTGTGGGGTGTGAGTGTGTGAGAGAGAGTGTGTCAGAGAATTAGAGTAGTGTAAAGGTTTTACGGTAGCATTATAGACTTTGAAGAGTCTACAAGGCTGGCCTCGGTGTGTGTGGGTCGTGGGTGTAGGTGTGAGTGAGTGAGAGGGTGAGTGGAGGAGTGAGTTGAGTGGATGAATGAGAGCTTTGAGTTGAGGGTTTGTACAGGGGACATCACTGATTTTTAAAGAAAGGCAGGATTACAAATGTCAAGATTACAGTTTGTGTGACTGTTTTACAATCTTGCTTTGAAGAAGTTATTAGGTGTTCGTTTGTAGAGGTATTATTTTAGATTTAAAAGAGTTGTGTATCCATCTCTGGATGGGTTTTCCTCCGGGTGCTCCGGTTTTCCCACCAAGGTAGACAATAATCCCCATTGTTATGTCTTGAAGTATGTACAATAATAACAATATGTCGATATGATGACATTATCAACAGCATATGCACAACTGTGCATTTTCTTGAACGCCATTAGCAAATTCAGTCAAAACATTTCTTCCCGACACCCACAGTACATCGCCTTGAGTGCTAATCTTTCAGCATATTTCAGAATTCACTTCTCTGTGCAGAGGCCACATTTGACAGTGATTTGGTTTGGCAGTTGCAGCTTGTTGTGTGTGCAGTTCTTGGAAGCCGTCTACAAACATGTCCAACGTGGTATGTGCCTGTAATGCTGGCTGTACAGACAGTGTGACCGAGAATTCAGGGGAGATTATCCCAACTATGTAAGCCAGGCTGTTATCAGAGCAGTTTTATCATCCTCATGCTTCCTAATATACAGATGCAAACTGCAAGGCTTCAGAGCTGTCGCAAGTTAAAATAAATCTGCCTTGTTTGAATTTCAAGACAAAAACATGGGTTGCACTGTATCTTCAAAAAGCAGGCCATGTTTTAATTTTTGTGGACCCTGTTGATTTGCTTGTTTGTAAGATAATTAGAAGAAAGAGAGAAATGGTCCGATTAAGCTTAAGTCTTGAGTAGAAGCTAGTTACAGGCCAAGCAATAGTAGTCTTGCTTTGTAGATTTGCAGATTTGGGAACGACGCCTCAGACGGGACACTAACTCCAGCCATAAGGAATACTTTGAAAATGCAATATTCTTTTGCGTGGACTGTTGCAGACACCAAATAAAGGTTTACTAGGGTTAAACAGATAAAGCAGTTGCTAGAATTACACAGTTGGGAGATTTTATATACAATACGACTCAATTAAGACAGTATTCCTTGTAGTTTGCAGATTTGGCTATTTGCTACATGCGACCATAAAAAACGTGATCAACCCGTTTCCCTTTTCCAAAACCTTTTACTCCATAAAAAGACAGATTGATACATTGACAGTTAGAGTCAATGAGAATACAGACATATAAAAATTTTTTTTTTAGTTGTTAATTCCTCTGCTAATGCATTTCTAACAAACCAATTCTTTGTATGGATCAGTCTATAAGCACGTGTCACAATACTCCATCTCTACTTAACTCAAACGTGTGAAATCGATTTTAATGTTTACTTAAATCAATGTACAGCCTATACACACGTATGACATAAAACATGGTGCCGAAGCAACGGTTGTGTAAAAGCAAGAGTCGGGATCATGTCTGAGTGGGCGCAGTAAACAGGGCTCCTGCCTGCTGTTCCATAGTCAATGAGCTGTTTGTCAGTTGGCTGTAGTCAGATTAGCTGTCCCACACACTGCAGCCAGCACTGAGACAAATGGAGCCCCGACAGATGCAATGCTTTAGTGTCAGCACGGCCTGATTTACCATCTACAGCTTTAGCTCACAGAGAAACACGCCACACTGAAATACCCCCTCAAAAGCCCTGCAGAAGAGAGTTATCTAGCGTTGATATGACTTGTTATCATCATACTAAGCTTTATTTGAGAAGATTTAGCAAGTTTAGATTTATTAAGTCAATGCTTTAGATGTTTCAACATTTTTCTTAAAGGCATGCACTATTAAAGACGATCCTAATTCAAAATCAAAAAGAACTGTAGATAGTCTGGGGCTCTATGAGATTGTGGCATCCACACACTCAAGCACCATCAAGCTAGGTTCCCTTAACATGTTATGGGGGTCATTTATCAAGACAGGTGCTAAATAGTGGGTGCAAACTGAAAAATAAAATATGCTATTTTGTTGGTCATCCATTAGACTTTGCCTTTATTACAGTATTAGGGCCTAAATTACTCAGTTGTTGATCCACTTTTGCTCGTGCTACTCGCTTTGCACATGAGCAAATGCTTGGTAAATGACCCCCTATGTGTTTACATTTATTGCCTGTTGCTTTTAGCCACAGGATCTGGCAACACTCTACAAACTAAATATCGAGCTTGAGTTTAAATGACCTGAATTCATAAAATGACTCGATTAACATTGTTTTGAGAAGATTTCATTAGTTTAGGCCATTCAGTTTGGTTCAAAGGTAATCTCACTTAAAATAAGAAAACAAAACTGCCAATGGCACAAGTGCAATTTTCTTACCCAATGTGTTAACTTGAAATAAGATGCAATGTGCTGGAACAAGTCAGAAACATCCTGGAACAAGTCAAATAATGTTGGACAATGTCATTTTGTAATTATGAATAAATAGTCAATAGTCAGTCAACACTATGCCAAAATGTATTAACACAGTGTAATACATCTGCAGCTCCCAAAAAAACAACAACATCTAAATGAAAAAAATAAAAATAAGAAAGAGATATGTTTAGAGTAAATTCAAAAGTAAATCTAGAGTCATCTGTGACAGCAAGGTGACAACACATCTAACTCTTTACCTGCTACGGTGAGGGAAGCAATTAGCATGCCAGCTTTTGACACGGACGGATTTAGATTGTAGTCTGGCATGCTATTTATTGTACTCATGGATATGCAGGAGAAAAGGTCAACTATTTGGTGGTAAGAAAGGATTTCTTTTTTTTTTTTTGCATCTAAATTGAAGGCAGTGCACTACACGACCGGCGCTGGGATTAATGACTTGGTCTTGGTCCAATTAGTGGCACTCCATCCCCACTCCTTTCCTCAGTCTTTGTGAATAAATGGACAGCGTTGCCAGTTATAGACAATGTGAGAGAAGGAACGATGAATATTCTAATGTAAATGTATTCTAGGGTACGGATAGAACCTGTGTCACTGTGGAAGGTGGAACACGCTCATCACAAAAGGCCAAGGCAATGCTACAGGAAAGAATATATTTAAATTTAAGTTTGTCTATTAAACTGCCTTTAATAGACATGTGATCAGCACTGTCTATAGATGCATTTCCTTTACTTTTTGTGACTTCACTCCTTTTCCAATCTTTGAAGAAAAATAAGTAAATTACTAAACTTTCAGGGCTGAGCAACTCAATTAATGATATGACCTTGTGTCTGATTGTGACAGTTTTCATCACCATCACAGGAAGGTCAGTAACCATGACGACTGGTTTGCAGACTTGTACTCCAGAAACAGTCAACAATCAAACACCTTTGTGGGAACAGTGATCTATAAACAAAACTCTGCATCTTTTGATCCTTCATCTTTTTACACTAAATGTGACTAAATGACAGGTAAGGCTAGCTACAGGTTTCTAACAATATCATACGATTTTTATGAGGGTCTGTATTTCTGAGTCTGTTCTTTCTGATGTGAATATGTAAAACTTATTGTTCTATGTTTGTACTGTGGCACAGCAAATATACATTAAAAAACATACCTTTTCTACTTTGGGTACGAGCACTCCTTGTGTGGTTACGTGGGATGGTCCCGGTAAGGGCGGCTGCACCGGACTGGCTGGTTCACTGTGCAGGAGCGCGGCTGAGACGTTTGGGGGCGTGAGGCAGGACAGCGGTGACGACAGGGGCAGGAGAGGTCTGGAGGCTGGGGAGGAGAGCGGCGAGGGTCCCAGACTAGAGCCAGGGGACACCATGGAGAGGGGCCGACCGGACTGACGGGACGGGGAGCAGCTCTGAGGGCGAAGGGGGGACACCGCTACCGTGGGGCGCTCAGGGCTGCCGGCTGGAGGACTGTGCACTGAAATACAAAAACACAAGTCATGGTCATAACTAAAGTGGAAAAAGTGAGTACATCGTTTGGAATTTCATACATTTCTGCCTAAATTGGACATAAAATGTGGTCTGATCTTTATTGAAATCACAAGAATGAGTAAAGAGTGTCTGCTTAAACAAATAACACCCAAACATTTACATTTTATCATATTTTATTGGCCATAACATAGAAACATTCACAGGACAGCGTGGACTAAGTGAGTACACCCTCTGGACAGATGCTCCAAGAATTAATTAGACAAGTTTATGCAGACATTTAGAGTCAGGTGTGAGCCAACCTGAAGTCCAATCACTGAGGTGTGGCTTAAAGATGCCCTTGCCATTGAAAAACACACACTAGTTAAGAATTGTCTCTTATTGAGAAGCATTGATGAATGTGCACCAAGCCTCGCTCAAAAGAGCTCTAAAAGTCTTGATATGCATAAATCCACGGTTAGAAAACTATAAATGGAGACAAATTTGGCCCTGTTGCTTCACAGCATCATGGTGTGGGGGTGCTTTGCTGCCTCGAGGCCTGGACAACGTGCCGTCATCAATGGAAAAATGAATTCACAAGTTTATCAAGTTACTTTGAAGAAAAGCTTGAGGCCATCTGTCCAACAGTTGAAGCTCAAAAGAGGATGGGTACCAAGGGTGTACTCACTTATTCAACGCCGTCATGGCCAATGAAAATAAAATGTAAATGTTTGGGTGGGATTAGTTTAAGCTGTTTACTCATTCTTGTGATTTTAATAAAAATCAGACCACATTTTATGACCAATTAAAGGGACTGTACGGCGTTTTAAAATGTTAAAACTAAGTATTTTCACCTATTTATCACAACTGCCTCTAAAATCCTGCACTGTCACTCAAAAAGGTGTTCATTCGGGTCCATAGTGCCGCCATGCACAAGCTTGATATAGAAGCTGCAGCTGCAGTTGAGATGGCAGTAATGAGCATAAAATTACCAACTTGCATCTAGTCTTTTTAAGGCAGAAATGAAAGAAATTCCAATGTTATTTTTATGTTATGTTTAAAAAACTTTACTGTTATTTTTTTTATTACTTTCTTATTCTTACATAAATATTTTGGCTACTCCACCGTCCTGCCCCTCAATCATAGTTCAAAATCACGGCGTGTTGGGCACATAGCATGCGTCTATTGACTAACACAGTGTGAAACAGCTTGATGTATAACGTTTCCTTGTTCCCATTGGCGCGTAATCCTTTTTATTAGAAACGCCAACAAATAGTGACCGCACAAGTCAAAGCTAACCCTCGAAGAAACCCAACCTGGGCTGTCCTCCATTTGGCTTTCTCGAGTGAGGCCTTTAATCCCTCTGAGTTTGCGCGGGGTACATGTGAGGATAAAAAAAACACACTCCCACATATGCGCTCCTGCACTGTGTGTCTGTATACACAACATTACCAGCCACCTGCTTCCCTCCGGTCCTCAGAGAGAGCCTTGTGGTCATGTGACATCAACCGCCGAACGCCAGAACTATGCGCATACTTTATTTTGTAATGGGATCCAGATGTGCGAGCGTGTATTTGTGTGCGAAGAGAAAAAGAGAAGAGAAAGGGAAAAGGGTCCACGGTGCTCTGTCATTACGCCTCCATAAAACAAAATGGCAGTGATGTCATTCAGCTGCTGTTGTTGTATGTGTGTGTGCGAGCAGAGCGGTAATGCACATTTGTAGAAGAGCGGAGATTTGCAGGCTTTTCACACCCAAGTAATGCCACGGAAAACACAGCGTTTGGCATTCAAATGTGCAATATGAAATGGATTCAAATGAGCATGACTAATTCAAAGCCAGAGAAGTATTTACATAAGGGTGGGCAACATGATGATATAAACTCCAATCATGGTCTGACCCTGTGATGACCAATTTGTGTGATATTGTTATGCAGCACAAACACATGTCAACAACTTTCCCCTGGACACTTTTTCCATTCGAGGCCTTTTCCACGCCTTGGATGAGTGACAGATGGATTTAACCATTCCTGGTGAAGTTTAAACTCCCAGAAGAAGCAGATAGTTTAGTTAATAAAAAGTTATGTGTGCAAGAATTAGGGCCTGACCGGATTTTTGGGGTCCAATACCGATATAAGGGGGCATGGCCGATAGCTGATTTATAGGCTGATAGTTTAACAAATTTTATGTGATGTTATTTTATTTAATCTCTCAAATAGCCAATAATTAAGCATTTAACATTATAGTAAAGGTAAATATATACTAATATATCTAATAGAGGTCGACCGATATGGGTTCTTCTCAGGCCGATGCCATTTTGCACTGCTTATATCATTTCTGGCCAAATTAAAAAAAAATGTTTTGTCTATATTCCTGTGTATGATAGTCGGAATCACCTGGCAGGAGGATTCACCTATTATACATGTTTTTTGTGGTAGGGGAAACCGGAGTACCCAGAGGAAACTTACGCAGACACAGGGAGAACATGCAAACTCCACACAGAAAGATCCCGTCCCTGGTCAGAGTCGAACCCGGGACCTACTAGCTGTACCGCTGCGCTACCCTGCCGCCCAAAACATGGGCATAGGGCTGATTTATTCAGGACATTCATGCTTAGAAGGTTCGAAAGCTTGTTCGAAAGACAAAAATCATCAGATTCCAAAAGAAAAAAGGGTGTCTTTATCTCTCATGGTTCCGAAATTATAAGCGAAAGTCTACAACATTAAATATATAAACTAGGTGTACAAACTTGTGTCCGATTTTCACTGTGACCTTTTTCAGTTCCCCTGAGGACTGAGTTGCTCTGACTGAGCTCTTTCCAATGTAAAAAACGGGAAGTCATTGGTCTTGATTGGCCGATACATTGGCCAAATACATTGGCCAGTCGGTATATCGGTCGGGCTCCAGCAAAAATTGTGATAAAATCAGAATAGTGACCATTACAAAGAGTAAATTAACCTAATCTCAGAGCTGATAAGGTGTGAACCAGTCGACTAAGGACAACATTGTGTCACTCCAAAAGGTGGAACAGACGCCATTATATGAGCGACAGGGAACGATGTTTCTTGCAAGATTTTAAACAAATACTGATCTTCCAATGAACAAAACTTTACCTCATGCCACTGGATTAGGAACACATTAGGTCTACCAGGTATGAATCAGGCTTAACCAAGACTTCGCTCTAAACTGTGCCCAAAACAAAAAGCAGCAACTAAATGAGCATTACTAAATCAGAACTAGGACTGAAATCGGACCACATAAATGGCGCTTGTGCTAGAGTGAGTGCTTTTTCCTGACGGTATGCAGCCTGTCTTCAAACAAATCCTTCAGTGCTATTCTCCCACAGAACGGTGCAAAGCAGAAAAAAAAAAAAAAGGCAGAGAAATGGGTGCTGTGGAGATGAATAGGCCCAGAGTGGAGAACAAGGTTGATATGATCTAGGTCTTTGAGAGAGGGAGAGAGAGTGTGGCAGGCACAAGCTGTACTACAACATAAACACTGTGGTAATGTGCCTGGATATTACTCAGCTCTGTTAAAGGTCATACTACTCAACATTGTAGAGCATAAAGACAGGTGTGTTAACAATTTGCATTTAAAAGAATAGCCTGTTGAGAGGATATAGTCTCCACTGAATCATCACAACAGAAGTATAGTATATGCTTCTTTTTATGTTCTTTGTCACACATGTTCTTTTCTGTGAACAAGTTTGTCAGATGTGAAGGACCGACGTACAATAATACAGAGCTGATTTAGACTCTTAATTTCGTCTGTAGCAAATATCTAGCATTACCGCCACTAATGACAATAATAGCAGCGAGTGTTGCTCATCAATGATACTAATCTACATAATTGAAATAATTTGACTGTTGGTCTCTGAGCATAATTTTCTATTCAGCCCAAATATCCTTCTGCCTTTGCTTTGTGTCTGGGTGTAATTTTAATGTCGCCTGTGTTGAAGAAGTGAGTCAGACAGCCACATCACCCGGAGTCAACATCTTTCTTTGGCATTTTTTAACATTCTCCAGAGAGACATAAACAATCATCTGTCCCTTAGGTTGGCGCTGTTTGTGATGCAGAATCTCCTGACAGCTGCGCGTCGCTCATGAAGGTGTCACCGCAAGTTCACAATTCATAATAATGTGTTTTGTTCTGGAGACATTAGTCATAGTACGGTATTTTCCTTAAAAACTATAATCAACTAAACAACTATACACCTACAACAACATACCATTATCGTTTTCATGCTTCCAGAAATAACTGTACAAATGCTTGGATATCAAATCCTTTGTATCGCTCCTGTACTAAGAGTGGGTATAGAGTTCTGCTTACCCAGCTGCAGGGAGGTGCGGTGGTTAACCGTGTGCTGGCCGGACCGGAGGCAGTTTTTGAGTTGTGCGGCTGCGCTTTGTGGCGACGAGGCGGGACTGCTGTTGACAGAGTTTATGAGAGGAGTGGATGGTCGCGACGACGAGGGACCGGGGGACGAGGGGTCCGAGATTTTGCACCCACTCCCTCCCACCGGACTGGACAGACACGAGCTGCGGGGGGAACCCACTCCGAACGGGGCCCTGAAGAAGAGAGAGCAAGTGTTATTACATTATTACATTATACAAATAATTACATTTACATACAAATAAAATGCATCATTATTATTACAGGTTGGAATTGGCCCGGGAGCCAAATACGGCGGATCACTAAACATGATCGATGAATTGGCTGATAAAGGTGAAAAGAAAGGTAATGCATGAGTGTCAACTAAGAGTACAGATGACTCAAAAACATAGACCAGAGGTGTCCAAACCTTTTTCACTGAGGGTATACTATACAGTGTGTTAGCAGAGTTTTAACCCATGTCCCACACCTTTATTAAGGCTTAGAACCTTAAAACGAGTTTGTTCAAAGTATAGTTTCTGAAGACATGAGTGCCAATTCAACAAGAAGCCTAAGAGCCACCAAAAATTGGTCTGAGGGCCGCACTTGGTCCATGGGCCACACCCCTGTCCTAGACTGTCTTGTTGCCTTTTTAATACGAGCGATCGCGATGTCGTCACATCCGTTGGCCGTGGTAGGCATCTTACATTTTCATATTTGATAAACATTTTATTAAAATCCTATAATCAGCAAAAACAATGTCCATAAACAGGGTATTGCTTCTCTTGCGCTGTAACAGATCTATCATTTTATAAAACCGAGTTAGAGGCCTGTATGCATCAGCTGCCTACCAAACATCCGGTGAAAATTGCGGAAGTAAACAATAACAGCGATCGCTCGTATATATTTAGGTGATTACAGCCAGACTTACAATATCACTGAGTTTTATATGAATATGGGAAAAATACATTGTTTGCATTTCCCAAGCTGAAAACAAAACAAAAAGCGTTTAGATCAAACTTTGACACAAATTCAAATCAAATATCATACTACTATAATACCTGGAATATATCAGGAAATAACAATACATTTTACATATTTAGGACTACTTTAACCTCTTAACTCCACTCTTTAAAGGAACAGGCCACCATTCCTTTAAAGAGGAACGACTGTTAGATGTTGCTAACAACAACTTAGGTCTTTTTGCGTGACTGAGCACAAAAAATACTTACATACTGTGATATGTTCTTACCTGAGCAGACCAGACAGAGTTGATAGGTACCTGTCTGGTCTTTGTGCGTGCCGGTGGAAGAGCGTAGCAGCTTCCACCCCCGTTTGGAGCTATAGGAAAATGCTGGGAGAGGCCAAATGCTAACAGCACCTTTTTGCGTGACTGAGGGCACACACAAAGACAGGTACGTATCAACTCGTCTCAGCTCAGGTAAGAACATATCTCAGTATGGAAAAACGGTGGCCTGTTCCTTAAAGAGGTTAAGAAGTGTTAAGATCTCTTTTCATGCAATAATATTAGATTAACTTGGTGCCAGGGGTATTTTGCTATCATTTTGTATCTAAAGAATGTAAAGCACAGAAATGCAGCTTTACAGAATGCAACTCTGATATATAGTCCCCGACACGTCCATGTTTACGACCCTCACACTTTAGTCCCTCTTATACCTGCATGCCCCGCTCGACCTATGCTGTTATCTGAAGCGTGGCTCGCCTCTGTGTCCTGCTGTAACATACATGAAACAGGCGCTCGTGCTTCAGCCCAGACACTGCTGAATGAACAGAACTGACCGACATTATTGACTGGCTGGTATTCACACTCTTACAGCTTCCTATTGACTTCCCATCACGCGCACGGGGAGTTATGGCTTTCCGTGCGAATGGGGAGATACCGACAAACAAGAGGCAGCACAGACAAGGCTCATTCGCTTTGTGCTGGAGCCGTGAGTAATGGAAAAACTAATAGGAAACTTGAGTTGAATCAATTTTAATAGGCACGAACTAAGAAGCAGACAAATGCAGAGATGAGTCGCTTGGTTTTTTGTCTTGCTTCAGATATACACGTTTACAAGGCTGTAAGCAGGTTTTGTGGGCTGCAAGCAGGTTTTTAGCATTTGTGACCAAATGCTAAAATAGTGGCCAAGGCAACATAAATACTGCAAAAACAACCGCAAACAAATTGAAACCGCAAAATGAATGGTTGCAATTAAATAATGTCTCCTTTGGTCTTATTTTGCATGAACGTTGTATTGGCTTCTACAAATGCATCTGGTTCTTGTATTAGTTTTTAGCAGCATAAATTGCAATTGGATTTTTCCTCCAAAATTGCCCTAAGATCAGCATAAACAGAGCACATTTATATCATCGGCAGCACTTTAAATTTTACATGAGTCTACCAAGGTCAAACTCAGCTGTGCGATAGAGGAAGTTAAAAGATGTTCTAAAAGTAAAAGTTCAGTAAGTTCTATGCAGGTGAAATAGGGTGTTACTGGCAAGATATGCTAATGTGAAAAAACAGCATGTTCAAGACACAGACTTTACAAAATCCAGCACTTATTAACATATAGACTAGTTAACATATTACCCCCCTCCTGAACCGTCCACATTTTCTTCAGTTCAGAAGCCGTGATTTTGTCACATTTTTGAAGGGTTTTTGTCATGTATCGTATTTGTTGCTTTTTCTTCATTGCTTTTTTGTTTTCTTCACTTTTTAGTTGCTTTTCCGGCACAATTTGTCGCTCCGTTGTCACTTTTTCATTGCTTTTTGGTTGTGTTTTCTTCACATTTTTTGGGTTGCTTTTCAGGCATGTCTTTTTGTTAAAGCTTTATGATTTGGGTAATGCCAAACTTGCTCGGTTTAGGCCAAGAGGTTAAAAATTTCAAACCTATCCAAAAAATTTCCGGTACATTTTGCAAAATAAAAAATCGTACGCATTAGTTTTCAACAAAAAGCGATACAAACAAACAAAACCTTCTCTATAAACAATCAACAAAATAGTTAGTTATGTTCTTTAATTCAAGTAAACATTAAACATTTCTGCTTTTGGCAATGCCTGCTAGTACTGGGCGATTCCCCGACTCCCGAGGCTCGCCGCAGACAAAGACGGAGAGCGCTAAGTGTGGGAGAAGGAAAGGAGTAGAGAGGGAGGGATAGAGGACACAGGAGGGTGGGCTGAGGGAGAGTGTGCTTGCGTAAAAATAACAAATTGCCTTTCATTTGATTAGTTGCCCATGCGTGTCTGTCAGTCTGTCTCTGTGGCAGGTTGCATAACAGCAGAATGTGAAGCAGCCACTGAAATCCTCTGGAGGGGGACACCTGCTGTTTTCACAAGGTTTCATCTCCTCGATTCATTTCCTCCTTCCCCACCATTTCTCGCTCTCTCACCCCACTCTCTGTCATCCCTCCCTCTATGTCTACTCCTCTCTTTTGTTCGCTCTCTCGCTCTCTTTTCTGCCTCTCTCATTTTGTAATTTTGTTTAGATTTCTTGTTGTATTCATACAGATTTGATGCACTATGTGGGCACATTGGTCAGATAATACACATATGCAATTGTATACATATAAAAATCAATGCACACTCATGGTCACATACAGATTATGTACATACATGTGTGTGTATAAACGTATTATACGCGTATACACCTGCACACTAACACACAAGAGCCTGATCCAACTTTCCCCATTTCTAAACCACCACACTTTCTCTATAATATTGGATATTTTTTTCTATCTAACAGTTCATTCAAATAATCATTTTTGATTCATACCAACATATACACACATATTTCTTATCTAGTCCAGTGGTTCTGAACTGTTTTTCAGCCAGTTCAAAACTCTGTATCTCACAAATGCCTCTAAGCCTAAAAATGAACCTTTCAACATCAAAAGTGTTGAGTTTTTACCATTTGATTTGCTCAAAAAATCCCTGTCCCAAATTGGGGACTACTGATCTTGTCCACTCACACCAATCTCAGTCTTATGTGTGCTTCTCTTAACGACACAAAACATTACATCTCATTCATTTTTTCGCTCTCTCTGCCTCCTCCCGTCTCTCTTCTCTCTCCCTCTTCTTAACCCCTGCCGTTTCCGTCCGTGCTATCCTTCATCCTTTTATTTTGAATATTTTCTAAGCTTTCTCCTCCTAATCCATTTCTTTTTGTCTCATACCTCCCTTCACTGCAACACAGAGCAGAATACAAATGAGGTGAGCAGCGCAAATGTTTTTACGCATATGGCAATAATGAAGGTAATTAAATAGCCAAATATCTTTCCCGCGCACCATTTTGAGTTTTAATGGCTTTCAATGCGGGCATATGGAAAGTAATGATGAAAATGATTATGATATGATGTTCTGAGCTGCAATAAAGCAGGAAATCAAAAGGATACATTTGATGTTGTAGAGCTAGATAGATCGTCGATAAAACTATGACCACCTGCCCGAGAAACACCAGCCCCGAATAAATGTACAACACATCTTTCTTTCTCGTTCTCTGAGCCAAAATAAAAAAAAACTCGTAAACCCGATTTTTTATGCATGTTTCACAACTGTAGTAGATGACAATTAACTGCTTCAGCAATTTGACTGCTGTTCTTTAGTTGAAACAAATGTCAATGGTCAGAATGTAGCACATTTTCCCGAATATAAGTTGCACTATTTTTCATAGTTTGGCTGGGGTGCGACTTATACTCAGGTGCGACTTATATCGAAATACATAATTTCATATGTTTGTTCTAGTGCTTTACGCTTGTCTACCAGTATCTGCTCCTACCACTGAAAAAAAAAGTAATCGAGCAGCAGAAAGAAAATTTGGAGTGAGCGAGAAACTTGTGAGGGACTGGTGAAAAGTGGAGGTTACTCTAATGTGATGCCAGGAGAGGCTTGTCAACAGTGCACCAGGGTGGCTGGAGCGACTTATTCTGTTTTTTTCTTCATTATACATTTTGTGGCTGGTGCGACTTATACTCTGGAGTGACTTATTAATGTTTTTTTCTTCATCACTATACATTTTGTGGCTGGTGCGACTTATACTCCGGAGTGACTTATTTATGTTTTTTTCTTCATTATTATACATTTTGTGGCTGGTGCGACTTATTCCCCGGAGCGACTTATAGTCCGGAAAATACGGTAATCAATGATCATTCCAGCTCCCTGTTTTACCCTCTCTACATTAGCAACAAACAAAAAAAGCATCAAACATAACACTGCATTTAGAACAGCAATAGAGATGTTCCCCCAAAAGATTTATTTTCTGCCGGGGAACTGGGGAGATAAGCATTAGTTTCCAACTGCTGATAAAAACACTTTAGTTTGTTCCTTGTCATGGCTGGAGGTGAAATCAGCGGGACAGTGTTGCGGAGATCACTCTGAAGAGCGAGTGGAATAAAAAACAAGCGCGATGGACATAACACTGTCAGAATAGTGGCTTGGTCTTTTCAGCACAACGCAGCAAGCAATCCTGCCACGCAAAATTGGAACCACATGTTTGCAAGTATCCCACAGTTCTGGCAATCGTGTCCCCAACTTTGCAAGTAAATAAGTAGGAACTTCTGAAACAATAGCCACAACGGCAGCGGCTGACGTTATGTGCCAACCTCACAATAGAAAATAAAATAGAATCTCAATACCAGGAGACATTTAAATGATGCTATGAAATCCTACACTAAAATCTGACTATAGATTTCTAATATTAGTGACTATGCTGGAGACTGTCCTGGCATAAAACGATGGCATTCGGTGTCATACATGAAATAACACATATCAAAATAAACAGGTGCTCCAACTGAAGGAATAGAGTAAAAATGATTGAGTGACAATTGCATTTTGTGGAGTCCTGATTTGTCCTGTGCAGGAGAGAGCGCATGTGCCCCGGCTGCCTCACTGTGATATTGATGATAACTGATGGAGGGAAAATAGCCTTGGGTTCCCTCAATTGTTAGGGCCAGAGCAATTCAGTCTCATATCTGTCTATGTGTCAACACAAAACCTGTTTGTCTGACTTGATAAGTGCGGCGTGCAATGGAGTACAGCCATTTTATTGCGAGTTGAAAAAGTGGGATTTGGAAGATTTTATTTTTTTCACTTACATAGGGCTGTGCAGTTAATCAACATTCAATTGAAACCACAATCTCTATCATTATTATATTACATGGCAGTAACAGCATCTGGTTTGGAGTTGTTAATGACACTGGAGCAGAAAGAATTGTACTTTTTTGAGCTAAGGTTTATTTAAAAGCCGTATTTGTCTATGTCCAAGAATCCCAACTGTTAAAGCTACATTTACTGCATGTATTTTTTTTCTATTAACCTCTTAACCCCCAAGCAATTTTTTTCCAGTTTGGCTTTACCCAAATCTAAAACCTTTGTAAAAAGAAATGTCCAAACAACAACAAAAATGAGACAAAAACAAGGATGAACATGTGACACAAAAGTGACGAAAAAGCCACAAAAGAGCAAAAAAAAAAAGAGCAACAGAAAAGTGAGAAAAATGTAACAAAAAAGCCACAATATAGCAACAAAAGAGGGACAGAAAAGTGACAAAAAAGAGATGAAAAAGTGAAAATTTTAAGAATAAAAAATGATCACTTGAAACCACTACTCATCACCATTCTCTCATGGTTTCTCCTTTTTTTCCCAAACATTTTCTTTGTTAGCTTGTTGCTTTAGCCTCTGCTCTACCTCACCTGGACACCGGCGTCACGTAGTTGCCGGGGAACACTCCAGACGCCGCGGTTCGGAGCGAAGTGCCCTTGAACCATCCGTCTTGACACTTCTCCGTGACGCGATACATTTCACCTTTTCTCAACTCCAGCTCGTCCGCCTTCTGGGGTTTGTAGGCGTAGAGGGCCAGGTATCTGAAGGGGGAAAAAAAAAAGACCACTCAAAATATGTGGGAGATAAATATTTATAAAGCTGCGTTATTCTCTCATTGCTTTGGCAGAAAGAAAAAAAAAACGCAAAAGGGCTCTTGTTTGGAGGGAGTACAGTGCTGACGATCAAAGGATAAAAGCCCCCATAGTGTTGATGCCTCGGCAGCTCTTTTAGCAGACCCTCCAATGTTTTGATGTATAACGTGTTTGAAAAGCGCCGTCTGGCCCTGCTACTGTACACATCCTTCCACTCTCCCAAAGTGATTTATCTTTATACTAATTTATACAAAAATACAAAGCACTGCGGAATAGGAGGCTGCTATTCCAAAAATCAATCTAAAAACTTTTGCATAGCCCTTTAGGAGAAGTGAATATCTAAAGTGGACATAAAAGTACAGTCATAAGTAACTTTGGAAGTGAATTCTATAGGGGAAAACTTTCAACATCATATCAGCTGCAGCGCGGTTACAGCAAAACAGTACATTTCTCAGCTCATATGTTAGAAACTAAAAATAGAGCGAGAGTTTGCTGTTAGCTAAGCCTCACAGAAGACAAATCAAGCAAAAACATCGTGACCACCTGAGTAAACATCTCGTGGTCCCGGTATGTGCAATATAAATGTCTAGAATGCGCCACAAACACAACTCACTAGGATTGTACTTTCGCAGGCACTTCTAAATAATAGTCAGCATTTTCTTTTTTATATGGGAGCAGTACTGCAGTGATTTGACTCAGCAGTAGCTCAGAGCATTTGTCCAATTATCCAAAGGTTGGCGGTTCGATCCCAGCTCCCACCATGCTGTCATTTTGTTCTTGGGAAAGACACTTAACCTCTTAACCTCCACCTGAAGACGTGACCAAGACGTGAACAAAACGTGACCAGAACGTGACCAAAACATGACCAAAACATGAAAAAAACGTGACCTGAACGTGACCAAAACGTGACTATAATGTGACTAGAACATGACCAATATGTGACCAAAACATGAAAAAGACGTGACCAGAACGTGACCAAAACGTGACCAAAACGTGAGATAAATGTGACTAAAACATGACCAAAACGTGACCAAAACGTGAGAAAAACTTGAGAAAAACGTGACTAGAACATGACCAAAACGTGACACAAACTTAACCAGAACGTGACCAAAAACGGACAAAAATACAACAATAAAGCGATTAAAAAAAAGAGACGAAAACACGACAAACAACACTTCAAAAATGTGATGAAAAATGCAAGCCTTAGCTTTCAAATGAGACGTTGCACCGGCCAAGCTCTCCAGTCGAGAAGTTTTCAGATTTGGGTAAAGCCGAACAGGAGAAAATGCGCCTGGTTAAAGTGGGAGGTACTGTAAGTGCATGGGTAAATGCTTCTTTAATGTAAAGTGCTCTAAGTGCCCATTGGAGGTAGAAAAAGTGCTACAGAAATAGGCCTGCAGGTTTTAATGGAGAGGAGGCAACTGTTGGAGCCGGGACTTGAACTGGAAGAACGTCCAGACTTCCCACTGCAGACTCAAAACATCCATAAGAGCTGCCACTTTTCTCCTGGTTCATCAACTAGCCACAAAGCCTCATCAGTGCACAGTGTTTGCAGTCTTGCCATTTGATGCATCTTGAATGACTTAAGACATTAACCTCAAACCCACCGTTATACAAAATCAGAAGCTGCTGCCAAAAAAAAAAAGAGCCGTTATCCCCGAGTGAAAAATGATGATTGCATTCGGAGAAAATCACACTATTTTATTTGAAATGTGGCTTGGGATTTTACGTTTCTATCGCAATCATAGCCGAGATGTCAAGTCATTTTTCTTCAAGGGACGTACGCTGCCACGAGAAGATGAATGTTTTTTTCCCTTTCTCTCTCAAATGCTATGCTTTGCTATGAAGTCCTGCCTAATCAATATGTCCCCATTTCCCAGCCCCGTCCTGATAGATGAAGCGTTTAGCATCCCAGCCTACGAGGCAAAGTGAGCGGGGGCTATGTTTAGAGTTTCCAGTGCGTTAACATATAAATGAGTTTTTTCTCTGCGTGTCATTCGGAGACATCTGCAGCGCTGGTGTTGTACCCCACTCCGATAAGACCACAGTGTAAACAAGCCCCATATATGCCTCTCTCTCTATCCCCCCCGATCCCTCCCTCTCACCCCGTTGCCGTGGTAACAGATGCGGGGGACCGTCCTCCCCGTCTCCCCATGGCAACAGAAACAGTTGCCAGGTCAAGATGGATCGTCCGACCCCATCAGGAAGCAGGAACCCGCTCAGGACACGTGTGTTTGTGTTCATGGAGGATCTCGGCTTGATGTTATTAAAACTGACAGTGCGGTTGTTTTTGTCTCATATCCTGCAGAAAAGCTTAAGAATACATCTAAGGAACATCTAAGGTGAAAAAGTAGATTTGAAAGGAAGACATTTTTTCAAGTGCATGTGACCCATCCTTTAATCCAATCATGTGCAGCGAGGTTTACAGCTGGCACAGTGACATAGACTCCTCCAAGTCAATAAAGCAGCATGGAAATGCATATGTTTCCTTTACAAGTAAGGATGGGATTTGTCAATAAAAAAGCAGCAATTCAACTTCAAATGTGTTCTCACAATACTTTATTTCCAAGATGAAACTTTTATACATCTATTTTTGTTTTTTTAAAGAGGAAAAAGGCACAACATGCTGTTAAAGCAGTTAATGAGCCAGCAATGAATGATTGCATTTTTATTTATTTTTTTGCACATTTTTCTAACTGTCTGCATCGCGCTGTGGGGGTCATTCATCAAGTGCAAGTTAATAAACAAACTGCTGCAGGTCGGCCTGTCATGATAATTACTATATCGGCTTACCGTTCAATAAATAACAGATAAATGATACATTTTTGGGCTCGATATTGATATATATTTATTTTTTCTGTACATTAATTAGCATTTTCCGCTTATTTTTTCTTTAATTCTTTATTTTTTCTTTCATCAAAACTATGATTTCTAACAGAAGCAAATTGAGTTACATTACATGTCATGTTAATTGCAGCTTGTGAGGTGTTTTAGGATATGATTATGCACTTTTAGAATAAAGGTTTACTGTCATTTTTATGCCTGAGAGCTGACAGTATCTAGTATCGTTAGAGTCAAGAATATCCTTTATCGCGATACTTTCCTTCCTCAATACATTGCACTTCAAATTTGTTATGATGACAGGCCTAGCTGCAGGTTGTGCTCGTGCGTCACAGCAATAAGGTCTCAGGTTCAATTCCCACTTGGACAAGGCCTTTCTGGGTGGAGTTTGCCTGTTCTCCCCGTGTCTGTGTAGGCTTCCTCCGGGTACTCGGTTTCACCTTCCACTAAAACACGTACAAAAGGTGAATCCTCCAGCCAGGTGATCCTGACCGTCAGACTGGCTCCACATCTGGAGACGGGTCCCGGGCGCTGCACTGCCATCGCCCACTGCTCCTAACGGGTCGCCAGGTCAGCCGGCTAAACCTACTGTCCGCTGTGAAGAAGAATGAGCGTCCGGGATCACAGCCAAGTTGTGCGTCGAACTATAGCATCTGTTGGAAACCCATCCAGATACATGGAGCACTGACAAACTCCAAGCACGGTTTGGAAAACAAAACCACCTTGCTGTGAATCCAGGACACAAACCAACCACTTTCTAAAGATTTAAATGTTCTATTATTTGGTCCAAAACCACACTGTGACAATGATGTGTGACCAACCATTTCTTCTATTTATAAACATGTCCCTGTTTGTAAAAAAAAAAGCTGCCCTTGTCTTTGCTGTGGCACTAAAGCACACACAATCACCTTGAAGCGACCAGTGTCTTTTTGGCATTTCCCTGGATTAATTACGTGGTAAATTATAGAACAGTCTTGCTCAGCGCTGGCACCGCTCTGACCAGCTGGAAGTACCTGTAAGGTTTTGTTTACGACAAGATGTAATTCACTTTGATTATGTATCAGATGGGGTTGATGTATTTAAGGAAGTGGCCAGCTTTTTAACTTAATACAATATGAAACTTCATGCCAACATTTTAATGTATTTAAACACTGCAACACAGATGTTTAGGCCTTAACTAACTTATTTCTCAGGACTTGGTGGCAGTGGCTCATGGGTACAGTATTTGCTAAACTCTACGCTAAGATATTTAGTGTGTTGAATCTCTGTTATCGCTGGCTGTGTCCTCAGACAACCTGAAAGCTCGTTACAACCAAAGTCGGCAATTATGCAAGGAGGCAAAATAATACATCTGTCCATGTATTCTAATGCTGTAGTGTGTTTGTGTGTGTTGCATGCATTTCCCAGTAGAGACAGTTCGTAGAGCTGTTCTGCAGCTCTTTGCCATACTTGCATTGGACGCTGCTACCTGCTAGCAAACAAACATGGCAGATTTTATCCGTACTGTCTGTTTTATGACATTCCATCCTGATCTCTATAATTGGGATCTAAATTTTGCTTCATTCTGTGCCAAAAACTGAGACAAAGGGGTGTGGTGGTGAGGCCTATGTGTGTGTGTGTGTGTGTGTGTGTGTGTGCGCGTGTGCGTGTTTATGTGTTCATGTGGGTAAGTGTGTGCAGATGGCCGGTCACAGGTGAACGGTTTACTCACATGTTGAGAGGCAGCTGCACCTTGGCGTGGGCCAGCAGCTCAGAGGTGATGGACGCCACTTTGGGGGGAACCATTACCCCTGCCGAGGAGGGGGAGGGGCCAGGGGGAGACGCATCCTGGACAAACAAGATGCGGACAAATGAGGGGTTAGGAGGAGGAGGATTTATTCACACAGATGTAACAGAGAGTTAGTGCATAGTGTGCATAGAATATCAAGTGTTGTTTATGCTTAAACTGTCTAAAAACTGTGGGGGGAAAAAGGCAGGACTAAAGCTGCAGTGGCTTTAGACAAACAATGTCTATCTGCAGGGCAGCTAGAAGGCCCTGGGTTAGATCCATGGGCCATGTGGGGCCTTTCTGCATGAAGTTTGAGTGATCTTCACTAAAAAACATGTACAACAGCCATGAAGGAGAGCGTGTGTGCGGGACAACATGCTTATATGCACAGATTTGTGTGTTCATTACATCCGTCCTGAACAAACAAGTAAAGCAAATCTCTATCCTTCTTAAATCAACCATTACTGGACATTACTGAACTACTGGTGCTAATGCAGCGGGTAAACAATTTATTTTCATTTTTAACTCAATTGATGCTTTACTACCTGCATCAAAGAGCAGGAAACACTACATCTAAATGTAATTGCAATGCAATCCACAGTGCAGAAGAGAAATGGCTTTGCTCAAATAAACTGACAGAGCCGCTTGATGGAAAATGGAGAGTAAAGGAAAGAGAATAAATCCAATGACCACTGAATATTCAGGCTCCTGTGTTTACTGCATTTGCTCTCAGCAAATCAATGAGTCAGTCAGACTGAGGTTTGTAATCTGTGCTCATTTGAACAGGTGCACCTGCCTCTGGGCTGCTCTGCATTTTGGAAAATAGAATGTGTGAAATCCCTTTTTAAGATGTGCACATAATTTTCATATCTATTTCTATCTCATGTTTTTCTCACTCATTAGAGCGTGCACAACCTTATCTATAAGTGTTGACAACAATGAGCCCAATCCAACTACTTTGTGGTTAAATGGTAAATCGAACAGTGACTTTCTGATCTCAGTGACTACAGCCATCAGTCAGTCAGCTCACATATTTACGAACAATGTATAGTTATGTGAAATGTTGTCAATGAAATCTGCTACTCAAAAGAATGCTGCCATCTGACATGAAAGAAGGAGTGTCGTCAGGCCTGCTTTGCTCTGTTATTCGCTACATCCGGCCTCAATTTCATTCCAGAAAATGCAACAAACAGTTCCACTCTGTGTGTTCACCTGGATGCGTGCGGCCGCTCTTGGGTCTGAGGAGCTGATGAGGACCGGATTGGAGATCTCCATACTGTGCCTGTTGTTCAGCTGCGCCGCTCTCTGAGTGACAGACAGCGCGGTGAACGAATGCCTCTTCTTGGCGTTTTTCTTGCCCTCGCCCCGTCGTGGGCCAGAGCCGTTCCCATTGGACGGCGAGGCGCAGGGGGAGGAACCAGATGAACAGGAGCCCAGCGTGGAGGGCTCCGAGCTTGGACCGGGAGCGCTCGTCGTGGTGGGTTTGTCGATCTCCATCAGCTGTTTGGCCGTTTCATTGAGCTACAAAAGACGCAGAGCATATTTCACTTTAGTTCAGTTGCTTTATTGTCAATTAGGGGAAAAAAACTCTTTTTATCAAGTGATATTTCAAAATCCAGTATTTTAAGATGTCTGTATTGGGCTGCCTAACTAGTATGACTAACTATTAAAAGCAGCAAACTATTCTAAAATGCAACAAATTGCAGCCTTTTTTGTTCAATTCTTTTTCTTTTTATTATTATTTTTTTTACAACAAACGGCACAGCACAGATTCTTTGTGTGTCTTTTGCTTCCTCCCTGGCAGGTTCTGGAGCCCGCAGCATAACAATCATCACTTACAGCAGCTGGTCTAGTGAGACTCTCTGTTTACCACGTTCTGGCACAGTCTCCCGTCAGGCACCGGTGGCACCAAACAACCCAAAAGTGAACAACTTTGCCAAGAATTCAAGCTACCTACAGTGTTTTAAATGCAGGTACCAATTTATTTTTTACAAGAGAAATGCAATGTACCACATCCCGATGGTCACAGAGACCATTGCTTCATAAATGTTTAATAGTAATCTTGGATGTCCCTTTAATATTTAACATGGCAAGTTGTACAACTGTATTTTTAATGCAGAGATGTAAATGGACCAGTCTGTTCAGGCTTTGAACATTAGTTACTATCTACAGCTCAAAGGTTAAGACTTAATACTACATCTAAACCAGGACCAGTATGGCCCTCCTTCAGCTCCTAACTACATCTGAACCAGGATTAAACCAGGTCAGAACTAGATCTCACAAAACCAGACCAAACTGGGAGGAGCTATTTCATAAAACTCATTCTTACTCCATAAGGTAGGCTTATTTGGCCAAGTCTAGATTATTAATTAGTATTGATTAGTAATTTCGGTTTCTTAAACCAGGCTCACTCAAAGTTCAGTTACTATGAAATCTTTTAAGATCTTCGCCTGGTTCTTAGTCTGAACCTTTAATTAAAACAGTACTTTCACTGCCGTGATACATTTCCATGAGTGAAATGTATCACTGCCCCAGATAGTCAGGTTCACTATGTAATTTGTGGTTTTTGTAGAGAGTATAAAAACTATACATCTTTGAAAATTTTACTACATAAGCAATCAGAAAAACAATGTTTCCATTTGCTCTGATATGTAAAAAAGTGATAATTGTAGCAATAACATTTATATGGGGAGTAAAAACCGTACTTTGGTGGAAATTTACAAAATCTGTCAGAAAATTCCATTTGGTCGCTCCAATCAAAAAAGTAAATGAAACCCTTGTCATATGTTTCATGGCGTTACTGTAGCGATGACCATGGACAAATGGAAACATTGTTTTTCTCATTGCTTATACCATAAGTTTTCCAAAAATATATAGTTTTCATACTCTCAACGAAAATCCCACAACAGTGGAAATCTAAACATAGTGAACCGGACTGTGTTTTATTATGGGATCACTGCAACTTCCTTCAGACAGAAATATGCATATAGATCATCTTAAAATTTAACACCCGTGCACAGCTTCAAGTGGTAGCGTTATAAAGTTCGCCCATTCACTTGTCTCATTCTCTCCTTGCGCCTCAAGTGCAGATGAAGGCGGCACATTCCTGCAAAATCGTGGCCACTCATTTGTGGATGTGCCTCCCGTGTCTTAAAGGGATTTTGGCAGAGGTGGGCGTTTACTCTGTAGTCTCGCTCTCCCATGGGCTGTCCATGTACAGTGATTGTGCGGCTCATTCAGTCGGACTGGGCTGAGTGCGGCTGGGAAAAGCCTGAGTGAGTGGAGTGAAACGGACTGAGCCTGGACTCCTGTGTTTACGCTCAGTCAAGAGAGAAGTCGGGACTTGCTTTTCTTCGCCAATGAACTAAGTGCAAAAGCTAGGGCCACACAAGGAGTACACCAATAAGCCAGGTCTAAACCAGGTCCAAACTAAAACAGGTCAAAAACAGTCTGTGCATATCCATATTTCTGTCTAAATCTCGCCAAAAACAGCCCATCAGCGCAAACTTTCCCCACAATCAGCTTGGTATTATTAGATGATTGTGGCCTTATATACGTCTATGTAAGCTCTCTCTCTCTCTCTATGATGGTTTCAGGAGATTTTCAGCTGGGTAGTGTTTATCAGAGGAGAGTATGAGCAGGGGATTTGAGGGCTCAGCGTCCGCCTCTGTTCGGCTTACTCAGATCTGAACCAGGACAAAACAGAGGACGGGACAGGGATGAGTCACACACATCAAACTTCATTTAAAGATGTCCACGGCTATTTATAAAGGACCTGTATAGCTGGTGAAGTTGTTAATTATCAGATTTGTTCAAAACTAGACAGAGAGGAGAGAGCGTAGTTAGTGTACAAAACTGGCACATGTTTATTTCCCTTCATTGCCAATAAGACAGACAGCGAAGTTGGTTAATGGCAGTGTGGCTAAGGCAACTTCTTTGAGCAGAATTTTTGGACATCTGCGCTGTTAAAATGTTAAGAAGGCTTCCTTGTTTGGTGAAGTGTCTTGTACTTGTTATGTGCTCCGACAATTGTGAGTTAAATTAAAATTGTCGATTTTCTAAGTGGATAAAAAGGGGTATTGTATTGTAAAGGACAGTGGCCTCATAAATAACAACATCTTACACTTATTGTGCTTCATCAGCCTGTGTCACACGTTTCTCAAAGTGCTACATAAAGTCATTATTCATTCACTCCACACTCGATGGCAGTAAGTTACAATTGTAGCCACAGCCGCCCTGGGGGAGACTGACCATTTACCACATGGCTATAATACGCTGTTTATATCCTAATCTCTTATTATGTCAGTGCCCTCTGCTGGACACGTGGGGGAATTCTTTTCTTTTTAAATTCAAGCTGCCCCCTAGTGGCTGGAATGAGCAAACCGGTTATTTCGTTAGAAATCCATTCCGCATAGGAATGGGCTAGAGACCAAATATTTATAATATTTTTTGACACGCTCAGGAATTCATGCTCTTCAAAGGGTCACATTAAATCATCTCGCGGGCCGAATGTGGCCTTGACCTTGACACATGTGTCCTAAGGTATTGTGACGCCTTACATTATAGTACCCCTTTTAATCCGTTTAGAAAATCGACATGTTAAATTTTATGCAACTGTACTTGGATTGTGTAACTGCTCGCGTAACCGTATTTAAATAGGAGAAAACCTGGAAGAGCTTGGTCGCTTCAAACTTCACCCCCGTATAGCCCCATAGAGGAGAGGAGGAGAGGCTAAATGCTAACAACATGTCCGGTGTTTTTGCGTGACTGAGCACACGCGTAAAGACCAGACAGGTCCGCATCAACTCGTCTAAGGTCTAAGCTAAGGTAAGAACATATCTCAATATGCAAAAACAATGGCCTTAAAGACCCTAAGGAAACAGAATGTTTTGTAATTCTCCGAGCACATTTTGCTACCTAAATTATTTTTGACTGGATTGTGATTAATTGCCCAGCTTTACAGGCAATTCTCACTTGTATTTATTCATGCGGAAAATCCTAAAATCCACCAATTCACCTCAGAACTCCATAATTGTAACACATTTCAAACTTACTCTAATCTCAAATTCTCTAACAACATTGTTGGTAATACATTGGGTCCCTTAATGGCTTACTTCACATCTTCTGCCCTCAAAACCAATTTGCGCCGCGCTCAAATCTTCTTAGTGGAACCTTAACTATCCAAACCTCTCCGGAGCGTCCTCGCATCTGTGAGTGGGAGATGGAAAAGTGTGCAGGACAGAGCTAGCTCGGCTCGGGCTTCACTGTTGGGCTGCATCATTTCCATATTAATAGATATGCTAATCAAAGTAAACTCGTATGCTAATGGGCCTGATGGATTGATGCCGCGCTATAAGTCAGCCAGCCCTCCCTCACGAGACCGAGCAAAGACGCGCTCTAAATATACTCCTGCTTAGACACAATAGGTCAAGAGAGGCACACACCGGGAACCAATTATCTACCTATTACAAGCTTCTTACTTCATATAGTGGATTCAGCAGTCGCCACATGGATCGGCTGCTCTGTCAGTTTCCACCTCTAACTACTAACTCTCTAACTCTGTGCTGGCCTTACACGCACTAAAGCAGAAAAGGGGGTTCATATTCTTGATAGAGACAATTCTTCACTTGGTGCTTTTGGCTGGCGGAAATCTCCAAGGTCATCTGTTATGTGTAAAAAAAAAAAAAAAAAGAAGCTTTCTCAAACACTCTCTGTTCTTTTTGCGCTTTTTGGGAGAGATGAGGGGTCTCTCGCTCTCGTTCTCTGTGGGTAATAGCAGAGAGGCTGATGATCTGAGAGCTGCACTGCGAAAAGGGTAATGTCGGGAAGAACATGGGTACACACACATACGCAAGGGCAGGCATCAGACAGAGGAGGCGTGTTGGGACAAAGATGTGTGCTATACGGCTTAGTTAAAGAGGGGGTATTATGCTTTTTTCAGCCACATAGCACCAGTCTATAGGACACTACAATGATGACGAAACCTTCTGTTGGTCTGTCAATGCAGTAAATTAGAATAACTGCCTTGTATAAAATTGCTCTTTCAAAATGGCGTTAGCAAATGACTTGAAATAGGCCTCTGTCTCTTTAAAAACCTCTGACCCTTTCCGACACGCCCCCTCCACACGCTGTCTGTGGCATCACAACAACACTCCGCTCGTTGTCTCAAGTATTGAAACTACGATCGGTGGATTTTAATTTTTATTGTTGGAAAGGAGCTACTGTTTATCACTTTGTGAACAATGGCCACACAGGATATTATTTGGAAACAAACCTTCCACACCGGACGCTTGGACGGGGCTCTTGCCTGAAAAATAACTGCTATTTGGAGGCTCTCTCTTTGCATCTGCCATGCCCTATGGATCTCTAACTATACCCCCATGGACGACACCAGGATCTGCAGGAGCCCATACGATTCAAAGACGGACATTATCTGTGCAAGTGGACAATGTTTTTTCGAGGTTACCCGTTAGCTTGTTATAATCGACTACAGCTCATTGTTGATGAAAAGTCTGTAATAAACCACAAATGTGTAAAGCCAGGCTCATTGTGTGATCATCGTAAAGGCTGCTTCGAGTAGTTGCCGGCTTTATTGACGTTATTTGTGCATAATATGCTGCCTGTTTTCAATGAATGTTGTGAAGGTGAAGGTTGTTAGCTTGTCGCGGCTAATAGTGCCTTAGCTCCGAGAGAAACCACTCGGCTACGACTCACTGTAGATGAAATGTGAGCAATAAACTACACAATCAACAAGCCAGGCTCCGTGTGTGATCATCATAAAGGCTGCTTCAAGCAGTTGCCTGTTTTAGTGACGTTTTCAATGCATAATATGCTTGTATTCAGTGAATTTTCCCGTTAGCTTGTCGCGGCTAGCTTGTTAGCTCCGGGAGAAAACCACTCGGCTATGACCCATTGTAGATGAAATGTGAGCAATAAACTTCCAAATCAACAAGCCTGGCTCCGTGTGTGATCATTGTTAAACGGTTCTTTATGTGTGTGGTGGTTTTATTGACTTTATTTGTGCATATTTCTCGTTTTCACGTGATGACTCGAGGTTTAGCTTAGCATTAGCTTTCTCCGGAGGCTCTGTGCATCATCAAGGCCCAGCGCAGAACCAGACACTGAAATAAGTGTTCTTGTCACCGGTTTTAATCCTGGGTGTTTCGGTAACAGAAACACTGATGTGTGTCTTTGTAAAAGTCTGCTGTAGCTCCGGTTCACAACACATGGAGCTAATCCTCCATGATGACTCTGTTTACATCTTAGGGCTAGACACTGCGGGGAGGGGGTTCTGCTGAGGAGCAGTGGTTGGTTACTCGGCTGGTGACGAAAGGTCGGAGGCGTATCCTGGAGGTCGAGGGCGTTTCCTGAAGGAATCAGGCGTTTTATCCCTAAAATGGCTGCCATCAGAGTTTCTACAGATTACTCGAAAATACGTGAATGTGCCAAGGCAACACTTCAGGCATGGTTTTAATGAGGGAATGACTTAATAACATGATGTAAAGCTTGAAAAAGTCGATTTTGCATAATAGGCCCCCTTTAAAGGAAGTTAAAGCAGCTTTGCCTGTTGGAAAAGGTCGACTGTGATGTATATACTAATCATACTTGGATACCTGATGCACTCAGTTCTTTGAGTGGCTTAGGGGCAGATCTAAAAGGCACACTGGCTGTTTTGGAAATATTGCATAAACATGACCTACCTGTGTCCCAAGATATGAGATAAACATGCTCAAAGCTAATATTGCCATTACTGACAACATTTCTAAAGCAAATTTATTCATGATGACAAAAACCTTTACATGATTGATGTGATGCAATAAAAAAGTTGTTGTCTGCATCTAAGTCGCACGTAAACCTTGAAGAACAAGCTGATGTGAAGGGATTTTTGGTGTTGCCATGACAGTTAACTGCACTTTGCATATTGGAACTCATAAAACAATAGATATATGTACCTGAAGTATTGGAATCTGTGGAAAGGTTTTTGACAGCTAGAAACAAGTTGGGGTGTTGGTTCATAGTGTATATTGCATTCCAAATGATTATGCAAATGATATTTCAGTGTCATGAAGGTAAAAAGCCGTTTCTGATCGTGAGCATTCAATTAACAGTTTGGGGGAGGCTGGATAGACAGTTTATGCACAACTGCAAGCTTCTGGAGGGTCCTACACATTGATGTTCGGGAGACTCGAGAGGCACCAGCAGCTTCAAATACCTGTTTGCTGCTTTGTAGCAGCTGTTCTCTTAATCTGATGTACTGTATTTGTCTGGCAGAAACTGTCCTCATTGTGCCTTAATCTGCACAAACCCATGTGTGCTCTGAATTAGCCACAAATCTCTTAACAGCACAATGATTACGCTTAATCTTTTGTGAAATATCAAAGGTTTTCATACCTAGTCCAAGGCATTCAACCATCTCATGCTTTTCATCAACAGAGAGATCTTATTTCTTGAAAATGATGGTCTTCTTTATAATGGTTAAATGAACAGGCCATCGTTTTTCCATACTGAGATATGTTCTTACCTCTTTACCTCTGGTCTTTGTGCGTGCCCTCAGTCACGCAAAATGCGTTGTTAGCATTTGGCCTCTCCCAATGTATTCCTATAGCTCCAAACAGGGGTGAAGTTAGAAGCGACCAAGCTCTTCCATGGGCACGCACAAAGACCAGACAGGTACGTATCAACTTGTCTAAGCTCAGGTAAGAACATATCTCAGTATGGAAGAACTGTGTGCCCTCAGTCATGCAAAAAGACCAAAGATGTTGTTAGCATTTGGCCTCTCCCAATGTATTAATGTAGCTCCAAACTGGGGTGAAGTTGGAAGCGACCAAGCTCTTCCATGGGCACGCACAAAGACCAGACAGGTACGTATCAACTCGTCTAAGCTCAGGTAAGAACACATCACAGTATGGAAAAACGGAGGCCTGTTCTTTTAATGCCCTTTTTCAGTAGTTTTTCCCTTAACTGGGTTTACCTCACAAACTATCAATGGTGTCTGAGATTGATGTCAATGGTTCAAAGAGCCCTGAGACACAATACCATACATGAGTTTCATTGAGAAACCTTTCCTTTTTTTATACCTTTATGACACTGAAATATTATTTGCATAATCATTTGGAATGCAGTGTGATCCTCCCTCTATTGCTGTTTGAGAATGGGAGAAATCATGTACAGCAGCTTTAAACAGGACAGTTCTCATGACGCACAAGTCATTCAAAGTTCAACACCGTTCGGCAGCTTTACTATTTGTAAATGATTTCATGATTAAAATTCACCTGTGCCGACAAAAAAGCTGTAAATCCTTTCCGAATTGATATTTTCTTTCCCAGCGTAATCTGGCCCACGCAGCAAACCGACGCAAACTGCTGATCCTCATAATTCTGTAAACCGTACGTGAACCTGATTTACAAGTGCAGCGCAACGTTTCCTGCCAAAATAACATCCGTAAATGACTAAGGCTACAAAATACCAAGTAAATCCGTTAAATTACTTTACTATTGTGACAGTTAAATCTGCAATTTTTAGTTTGCTGTCGTATAACCAGTGGCACGGTGGTTTTGCAGATCTCTCCCATTTCTGTCAGCCGTGGTTGCAATGGTGCTGCATCTTCGGTGGAGCCGATCTGTGGTAAATTACGCTGATTGGTTCTGATTTGTACTGCTCTCTCTGTGAAAGCCTTGTATTTCCCATTGGAACAAATCTAAAAACTCTTGGTTGAGCTGGTTATCCAACTAAAATGAGTTGGATAAGAAGGCCTTGATAGGTGAGCGAAGCAGAAGTCCGATGAGATGACATTCAAGAGTTAGTTTAGGAGTTTATATTTCAGTATTCCCGAATCAATGTTCCTGTTTAAAATGTTCACTGTGACTTAAATTGAATCTCGAATGTAAAGCAGAAATTGCACATCCACTAGCCATTGCAATGCTTGTCACAAAATGAACATTTTCGCACCATATAGTGTTCATGCATCTGATACAAGGCATCCTTTTACATCCAAAGGGACAATGCTTTTACTATGATCACTGTGGTTTTTGCCAACCTAACCTAGCATTCATTTTGAAGGGTTACCTGAGAGACGTGCCAACGCAAACGCATTCTCCAGAATCGTTTATCGAGCTCTATAATTTCATCCAAAGGGAAATGAAAACAAGTACCCTCTTCCAAGTGCCGACTGCCAATCACTTCACACGTGCACCATGCAATTTAGGCCTATTTTGTCATCTCGATCTAATCCCTAATCACCGGTTTAGAAACATCATCTCCATCGCCAAATATTACCACAAGCAGGCGGCGAGAACTACTTCTGACAACAGCTACGAGAGGCTCTTCACCCAACAGACACTCGAGAGGGGTGGACCAGCTGGGCGATCCTCTTCACGGCTTCTTCTGTGGGTGTGAATGCACCCGACGCACAAACATACCTATGCTTAGACAAATTGAGTAGATCTATTTATTTGAATCACAAAGAAACAGGAAACGCCACACACTAATTTACAGTATAAATACTTTTAATTTATTCTACGTTAAAACACAATGTAAATGAACTCATTGTTGGGTGTATTAGGCTTTATAGCGGAAATGCTTTAAAACAGGCAGTCTATTAAAAGCACTGTCAACAATGCAGACCAAGTGAATCTTCTACAACTATCAACTACTTTGTTATTTAGGTTTTATATTTCAAACCACTATTAAGCATCCTTTGGACCTTTCAGTGGTCATTCGTGTACGCCCAACTTCAAGGGTGTTGCAGTTTATTTAGAAACCTCTATTTGTAAGTAAAAATACATTGTCATGTTCAAAATAAACCTAAAATTCACCCAAAACTACAGATTTTACTGCAAAATACAACTTTTCCTATCAAAAAAATGTTCCCCTTTTTTTATATAGATTTTTATTTCGAACATATCTGCCTTGAAAAGAAAAAAACAAGAAATCATTTGCAGTACGTCAACATAGCAACAGAGCAAAAATAACTTGAGCATATGTTGAATAAGACATGTTCGAAAAGGAGTGGGATGAAGCTTCCTGTATTCTCTACAACAAATAACATATATACAAGTCCATTGATTTACGTGCCACATAACCAAAAGAAATCTACTTGAGCCCATCCTTTATATTAATAACTCCTTCTTCGGCTTTGTATTTATTAAAAACCTTCATTTTGTAAACCATTTTAAAGCAGTAAGTAACTTGTTTACCGTAATAAATCCTTTTCGTAGTCCCTCTGGGGGTAATACAAGTGTCACCAATACACACTAATGGAATCACGAAGAAGAAGCTAACAGGCTAACGGGCAAAGCTAACTGTGGGCTAGCACCACTTAAACAGTATTTACAGATAGGTTTGAGTGAAAAAAAATATCTCCATTGTGTAATTGGATGTACGATATCCCTCTCTCCCTTTGTCTTTTCCGTCAGCGTAGTATTTATTCTAATTATTAAGTAAAAAAACGCAACATGCTACGACACCTGCAGTGGTGCATATGGCCTCTATTTACTTACTTAGTACTGCTTCAAAGTGGTGAATGTCTGTACATTCCTTGAGGTTTCCTTTCAGGTTATTCCATAGTTTAACTCCACATACTGATAGACTAAAGCTTTTTATGGTTTTATGAATCTGGGTTGGTTAAAAATTTTGTTCCCTTTTTCAATCTGAAACAAATTAGTTCAAAGTACCCCGGTTAGTTCCTCAAGTAACCCCAGGGGGCCCTAAACCCCTGATTGGGAAACACTGCCCTAAAGAACACAAATGGTGGGTATGAATAAAATGTCTATAACTACAATGGGAACAGTAGAAAACACTCTGAAAATGTCACGTACGGTATACAGTTTATCAGCAGAAATAAAGTTGGCATAGTGTAAAGTTCCTCTTTAATTATTCTTTTTTTGCACCATGGGTTTGAGAGTGAAGTGATTTTGACTCCCTGTATGTGCGTAATTGACACTAAAACCAACTGAACTGAATTAAGTGTTCTACAGTGACTTCAGTGAGTCTGCAGTTACAAGCTTCCACCTCTTTACCCCATACCCATTCGCCCGACACACATGGGACATCCCGCTGTGCTTTCCTCATTAAATCTCCCCACACACAAACACTCAGCTCGATATGCCACCGAGGCCTGCTGCGTCAGTCTGATGAACTACGCTAAATTATTGATGTATTTCTATCTAATACGTGCACAACGCCCTCCACGCGTCACTCTGTGTACTGTATACGCATGTGTGTTTGTGGCTGCGATCGCTTTCACCTGTTTGTGGCTGCGATCGCTTTCACCTGTGAGGGCCGTTTGGTCGGAGAGCTAATTTCAGCGATCTTATTGCCTTTCAGAGAGGCAAAGTCCACGATGGCTACTAACCCAGAGGAAGTGTCATGGGGCAGCGGGCGGGTGATATGAGGGCACACCAAAAACAATCCAATACAAACAGCTGCTTGGTTGGAGCTTTTACGGTCAAATCGCAATGCAGTAGAAGAGGTCATAAAAGAATAAAGAGGGTCCAGAGTGTGTGGGATAAAGGATGCAATGAGAGCTTATGTGTTAAATCAATTTAGCATTACATGTTGCCTTTATTACAGAATGTATCAGCTCTATATGCCATTGTGTGAGGATGCCCAAAGTGTCAACCCAGCATGTATAGTATTACATGCACTTAAAATCATACTTGTGTTTATACTCCATCACAGAAACCATTTATCATTTCACACCAATAACAACTGGCTCTACAGCTCTACAGTACAGCAAGAATTGTCTATAGCAGCAATAGCAGAAGTAACATTTAGTGCTGCGGGGCCGTTGGGTCCAAGAATCTAAAAAGTGGCCCGGAGGCACTTTTTCAGATGTAACAAGAAACAAGCATTTTAAGACAGTTCAAACCTAATTCATTTTTGGCAAGAAAGTGGAGTAAATAGAGTCATTATTAGGTCTATTCGGGTTTATAGAGGAAATGCCTGAAAAAGGAGACACTGCTATGAAAATACTCTATTTAGCAACAGCATCACTGCAGACTGGGTAAATAAAGTGCTATTGCTCCAAACTCTAGAGCAGTGCTTCTCAACTGGTCTGACATCACGACACACCATCACCTCGCATGCAAAGACAAGCCGCGAGCCAAATAAGAATGTAAGTTTACTGTGTATAATGTTGACTGAGTGGTCTATAAAACTGAAATCATGAACTGAACACCCTGCACCAATCATTTGAACAGACTTGTGATGGTTCTGCAACCCACTTTTAGGCACCGACACACCAGTTGAGAACCACTGCTCTAGAAAGCGTGTAAGATGTAAATTATTGTTTGTTTCCCACAGTTTCATATATTTTAATGAATAACAGATATTTAATGAGGAGGGTGGGGAGAGGAGTAGCAAATCACTGTTTAACTACAGGGAATTACAACACGCCCCTCTTCTGTTGCTCTGGCTTCAAAGAGATTTGACCAAGCCAATCAGAGGCTGCATTTTCCAGCATTTTCCATAATGAGCTTCTCCCAGCTTCAGTGGATTTCCCCATAGCACGTCCAAGCAGCTCTTAAGTGACAGGGAGATCATATTGAAGACCACACTGGGGCAGCTGATGAACAAGTGACCTTCCCATGAAATAAAGCACATTATTGCAGACTTAAAATTATAAATACAGTAACTTCAAAAAAATGTGCTTCCCTCGGAGCCGCCCCGATACACAGTCTCATCTATAACATCCATGAAATCAGCACAATACAAAGCATCCTTTAAAAAGACGTCTGCCTGCCTGACTAATTGGCATGCATGAATGTCCTGCATGTCAGTGTCTGTGAATGTACCTCGACGTATAGAATGGGGAAGATGCCGATCTTGTCTCCCAGCATGCCCTCTGCCCAGTTCTCATCCACTCTCCTAATGACCGTCAGCACAGAGTCCTGAAGACACACAGGACACAGGGAAGGTTCATAATTGCAATGAACAGATAATGAGACAGTGTTGTAAAGCAACTCTAGTTAGAATTTAAAAAAGAAACAGGAAATATTGCAATATTTTGTTTTCATTGTGATTATTATGAGATTTATTTGTAATGATGTTTAACTTTTGGTACTTTGATTCCCTTGGCAGAAACAATAAAGTTGTGGTGTCCTCAGGCAAGGCACATAAGAAAAGCCACTGGAAACTTCATTCTACACTTAAGGAGAGACACTACAGGCAAAACGATTTTTCAAAACATCCTCGGCCAATGATGATGCCAGTGCGGCCTGGCATGATGCGTCCAGACAGATAAGACTAAAGCTTGGCTCAGTTACAGCCATCATACTTGGCCAAGTGAAAACATGTTGTTCACACATTTTTTGAAACAAGAAATTCTGCAATTATGTTTTGGTCTGTGTACAATTCCATTGTGGAAAAGAAAAGAAAAAAAAGTGCATATAGTTTGGTCTCTTAAATTCAAACTGTCACCTGGAAACAAAAATAATACCTAATCTTCACAATAACATGCTAAATTATTGCACTGATTCAATGTTTCTCCATAGATTTATTTGGGAAATTGTAATTTCAAGGGCCATTTTCTCAGAATGCATTTTCACCACATTGTGATAATGATATCTCCACGTAAGAAGCACCTACAGAGTTCAAACATACCAGTCTTGCACTTAACAATATTTTAAAGTTTTTTTTAGATGGATATCTTAATATCTAATTCCTAATCTGATTTATTGAAACACAAAAAACCTCAACAAAACATCTCAGTTTCAAACTAAAAAAGATATCTTAAATCCCACTCAGAAAAAGTCTTTAACAAAATAAAACCATACATTTAAACCTGGCTTGATCAATTATTCAGATTTCCTCACCGAAAATATAGGAAATTTGGGGTATTTTTAGGCATAACTTGCAGTACATCTTTTTATTATATTTATGCCCAGTAATCTACAGCAAAAGTTTCAAATTTATATCTCAACATTTAAAAAAGTTGCCCTATTCACCTGCAGTGTCTCCCCTTAAGAAATAAATGTATACAAAATATTCAACTATATTCAGTCTTATTCTTCCTGCATTGTAGCTGGAGCAACATGTTAGCAGCTCTAGTGTATCAGATGTATTTATTGATATATTTTTCTTAAGGCAACATGGTGGTGCAGCGTTCATCTCACAGCAAGAGGGTCTCGAGTTTAATTCCAGGCCCGGGCGGGTTTCCTGCCATTGCTGTGTTTGCTTTACAACTAGAAAACATGTACATTGTGCCCTTCTCTGGGGCCTGGGCTTCCTTGAAAATGTTACTCTGACATCTTAGCGGGGCTTTCCTAGCTAAATAAAGGTCACATTCAAAAATAATAATAAAATTGACCTTTATTCAACCAGGAGGGTTTCACTGAGGTTTGGAATCACTTTTTCCCGGGAGTACATGACACCGGGAGAACATACAAACTCCATGGAAAAAAGGCCCAGTCCAGGAATATAACCCAGGACCTTCTGTGTTGTGGGTAAAAAACACAAAACACAATAAGAAAATGTTTTGCCTTTTCAATATACGCATCAATATATAGTATTTTATAACCAACACCCTCATTTTCATAAATTACATATTTTGCCAAACAACCCCAAAGAGACAATGTAGTTCTATTGAGCATATTTCACCCTCCCGCTGCTGCTTCCTGCTCAGCTCAATGTGCAGCCGGGGCCAGGCCATTACAGAGGCCAGCGATGATAGTGCTAAACGAGTTGTGTAGCGTTCACACTGAGTAATTATGGCTCATACAGAGAAAACAATCTCTCACACATTGGTTTGTACCACCGAGAGGCGCCGCGCTGCAAGACCGAGTGTCTTTTTCCTCTAATCTCCACTCATTACCTGTTGATTAATTTTGTCCTGGAATAACTTAAACAATGGATGGTTAATTAGAATGTGGTAATGCCAAATTGCAGATATCTATGACAATGCCAGGACAAAAGTGCACGGTGATTTAATTGCAACACTTCAGAATGAGTTGCGCTACAAAGCAATAGCTGAGAGTTAATTGAAAACTCACGGCTAAAAACATCAATTGGCTATTTTTTGGATCTTTGTTTAAAGGATTTCCCTCTGAACTACGTACACTAACTGTATGTGTTGTCAAAATTTAATGAGATATTGCTATTGATATGGAGCTGGGCCCGCTGACCAAATGGATAGATGCGGCACGCGAGCTGTTGGCAAAGTATATCTCTATTCACGCCACATAATTCTCCCGACAGAGATGTTTCTTCATCTTGTTTGAGGTTGCATGAGTTTACATTTCTGGCTCGGGCTAAAGGCGAGAGTCTGAGGTGATAAATTATTACTGTGTTACAGAGGAACAGGCTCGTTCACCAACACACAGCAGCTTGGTTCTTGTTTCTTGTAAACGCCACGACTCTCCTGAATGAAATACTCCTTGAGTGAAGTGCGTGTGTGTGTCTTTTGTGTTTTAGGTCTCAACCTTAGAGACAAGGTTGAGTCTTTTTAAAGCCTTTGTATTTTTAACCTTGTCAATAACGCAATCTACAGTGTGTAAGGAGATTGATTAGGGTTAGTCCAATGGTTAAGTTTAGGGTCACTGTGTGGGCAGACTTAACTGAGGCCAGAATGAGATGTGTGGAAAGCATTAATGTGAGGAGAAAAAGTAAAGAATGAAAGAATTTGCAATAGCCCTGTATACCAGATCTCATTGCAATGTTTCCGTATTACAAACATTATAAAGCAGGGGTAGGTTACAAGAGGCCCTGAGCATTGTTCCTCTGATGATTTTTTTTCTGTAAAAGTCCTGGGTGAGGGCTCCCACACTCCCATGCTTGGTTTGTGTGGTGCACACTGTGCGCAGCACTTGATTATTTGTAGAAAGTGGTGCTTGACTTTGGGCCACAATCGGGTCAATCAGCCCCCTGTCTTTTGACAATCGGCAAATTTCGGCCCACCACCAAGCAAACTTTCCTATGCCTGTTATATTCTGACACAATATGTAACTTTTTCATTTGCTGAAGCGGGAACTGATGGAAGTTCCCGGTCCCATGTCTGCACTCTGCAACAAATCAAATCATGTGGTCTGTAATGTAAAGCCTGCTCACCTTACTAAACGCCAGACAGTCCTTATCCTGGTCTTTATCTTTGACCTCGAAGTCGTACAGTGCTTTGCCCTGCGGCGGCGTCTGACTCAGCGGCCGCAGCAGCTGGATGTAACTGGCCGGCAGGAACCCGTGGCAACCGTTCAGCTCGCCATGATACCAGTTGTCGTCCACTTTGCGTCGCAGGATGATGATGTCGCCTTTGGAGAACTGGAGATCGCCCGGTTCCTTGCCTTCGTACGAATAGAGGGCTTTACCACAAGGCAGCGCTGGGATGTTCTGAGGGAGAGTAAGAGAAACACAAAGATATACATCATTTTATTATTTTAGCAGTAGTTTTCAAAGTTCTCACACCCCACCACAAGTTTGACCTTCCATCCTCTTCATCTTTACATTTTACTGCACATTATGTTCGAAAGCAATTTTCACTCACTCTTTGACACAGCATTTTTTCTCTTTCAGATGAAGGCAGCTCTATGCATTTAGACAGATTATTTAATGGTTATTTGAGGTTGCAGATAATAGCCTAACAGAGAATTAACATAAAAGCTAACACAAAAGCTGCATTTTAAGTATGTGACTAATAAGGACATGTAAAAGCAATGTGATGTTGAAGCTAGGAAGGGAAGCGTCTGCTTTTCTATGGAAATACTTTATGTCCAGTCTCTTTATTAGAATTTCAAACGCTACTTTGAAGCTACAGTGCACCAGTGAACTACCTTCATAGTCCTAAGACTAAATAAAGTCCCCTCTCCATTATCTATAGCCTCTTTTTATACCTTTCTTCATACAATCAAAACATTTCTTAAACTATTTACAAAGGGTTCGATTATGAAAACACTGCAAAGTATTGATACTTTTGCAAACAAATCTCTAGTTTAGATTATAGATAAATACTCGTAAAGTATCTGGCCGTAGCCCTAATGTCCACTTGCCCAATATTAGTAAAAGTATGGTAAAAAAAATTGTAAAAGTATACTTTTTGAAACAAGTCTTTGAAAGTTGGAGGCACAAACATGTAGCCTGGATTGGAGATGGTACAGTATATGAAAAGTGTTTCATTCATTTACTGAAAATGCTACCTCAGTCGTTTGTTCATTCATTTTCTTCCTCCAAGTATCGTAAAATATTAACATCCTTAGTCAGTCACGACCTCAGGGAAAAAGTGACTTCCAAACAGCTCAGAAAAGTTGGGAATTCAATATGTACAGACTTGAACCCTGGAGTAAAGACATGTTGTTTTATTCCCCAAGCCGTGTGTGAGCTATGGCTTGTTATTAAAATGGTTGCCAGGTAATTGTCGTTTTCACCTCGGGCCAAACAGAGTAATTTAGAAAACGTCATTTCAGTGTGGAGCACGGCCCTCCCGAGTTTCATCAAAATCCAGACCCCAGTGTCCGACTTATCACATGACCAGAGAGAGACTGGCAGTTTTACGACACAGCAACTTTTACTGGTGTGGTAAACATGACAAGCGCTTGGCCTATAAGCTTTTATACACGTCCAAGAAAGTGTCTGAAATAAAAACACACGCAGTTTGTCTGTTGGCAAAGGTCCTGGCAAATTCATTGTCACTGTGCCTGCATGCCCAAATACACTGCGCACAGGTATTACGCTGGAGTTAAAAGATGTAACACAATTTTTTCATGAATAGAGATATAGAGAGTAAAAGCCAAGGATTCAAACATATTATTTGTTTCACCAAGTGCATTTCTAACTCACAAATTCCCTTTATACAATTTAGAAAAAAAAATGTACTCTGAACTATTAACAAAATATGAGCTTGGCTAACAAATAGGCAGTTCCAAGGCTACAATCTTCTTTATTTTATATATATTTTCAGTTATCACAGCCAGAAATACAGGATTTTATCCTCAGAAAACTTAGTTCATACGAAGGATAAGATTGCCCATATCATCGGACATGGTTAGCACAATCAAGATTTTCCAACACATTTGATCTAGTTTTGGTTTGACATTTTTGTGGTGTTAATTACTAACACTTTCTTACTGAAAATAAGCTCCAATTCTATCCTTGAAATATGGATCTCTTTTGCCCCGTTTCTACAGGCAGTCCCTACCCAGCCCAGTCTATCCTGTTGAGAGAGAGAGTCTTCCCTGCCCAGGTCAGGACTAATCTAGGTTGACTGTTTTGGGACCGAGCTCAGCTCTGGGCCACAGTGCGTTGAACTGATATTAATGTGACGGTAACAGACTGCTGGCGTCTGATTGGCTAAAGGGGAGAGGACAGCCCTCATTAAAACTGGCTGATCATACAGGGATTTAATATTTCACATCATACGGCTGTTGAAAAAGGTGATTTCGCCGATGATAGCATTTAGCCGCTTTAAGCTGGTGTTAGAACAACATCGGCATGTACAGTGGGGAAAAAAAGTATTTGGTCAGTTTCACATAGACATTCTATTGGATTTTGGCCAAATACTTTTTTTCCCCACTGTAGTTGTCTTTTAGCGGCTTTTTTCCTCTAGTATTTGTCGTGGCACCTCTGAATAATTCCATAAACCCCAACAAAAGGCATTATTTCCCACATTGTTTTAATCACGTTCTGTAGGTTCTTCAGTAATGTGTGTTCTAGCGTGCACATCCTTGGGAACACCGCCCACCATAACTGCAGTTGAAATGCTACACGTGAAAAAAACATTCTACTTATCTTATTTATTACACGTTGTCCTTTAGCTTCAAGACAGGCTAGCTGACCTTTCTAAAAGCGGACGTCTCCAACACTGAAGTATTTACTTGTTGAGATCATTTACTATTTACCATGATCTACCAGGAACTCATTGTCCACCTTTAGAAAAAATGATGATCAAACAGATCTAAGCTAATGTCCATAGGAAATGAATAGGACATGAAGTGCTAGCACTGACAACTTTGCAAAGGTCAGAAGTGATGGAGCTGATAGACTACAAGGTAAAAAAAAACCCATAACAACACAATCTAATAATTGGAATAAATTTGTCCTCTGCATTTGACTCATCCTGGGGCAACCCTTAAGGAGCAGGGGGCGATGGCAGTGTAATATAAATAAATATAAACCCCAGGTCCTAACCCTACTCCTTCTTTTGCAGCCACAGTAAATCAAACTACTATCCATCTCATTAATATTCATGTGCGGGCTGCTACAGTAGCAGTACCTGCACACTCTCCCGGCCAACACTGTACAGTTTGTCACTCTCACACAATGAACATTTCCCTCTGCACACAAAGAGCATTATCTTAGCGACTCCAAACAAACAACACGTCGGCAAGAAAGGCAGCAACAACTTCCTTTTCTTCTTCCGGAGGAGAACGTGTTTACAATTTGAGAAATGCTTGCGTTCAGACGTGCAGTTTTTATCCGCTCACAGACTGCATGATTCTCCCCAGACGCTTCACTTCAGCAGAGCAGCCTCGGGCGTTAACCGCTCCACTGTTCGGATATCAGCGCTGATGCAACGCGACGAAAGGCACAAAAATACATACGAGTTTATGTTACTGTGATAAAGCTTTTTTTGCCATTGACTATGACTGTACTATGAGGTACACAAAAGAACTGCGGTACTGTACAAATGTTTTCATCGTGGAACCACTTTGATAGCGAGTGGCGTTTGACTACTTTCAGCACTGTGAACTCATTTTGAAGGAAGGAATAGAACAATTGTAATGGCTTGTTCTGCGATGGTAAAGGTGGCCAGAATTTCATATAGCACTCGCCCAGATGCTCAAAGTCAAGATACAGTTGTGTGCATATTTCATTCGCTCTTCATACTCTGTTAAAGGTTGTCAAGCGCCTCCTCTGACCACCAACTCTCACTCAATCTTAAACTGCATAGCTGCAGCCTCGGAGGGTGAAGTGTCTTGTCCAAGGACTCCACAACAGTCAGAGCTACAGTGACTTCGAACCACTGACCTGACCTCTGTGGACAAATGCTTCAAACACAGAGCGAAAAAGAGCTCCCACCCCAAGCTAACTGTAAAAAAAAGAACTGCTCATAAAATTGTTTTCCCCTCTAACCACTTTTGAAAGAACTATCTTTGTCCCTATCTTGCAATCACAGCTTTTAAGCATACTTTCGTCTCAGTCACAGTTTTGGCTTCGAAGCAGAGATCTGGATAATAACCAAAAACATGATCTCTCACCGCATTCGGATAACACATCTGTCCAAAACCTTTTGATTTTTTGAGTGATTTTACCAACATAACACATGTATTATAACTCCCTTCAGTGCAGTTTGATGACATGCTCTAATTGTGTGAGTGACATTAGGTGTGATAAGCGGCGATGTGGAGAAAAGATAAAAAGAGACAGCTGCAGGTGAAGTTATTGTAACGCTCAATTATCGCAAAATGCTTCCGAAAGGAAAGTGCGACGGCAGATATGTTTGGACCGAAAATCATAAAATCAAGCCTGTTTTCTGTCCTTGCCACGAACCGTATCTGTGCACTTTCCAATTTGCTCCACACAGTTTATTGCCCATTTGATGTGTTCTTGTATTATTTTGACCATCACAGACAGGGCCAGGCGGAGCAGCTCCTCTGAAGACGCGCTGCAAGGTCGAACATCCATTTGTTGAAAGTAAAATGTCACAGCAAAACATGTCCTCGATGTGTTGCTGTGGCAGAGTGGTTATCCTTACACCTGCCCCTTGGTACGGAGGTCGTGGGTTAGACTCCTGATCTCTCTGTGCAGCTACTTCATATTCTCCCTGTCTTACTGTGGCAGAGTGGTGTTTAATATACTAGCTATAAGAAAAATGTTTGTATGTAATGTATGTGAGGCGTGGTGTGACATAAGCTAAGTTTCCTCTTCCCTCTCTTCTTTACATTAACATCACACACAGCCTTTTCAGATATTTTGAAGGCTGTTTAGAGAAGGTTTTACCATGTTAATGTATGCGTAAATATGGTCATTTTTATATTATGTGAAACTCTTATTTACAAAAATGTAAGAAATTATTTATTATTATTGCAAATAATTAATAATGGTCTTCAATTTACCTCATAAACACAATTTACTCAGTTTATGCCATCTATGTGGACGAACTAGACTAACTCTGTAAACCCATCGTCAGCAATATATCCTATTGATTTTCATATGCTTCAGGGAACGGGACGGTTTCATCAATTGATCAGATTAGTTTGAATATGACCGGGACACATGCACTGCTGAGTAACTGCAACTTTATCCATCCATCCATCCATCCATCCATCCATCCATTTTTCCGTTTCGTTTTTCCGTTTTCCAAATCACATTGCACCAGCCCCTTATGGTTCCTCCTGCAGGTGGTGGGTCCACAGAGGGACGGCTCATGGTTCAAACTGGGCCTGTTGGTCTCTAATGAGGGGCTTCTGAACCACTCTTTGTCTGACCCGTCACCCCAAAAGGAACATGGATCCACATGGGGAGGTTGACTCCCCCCCCAAAAAAAACACAATCTTGAGCCACTTACTGCGCCAGGTCTGAAGCTGAAGGTTCCACATAGCAACACTCGTCTGTGCTAAAGTCTAGTCTACAGCCTGTGTTTAGAAACACAATATCGGGCACCAAGAGTGCAGCATAAAAATAATGCTGCTCCTTTTACCACTTCACTTTGGTTGCTAATACTACTGAGGCCAAATTGGAAGTCAAAACAATTACAAGCATTGTTTTCCTACGACTTCTTTACTACAGTGCACTGAACAATAATCTGCTGCCTAATATTCTAATCTTACAAACATAGATTTCGAGGAGAACGCATCACAAAGCAGAGGGAGAAGCTGTAGTTTCTTTTCCCAGTTCATGCGACTTAACGCCGGCACTTCTTCAAAGTGAAACAAGTCTGAGGAATTGAAACCCTCCTGTTTGAAAAGTGAAGGAAGACGGTTTTTAGTCAGAATACCAAAAAGGCACACAAACCTTTTCTTACTTTTCATTATAGATCACGCAAGTTTCAGTGTAATTTAGACATTTGGTAATTTCATATTAGATATTCAATCTTGAAAAAGTACTGTATTTTAGTTCATAGCTACTGTTAACCGGATTTGCTTGTTTTTGCTACTTCCTGTAGATTTTGTCAGACCTGTTTCATCTAATTCAGAGCAGGTAAACAAACGTTCTGTCTCACCAAGAGATAATGACTTTTAGCGTTTATCTCCAATACTCCTTTCAAACTGAGGCAGGGAAACGTTCTCTTTGCCAACCAACATAATGTTCAGAGATGCACTTTTAATACCGTGCATATCAGACTTAAAAGTAGGTTATATCTTGTTCTCATTAGACATAGGACTTAAAAACACATTCACACCACTATTATCCAAGGATTAGAAAGAGCTATAAATAATAAACACATTTTTATTCTATCTGCGTGTGTTATTTCAATCCTTTGTCAGTCAATTGCCGCCCACTCGCCCATTTTAAAGCCGGTTTTACTGTCGCTTCTCCCATTTATTATTCCCCTCTTTAGCTCTATTAACCATGCTAGTTAAGTTAGCACGACGCTATGAACGCTTTGCTTCGTGTTTTTACGGCACAGTAAAGGCTTTTAATATGAGCACTTAGAACCATTTACAGTTTTCTAAGTGCACATTTTGGCGTTGGGCCCCCCAGACACAAACTGTACTCGCACATATAATGAATGTCTCGAGCTGCCAAGACATCTCCGCGAAATAGACGTAGCTTTAATTAGCATTTCCCCGTTCAGTGTGTGAAGAATCCATTAAATAGAGCAGTTATAAACGAATCGCTGTGTTAAAAAAGACAATTTCTTCCGCAATTTATAGTGAAGACATATTTGACGCTGTCTTAGATTTTTTCCAACGTGTCAGTGCAGTGAGAGCAGAGGAACTCCGCTGCGCCGTATTGCACGCCGCCTGCATTGAGCAATAATCCATTCAACGTTTTCAGCTGTAATATGCTCCACAGTCAATCATTTTTTGTTTTACTGTCTGAGTGAGGATGCCACTAAACTAAGCGTAACTAACTAAGCTGCCCTGGGGCTAACTGGCAAACAGGGCTGCCAATCCGTGCCCATAGTCTTTCCGACCAGCACCGACAATCAAACCACTAACAGGCGAAGTGAATCAAACATTACCACTGGTGGGTGAGATGAATAGGTATTTATTTTATATATGTTATCAAAGGAAAGATACAAAAGAGTAAAAATTGAATCAAATTTGATGAGTCCCTGCTTTGAAATCGATCAATCAATCGTTCAACCAATCAATATAGTTTATTTCTACAGCACTTCACAGCTACACGTGGTAGACTAAAGTGCTGTCAATAACAATAGATTAGAAAAACATCAACATTAAATGAAATATATGAAAAACACAGGTAAAACAAGACAAAGAAGACAAAGAATTTGGATGGTACAAACATATTAGGAAAGCTACGAATGAGTTTGGACCATGACTAACATTTCAATTTAGTGGCAATTCAGTGATGACTCGCCGCTCGACTGGGGGCAACTTCCACAATTAAGGCCCTGCCATGGCAAAAGCACGATCGTCCCACTGCCTGGACATGCTCCATGAAGATCTTCAAAAAACAAATGACAACAGTTTAAATTCGATATGAAAACGGACCGGGAGCCAGTTGAAGGAGGAGAGGATCAGGGTGATGTGGGAGCGTCTGGATGTGCTTGTCAAAAGGCGAGCAGCTGCGTTTTGCGCCAACTGAAGGCGATGTTCGGACTGCTCGATACCAAAGAGTGTGTTATAGTCGTCAATGCGGGAACTAATATTAGCCAACCTTTTCAGGTCACTACGGGATAAAAAGGGTTTGACCTTTGCTAAAAGACACAGCAGAAAAAAGCTAGATTAATTAGTGACGCTTCTCTGTAGCTTTGAGATGTAACTCTACCCTGACAACACAACACTCACTAAAAGCAGTACTAAGTAACTCTTGCCCCTAGAGGCCATAAGCGCAACTGCAGGTGTCGTAGCAAGTTACGATTTTTAACATTTTAATTGTCTTGGAGAGTAAATACTACGCTGACAGGAAAGGCGAAGGGAGAGAGGGATATTGTACATCCAATTATACAATGGAAATATTGTGTTTCGCTCAAACTTGGCTGTAAATACTGTTTAAAGTGACGTTAGCCCGCAGTTAGCTTTGCCCGTTAGCATGTTAGCGTCTTCTTCGTGATTCCATTAGTGTGTATTGCTTGCTCCGGTCCGGTGGCAGTCAAGTTGCAAACATGGTTTTCTGGCCAGAGACACCAGGGGGAGATGAAAGACCTTCCAATCATCCCATAAACACTTGTATTACCCCCACAGGGACTACGAAAAGGATTTATTAAGGTAAACACGTTACTTAGTACTGCTTTAACTTACAAGCGTTTTGCTGTTTAAACCAGTGGTATTTCATTTCTGTCGACTGAGCTGTTGACTCAAGCATCGGTCATCAGACGGACTATCAAAAACAAACAATTCATCATCAGTCACTTTTGGCTTCATCCACAGGTTGTTTCGATAGCAATACTGGTATTGTATTTTATGCTGACAGGACAGATTTTTTCATTTTCGATTTTTCTAAACGACAACCCACAGATGCAAACCCACTAGTTTTTGGAATGCAGTGTATTTGTATCACCAAGCTGCATCACAGAACTCACAGAGCATGAAGAGCTGTATGTGGTCTGGGGCGTAGCTTCTTCATACAGGCCTCGCTAATGTTTTTTTTTGGTATGGGATCAGATTGGAAAAAATATTATTAGAACACTAGACTCAATGAAAGCGTTTCTACATAGGAGTTGTGATGGTATTCTCAGAGCCTATAGATTATCATGATTCATTACTATTCTTCACAGTGCGTTTAAGTGCTAAATAAAGCCACGAGCTGCATCTGAAAGCTTGAATTTCACCTGGTTGAACTGGCTCTATTGGAGATTGACCAATATGAAGTTATTGCAGAAGAGTGTCAACAAAACAATCTCTCAAAATGGTCACAGAGAGAGACCACATATCTGACCCTGACCCAGAGGTTGAGAAACATTGATCTGGATGACTGACTGGGCCGGAGCACCTCCATAACTGCAGCTGTTATGGGACGCTCCAGGTCTGTACTGGTCAAGGAAAGTAAAAAATAATCGAAGATCGGCGACAGCTAAACCTTGTGGGAGAGAAGTCTGTCTGGTGTGGCCTGATGGGAAGCAGCAGATGAATGAATAAATAAATGAATGGCCGTAGTAACTAGAGATAAGTGAGAACAATCTTCTGGCTTGGGCTCATTACTTATTTAAGGTGGCTCCAGCTCTGAGTCAGACACTGATCTGCGGTGCATTTAGAGGCTGATAACTCTGCCATGTCAAACGCAGACCACTATCATTTCAGCCAGGAACAGGAACACGGTGTGCAAATTAGTATCTACTTCTGGGAAAATTTGCTGCCATCTTCTTCCTTTTGCTATTTTACTGGGATGGATGGTTGCAATAATATCACTCAAGCCGGAGGAGAAGTACTCAATTCAGACAGATAAACGAAATGCTGCATTATTACGGAATAATGTTGTTCAACTTTGTCTAGTTTTTAGACTAATTCCAACCCGGATCAGGCATTCCTCGTTAATCTGCTCACATTCAATTTTCTTCCTTTTTCTCACCTCTTATCTTGAAACAGCTTTGCCTTTTTCTAAATTAACACCCCGCCTTGCACTTTGCCTCGCTGTAACCCCTGAACAATATGGAAAGTTGTGTGTGTTTACTTGCTATTAACACCCTCACTCCTCGCCTTTGCACCCCGTAACCCTGACAAATCACGCCTATAGCTTTGAACCGCGACCACCTAATGCACACGCGTGTTATAATGAAAGGCCTCGCACATAGCAAGCAGCGCTGCGGTGACGTCAAAATGTGAGTCATACGGACCGGATTGAACCAAAGGAAGATTAAAATGCATTAAAAAAAATCACACGATATTCACGGCTAGTTTCATCATGTACAAGTGTTAGCAAACAAACAACATCACAAATCCTTATAACTGGATTACGTTCAGACTCCCGTACACACACACGCTGGGTCTATTAAATCGATAATTAGCTCTGCGCGAGAGGGTAAACAAGCTAGAACAATATACGCCGCAAAAGCCATCACTGTGAAGCACGTTGATCCACGGCGACACCACTCATCGCATGTATTCATCCATCTGCAAAAGGGAAAACAAGGAAACTGAGTATCTCTTTTAAGTTGACATTTAAAAGGACAAAAAGGGATGCCGAAGTTACACATTACGAAATTTCAAGATGTTTTTTTTTTTTTTTGGTAGGAGTTGGGCGTAGAAAGAGTTCAGAGGCTTTGACAGGATTCTTGAGACAACGGGAGCTAATGGGTTTAAAGGGGAATGTGACGCAACTTACAGTGCAGAATAAAGTGCTCTGTGCTGAAAGCTGCTGCTTTGACTTACAATCACTGCACAGAATGAAATGAATAGGAATGAAATAACATTATTCATAATTTAGATCAGAATACGGATGCCAAGGAATAAATCAAAGAGAATGAAGAACAGTCTTTGTAGCCCTGGATGTTTCTGATACATGGCTAACACAAGTATATGTATCAATCTGAAGAACAAGTACCTTTTCAGTAAAGAGTCCCAAGAAGTAGATGCTTTGATAAAACAAACCAACACTAAGCATCAACTCTATTCAACAACACACTACCTTTATCAGCACATGTACAAGGCAGCATGTTCTAAAGGCAGCCTTAAAAAGATTGATCCTAAATTGAATTTGACTATACGCTCCTTATCTCAAGTGAGTGGACTCTGCAGGCTCTAATACATGACCCTGCTCTGCCTTCTCTTCTGCATATCCCCAGAGTCTGCTGCTGTAATAAAGACAATGGCTTTGATGTGCGATAGCATTCATCTCTTATTACTTCAATAGGTCACATTAGACAAAGGGAATTCACACTGTGTGTCTAAGAATAGGCTAATTATGTAGACTGTACATGATGATGCGTTTCAGGGGTTTTTCTTTTTTCTGTGAGGGAGTCGGGCAGCATAATGTAGAGGAGACAAAAGTAGTAACTCTGTCATTTTTTCATGCAAAGCAAAATCAAAATAAAGATTTAGTTCAGTGTAACCCCAGGGAGACGACATACTTTATTTCATATTTTGGTTAAATCATTACAGTCTTTGCGTTTTGCTAGTTGCAATCATTCAAATTGCAAAATATATTAGATTGCTCTTAATGATGCAGCCCTTTAATGGATCATTTTACTATGGCTCTCATATGGATAACACCCGGGACAATAGACAGTCGCAGGTAGGGCTGCACAATACTGTATATTGCAAAAAATATTGTATTGTGATATTAGGTGATGCAAAATCCATCGGCTGCTCCAGAGCTTCAGAGTGCGCTGAAAGTCCTGATTTGATGAAGCCAACAGAACAACATCATCTGCAAACAGCAGAGATGAGATCCTGAGGTTCCCAAACAGGGCACCCTCCGGCCCCTGGCTGCGCCTAGAAATTTTGTCCATAAAGGTAATGAACAGAACCGGTGACAAAGGGCAGCCCTGAGCGGAGACAGGGAACCACGAGGGACACGGTTGAACGCTTTCTCCAGATCCACAAAACACATGTGGACTGGTTGGGCGAACTCCCACAAACCCTCGAGCACCCGATGAAGGGTATAGAGCTGGTCCAGTGTGCCATGACCAGGACAAAAAACGCATTGTTCCTCCTGGATCCAAGGTTCGACTATAATAGGTACTTCAATATCATTCAGCCCTAGTCGCCGGCCAATGGTTGCAGAGATGACATGAAGAATGGCAAATTATTTAAAAAAAAAGATATATCAACATCGACAAAACAACATCAATCTTGAAGCACTTCATAAACTTTATCTTGTAACCACATTGCAAGTTACAGGCATCTACATTTGGAAAGGTTATTGAGTTACTGTTATTGTTTTGGCCACGACTGATCTTTGCTGAAATGCAAAAGTCAAAAGATTCATAAACTTAACCAATGCAAAACTCTAGCACAGGAATTTATTAATCAAATAAATTCCTGTGCTAGGTGTTTTTCAGGTGATGTTAAAGGGCTGCATATTCAAACGTATACAGCTAGGAAGAGACCGGTGATGAATGCAGTGACAATTGGACGCACTTTCTTTTGACTTTTAAGTTACACAGCCCAGTTATTATTCGTACGATAAAAAGAAAGCTTGTCAATAAGGGGTAAGAGGTTAACTTGTGTATAATGAACAAATGTGTGCAATAAACGTTCACTCCACTTCACTGCCCCATTAGTAAAGCTCAGCCTTGAGCTACGACTGCAGCGCGCCAATCCAAACACAAGTTAAGATAATTAAAGCACTCCGAGTGACAGTTTCTCATGCCCCGGACTAAAACATACCACCTCTCCTCTCACAGTGAACCGCTCGTCTCTTTGTCAGCCCGGGGCGGCCTCATTCGCTCCGAAAGGTCACTGAACAAGAACCGTATAAAACGTAGGGTGTATAATTCACAAGAGGAGAAGGTGCTGGGACTTTGCTGCAATCTTGACTGACTACTCACTAATACTTTTGGTAACGCTTTAGAATACAGCCCGCGAGTTCCAGGTGTATGTGCGGGTAGCAAGAAAGTAATTACACATGCAAGTACAGGTACTCTTACAACTTGTAACAGGGGGAACAATGTGCAACAAGGCAGTACAAAGTGTTACAAGGGGGAACAATGTGTAACAAGGAAGTACAAAGCGTAACAAGGGGGAACAATGTGTAACAAGGCAGTACAAAGTGTTACAAGGGAGAACGATGTGTAACAAGGAAGTACAAAGCGTAACAAGGGGGAACAATGTGTAACAAGGCAGTACAATGTGCTACAAGGGGGAACAATGTGTAACAAGGAAGTACAAAGCGTAACAAGGGAGAACGATGTGTAACAAGGAAGTACAAAGCGTAACAAGGGGGAACAATGTGTAACAAGGAAGTACAAAGCGTAACAAGGGGGAACAATGTGTAACAAGGCAGTACAATGTGCTACAAGGGGGAACAATGTGTAACAAGGAAGTACAAAGCGTAACAAGGGGGAACAATGAGCAACAAGGCAGTACAAAGTGCTACAAGGGGGAACAATGTGTAACAAGGAAGTACAAAGCGTAACTGGGGGAACAATGTGTAACAAGGAAGTACAAAGCGTAACAAGGGGGAACAATGTGTAACAAGGAAGTACAAAGTGTTACAAGGGGGAACAATGTGTAACAAGGAAGTACAAAGCATAACAAGGGGGAACAATGTGCAACAAGGAAGTACAACGTTACACATTATTCCCCTTGTTACACATTGTTCCACTTTGTAACACTTTGTACTTCCTTGTTACACATTGCTCCCCTTTGTACTTCCTTTTTACACATTGTTCCCTCTTGTATCACTGTGTACTTCCTTGTTACACATTGCTCCCCTTTGTGACACTTTGTACTTCCTTGTTACACATTGTTCCCTCTTGTAACACTGTGTACTTCCTTGTTACACATTGTTCCCCTTTGTACTTCCTTGTTACACATTGTTCCCCTTTGTAATTCCTTGTTACACATTGTTCCCCCTTGCTACACAAGTAAGAGTACCTGTACTTACATGTGTAATTACTTTCTTGTTACCCATACTTACACCTGGAACTCGCGGGCTGTATTATAAAGCATTACCATACTTTTTTGTCGTGCACCCCTCTTGGAAATGATTTCTTCATAACAGCGGCATTAAATGGCTAACACAACAGCTGGCGTGGTTGCATAGAAATTGGATTTGTTTGAAAGACAGAAATCGATTGACACACTTTTATGCACGGAGGAATAGAGCTGGAGACGGTGGCTTTGAAGTGACCGCTGTGACTGAAATGCTGATTATTCTCGTGACTAATAGATCTGAGGCTTTTGGAAATTTGTGTGTCAAATTAGGATTTCCGTGTTTTGATACAACACCCTTTTGAATCTTGTCTCTTGCGTCTTCAACCGTTTAACACGTTGGGTCTTTTGCTAATGAGCAGTAAACAGAGGTGAAAGGAACGTATCTGGTGCCACTGGAAGAATGAAGTTCATTGAGAAACGCCACAGCATAAGATTTCAGAAATGTTTTCATATTTTTTCACTTTCAGGTGATGTTAAACGTTAAAGCTACAAAAACACTATAGGGTCTTTGCGTAAAACATGCAAATCCCGTAGAATCAGACTTGTACAAACATGTTTTGACGTGCATGAGTCTTATGTGAGCGCTGGCAGTTCGTGTTTCAGTTTCCTCCCGAGTGGTAATCCCTTTCAACATGTTTCAAATATGCACAGTGAACTGAATGTTGATTTGAAAGCATTCATTTTAATTCTAGTTTACACGCAAAGGAAAAAAAAAAAAAACACATTCAGATGTTTTGGTTAGCGACAAGTCAGGGTTTATACAGGCAGAAGCAAATCAAATGTACCGCTTTTGAATGCCATTTTTAACCTCCTAACCCCCGCCTTAACCAAGCACATTTTCTTCAGCTCGGTATTGATCTAAAGTTCCTCGACTGGAGGAGAGCTTACAGCCTATAGGCCAGTGTAATGCCTCATTTAAAAGCTAAGACCTTTCATCATTGTTTTTGTTGCTTTTTTGATGCATTTTTCAAGAAGCTTTTATGCTTGGGGTATTATGTTTGTTTTATTTGGTCGTGACAGTGCATGTTAATGAGCACACATGGGACTCATGCATGTAAACACACCATGGGCTAATTTGCATCCGTTGTCCCGCACTCTCAAACACTGCAGGTGGAAATTAGCACAAGTGCTATAACCTGGTACAATGCATCTCTCCCTTTGAGGTTAATGTATATTGTACACTGTCCCTGTTCAAATAAATAAATAAACTAAACTAACTAAACACACTCTCAAACATCCTGACCTATTGTACATGTTTTTCGTGGTAGGGAAAATTGGAGTACCCAAAGGAAACCTACGCAGACATGGGGAGAACATGCAAACTCCACACAGAGAGGCCCATGTCCAGGTGGGAATCGAACCCGGGACCTTCTAGCCGTGAAAGACAGACCGCTGCGCTACTGTGCCGAACTGGAGGAAATGTGCTCTGTTCAGGTGGGGGTGAAGAGAAAAATCAGCACACATTTCATTTCTTAAGATGTGCAAACATTTCATCAAACAGACGAAAGAGAATTAACAAAACTGGCAACTTTTTAACAAAAAATGTGATCAATTTCAACCAAAACTGCAGCTGAATATGTACTTTTGGCACATATGTGGTAAAACTTGTTGAGGAATGTAAATTTTCCAATAAATTCACATTTAATTCCAGTTTGAATCTAGCCTGGCCTTAGCCATCCGTAAACTCTGGTCAATTATAATTTCCCTACATGTACGTCTGGGCTTGATCTCAGTGGCCGCGTTACATCGGTTGACACTTTCTTCCTGCCATTCAGCGAGCGGGAGAGGCGGGTGTTGTAGGTGACGTCAAGCATTTGCGCCGCATTTGCTGGTCGTAGTTTGGCAATGGTGGCGGATACGAATGTAATGGAAGCTCTTCAATCCGTTCTGACTCGGCTCCCTTATTCAGAAATTGAAATTGAAGCCTTGGAATGCCCAAGGAGTGCCCTCAAGAGTTATGATAGAGCTATGATAGCTGCTTCACTCACTCGGGCGCATTACATGACCAAATGCAAGCGAAAATCAGATCCAAGCGTTTCAAAGGAGTTCAACCCTCCCACCTGATCACGGAGCTCAACTGTGAAGTTCTAGACCCTTGTACGAAATGAGTACGAGGGTCTGGTAAAACCAGGCTAGTTTGAATCCAATTTAATGCTTTTTAATGACATTTAAGGCCTTGATTTTGGCACAATTCATTTCATGACTTTCAATGCTTTTTAACGCCCGGCGGAAAACCCTTAAGTAACCCATCATCAAGAGAATATTCACCAAAAAAATTCACGCTTGATATTCTTCTTATGTTTTCAAATATAAATTCAGTTCATGGAGCATATCAAATCACTTCAGAAGCGTCTTCTGCCATACTAATGCCAACTGGGGTATGAAGAATTGTACAAGATTTAAACTACTAGAAAATGAAGTAGGATATTAAACAGCTGATTACCTCGCGGTCCTATGTTTGAGGCAGCTTCACAAGTGAGGGCTTCGTCTCCAAACTATCTCATCACCGCCTGCACTCACAGCAGCAGAGCACAGCCGGCTCCGAGCCACTCCGAGCCACTTTCAGCACCAAGAAATGGCTTTTAACACATCTATCATCAGGGGTATAATACAAAATAATGACTTTGGCAAATTGAACTTTGAAAAGGAGGGCGATACAGTCACACACACACGCAGAGATAGTTAACCTACATGAAGCTTTTTAGACGGACCATACAATGAAAATTCGACAATACTGCTGCCTGGAAACGGGCCAGCAGAGCAAAAATATGATGTACTTGAAAAATAGTGCTACTATTGTGGGAAAAAGCTCCCCATCTGCGCGCTCTGTTCTGGAGACTGCAGTCACACAAGGTTAAAAAACACAATTCTTGGATTTATTTGCACATTTCAAGTGGATTTGTGTTCTGTACTTAAGTGTTCTTGAAGGGAAATTTCTCCTCCGCGTTTTGACCCCTCCTTCAACCCGTGATTCACGTGCATCGCCTTGGAAACCGTCTCGAGGATCTTGGTCAGGACTTATGAGTTGCAAGGTTATCATATTGTGCATGTTTTAGGTCTAAAGGGGACCGAGTTCTCGCAGTGAACGATGTTTTGGTAATACATCTCGCATTAATTAGCTGTCTCTCCTTGGTCGCTGCACAGATTTTCACCATTTGGCTGGATTTTACTGCAGCCAAGCACATTTTACAGAGATGAAAGTATGTTTTGCCCTCGCAGCACCTGCTCATGTTTACTTGACACTCCAATTATCCCATAGTTATTTATCTGTTTGGCGTGTGCGCAGGCCTTGTGTTGCACGCCAAGGTGGGCAAAAAAAAAAAAATCACAATCAGAACAGGTCTCGCCGCGCCCGACAGCTCACTTTGTGTAACTTTAAATTCATTTCGGCGGAGGCTGAAATAAACGAGTTCCGATACACAGGAAGAACGTTTTAAGCGCTGCCATTTTAGCTTCTGTCAGATTATTTCATTTAAGAGCATGGGCAAAATATTCAAATTGTATCATCTGCATCTGCCAGCGGAGACCATAAAAAAAAATCTGGAGCTTTTTACTTCAAAGGCGGTGATTAGCATATACCTCCTGAAGGGAAGGAGTCAGAGAGCTGCAGGTTAAGTGAAGGAAATAAGGCATTAAAAGAGGCTAAAGGGTCTTATTTGGGAAGCCAGAACTCATCAACTGTACACGATTGGATCAGCCTCGCAATCTCTTTTGTGCACACGAGAGCGCTTTCGGATGAAGAATCGTGAGATGTATGTTTCTCTGTAAAGCGTTTGTGCTATTTTCATAATCTGTTCTAACTGCACTGATAGCGAATGTTGTTATTCAATTTTTTCACTTCGCAATGGATAGAAATGACTGAAATTAGTTTTTTAACATTGCGAAATTCATGCTATGAGGCGTTCTCTTTTTCATTATGAGTATGTCTCTGGGATGGGTATTGCCAACAACCTAACAGTACAATATACATCCCAATACAATAACCTCTTACCTCACATTGTGTGCATTTTCTCCAGTTCGGCTGTACCCAAATCTAAAAGGTTGCAGCCTATAGGCCAGTGTAACACCCCTCATTTGAAAGCTATAAGAGCTACAAAACTCATCTTAACAAATCTTTTCTCTTGCGTTGTTGCCGTCTTGTTGTCATTTTTTTTTTCAGCGCTTTTTTGTCGTGTTATTGTCACGTCTTTGTCACTTTTTTGTTGCATTTTCCAAGCTTTCTGTTGATCTTTTGAGTTTTTTTTATTTTTTTAATGCATTTTCAGCGTTTATTTTTTTGTCACTTTTCTAATACTCTTTTGTGGCCTTTTACGGCTTCATCACATTTTCGTCACTATTCAACGTTTTTTTTTTTCACACTTTTGTTGCATTTCCATCCTCGTTTTCGTCTAATTTTTTCTTGTGCTATTTTGATGCTTTTTTTTCTTGAAGCTAAAGTCACACTCCACATTCAAGCACATTTCTCCAGTCCAATTACACAAATCTTAAAGCTTCTCAACAGGAGAGCAACGGTGTAATGCTTCATTCATTCATTCATGCTCTATTTTTTGTCCTGTTTTTGTTGTGTTTTAATCCTCGTTTTTCTAAGCTTTTAGATTTGGGTAAAACCAAACTGAAAACCAAAAAAACGTGCTCGGTTCAGGTGGGGGCTATGAGGTTTTTGAAGTATTTTGATACATATGTACATATATTTGGTTTGTGTAGAGAGACAATAATTTCACATTATGATCCATGTTGTCAAGCGTTTTGCCATAAATGTTTTTGTGTGATTTTCTTTTTGCAAACTTTACTCTTCTCCGTCATGATGAAGTTATACAGTTGCTTCTGTGTCGAATGCTATAGTTTTGTCACAAAAGGAACACAGCTCTATTATTACTGTACATCACGCTTGTTTAAGAGGTTCTGGTTCAGATGCATGTGCCCTAGATCTTTACCGTTTTGAAATTGGGCTAATAACATATAATTGATAAGGCAAACCAGGAAATAGGGCGGCTTGATGTTAAGGGAAAATTATGTCCGTCAGATGGGAGAGCGGGCATTTTGTTTGTAATACATTACATTTTGGTTCTTTCATCACCTATTGTACAGCCCTACCAGAAAACATCTTGTATCTATGATTGAGTCCCCCGTGTGCATCTGTGTGAGTGAAGGATAGTGAATGGAACAGGATGCACCACTCTGCTCAAACACTCACACTTTTCCAAGCATTTTCTATGTCCCTCAAGTCCATCTATTTGCTCCCCATGGACACTCCTTAACTGTGATTACTTTGCTCTCTCCACTCGTCCTTGGTGGGGCAGCGGGCCATTGCATTTTTTTTTTTTTTTTCCTCCTCAGGTCCAGTCTCGCAGTGTATGTGAGTGTGGTAATAGCATAGTAAATCTGCAGAGCTCTTTTTCCACTCCGCTCTGAGCGCAGCATTCGATCAAACTGGGCCCTTTCATTGGGGCAGACACCAGTCCAAAACATCCACTTATATTTATGCAGCCAGTTAGGGGCAGTTTCTGGAGAGGTAACACTTTGCTTTTTATGCATGACAGGTTTTAAATAAACCTGCCTTTAAAATGCGGCACCAATCAGCAAAAGGGCTGAACAATTTTGGAGAAGAGCTGCGACGTTGCAATTCGATACGTGATTTATGTTTCAAAAATAAGCATACCATTCACAGTGTGCATTTTAAAGAGGGGGAAGGGGGCGGTATTATGTAAAACCGACTTTAAGAGCTTTTTACCATGTTACAATGTTGTCTCTCATTAAAAACATACCTGCAGTTGCGTTTGGAGGCATTTGTGCCTCTTTGGATGATCTTTGAAACTTCCCCAGAGGCTGTTGTTTAAGCACCGCAGCAAAAGCTCTCAAAAAGCTGCTCCTGAGGACCTATGTATCCATGTATCCTCAACCCTTGAACTCTTGCAAGCTCAATCCTCTTATTGCAAAGTAAAAACACCCGCCATAGCTTCACTACAGTCAAAACAAAATCCCTTTATTGAAACAGCCGCAGCCAATTTTGAGATGTTTTAGATCAATATATCATTTGCTAATCTTAAAGGAGCATTATGCAAAAAAAAAAAGTTGATATTTGTGCGTATTTCACCTTGTAATGACCAAGTGGCTGTATGAGTGGTCAGCATGGCACCTTTACTTTCCATCACAGTGGTCTCTAGGACGCTCCAGGATCAGTTGTTTGGGAGGTTTTCACTGCTGATGGACCCTCTCACCAGAAAACCTACAAAACAATTGATCCTGGAGCGTTGAAGAGACCACCATCTTGGATAGTAAAGGCGCCATGCTGACCACTAATACAGCCGCTTGGTCACTACAAAGTGAAATACGCACAAATATCAGCTTTATTTTTCGCTTACAAAGTTGCATAATGCACCTTTAAGTGTATATATCATTTGCTAATCATAGTGTAAGATATAGTGATAAAGATGTTTTCGACATTACCAAACACCTGCAAAAAGCGTAATGCCCCCTATTTAAATGTTAAAGCCACACAGCGTAAAAATGTACCCGAAAACTAAAATTTAAATACAAGAATTTATTCTATGACAGATGCTTTCATCATTGAAAAATATCTCATAAATGTACAAACGCACATGTGATTTTGCATTAAGACATGACTGTAACTTTACCAGGAGTGGGTACGTCTCCAGCTCGTCTCCATGGAGATGTCGACTAAAGGCAGCAGAATTTGAGATTAAAAGATGTAATGTTCACATTCAAATCCATTCTTTGATTACCCCGCAGTGATAGTTTCTGAGTCATGTTTTGTAGTGATAGATACAGTATAGTCCAAAATGTTAAGCAGTGTGCCTTTAAGCGACATCAAGCTTTTAGAAGACAACAGAAAAACTAACTCATAAACTATTACAAGAATCACATGCATTTCAGAACAAGCTAAGGGACGTCTAAAATACAGGATTAGCAGACTGTGATGGATATTCTGGAGATTTGCTCATTATTCCCATTGAAATAGTGATTTTGAACTAATTGTAATACATTTCTTCCCTAATCAAGAGCAAATACTATGCCCATAAGATGGAAGCTAAATAATCTTTCTATTTCCTGTTCATCAGTAGGCAAGGGAACATTTTGTCCTCAAACTCGAATCATCAATGAGACTCTCCATGGCAGGACTGTGTGATGGGCAGGGTTTCGTCCTCTGAGACAACCCTGTCCACTCTGCCACATGAAAGCTCGTGGAACGGGCCCTCTCCCGATCATAGTTGCCAAAACGCAACAGTCCACTGAGAAGCGCATCGTTCCGCTCGATATTCAGAGTCCGTTACGATGGCCTTTACATGTAGGGACAGGCGGCTTGTGCGGATTAGCCTCTGGTCTGACACATCTGCGCTGTTTACTCCTCACTGTTTGCTGTCATCCCGCTTGTAGTTGTTGAAATTCAGAGCAAATCACAACCCCATAATCTTTCACCAAACACTTACAAAAGTGAAGCTATGCCATGTCAGATAAAACAAAACCCACGACTGTACGCGCTCTGCACAGTTATCAAAGACATGGCAAAACACCACAGTACCATCCCCAAACACAGTGGTGCACAAGAAACACAAAAACACCTTTGTTTTGGAAAGAGAAGCCTTGGGAAATTCTTGCGACGCCATGTTTTCCCGACGCCAAGAACAGAATTGGCAACTATGGGCTCTGTAAAGTGACTAGGCTGATGGAACAAGTTGCTAAAACGCAAAAGAATAAATATTTCACAAATTGCATTACAGCGTGTGGCGTATAGGCAGATATTTGGCAAGAAATCCTACTTCTACGGCTGTTCCACTTACTCGGGAGAGAAACACAGCGTGTGGAACATTAAAACAATGGTGTTGGAACTGGGCCAGCAGAACGAAAATATGTTGGTGCTTGAAAAAATACTGCTACTATTGTGGGAAGTTCTGCCATCTGCTTGTTCTGTTCTAAGAGAGCAGCGTCTTCAGGACAAAGTAACTGCTTGTATAAGAATTTTTTTTTTTTTTAATCTCCGAGAGGTTTAAGGATTTGAATACGTCTTTGATTTACAATGGCACTTAAATGTCTTCAGGAGCCCAACCTGATCCATATCTGACGGACTGTATTGTACGGCAAAAAGGCTGTGTCTTATCAATGGGAAAGGAAGATGACAAATAAAGTGTATTACTGAAATATCCTCAATTCAAAGTGAACCAGCGCACTTATAGTTTATTTATTATGCAGCCAGTTGAGAAATGGTAACACTTTGCTTTGAAGGCAAAACTGTCACGGCAAAATGCGCCCGAGAACTGCAGCGCTGCAAAAGTAAATAATATGCTTAATTGATTTCTAAAATACAATTTACACATTCACATTCACAATGCAAAAGGCCCGCGCAAACGTACAGTCTGTCTGGCAGTAATTCAGTGCACTATTGATTCACTTTCCATCTATAATTCATGCCACAGCGCACACCTAAGCCTTAAGTGGACACACACACACACACACACACACACACACACACACACACACACACACACACACACACACACACACACACATACACACACACACACACACGCACATACACACACACACACACACATATACAAATACACAGACACAAAGACGAACACAGGGCACAAACGGTGAGGCAGTTTCTGAGAAGTACAAACGGAAACTCAACACCTTTCGCTGCCTGGATACAGTGGCTCACACTTGTGTCGCCACCGCTGAGCTTCGGTTCATTCATCTCTGACCTGTCGTCACTGAGGCTACGTTCAGGCTGTGCGCTGAAGTGACCCAAGTCCAATGTTTTCACCCCTAATCGACCAGCATCTCTGTGGTTCTCAACTGGTGGGCCGGGACACAGAACCTGAGATATTTATCTATAAGAAAAGAATGACACCACAGGGACTGTTAAAATGACTGCTGCTGAGTTGTTTTGATAGCTATTCAAGCTTCATGTGGCTTTAATGCATATTCAACATTCATTTGTGGAAAAAGTCGGTGTTATATTTTCTATATTACAAATTCAATCTTGTTTTGAGTCACAGCTTGTTATACTAGTGCATGATTATGGGTCTCGACGCTATACCAGTTGTAAACGACTGCTATATCTGATCTTTTCATGTCATTATGAACAACACATTACTGATCGTTTGCAATGCGACTTCGGTCTGAATGGTCAGGTGAGGTCACATTTATCTGACCTCCATGTCATTAACATTCTGCAAATTCTGCACATTTTAATAGAGGGGAAAGAAGTCTGGTAATAATTCAGAATGCCTTCTTAACGCCATTAGGTTAACTCTACTGACTTTGCACAACATCGCCACATACGCAGTGCCAAATGTACGATCCAGGTTTGTGACACTGTGTTCTCTTCTGCAGAAGCAGGTCACTTTGGTCACGCATTTGGTTCAGATACAAGGGAGAACAGATGCAAGTCACATTTCATAAAAATCCTCCCCCAGACCTGCAGCCTGAACGTAGCCTTAGTTTAGACTTTTAGAGGTTTACATACCCTGGCAGAAAAAAGTGCACCATACGTACTGTGAATTATGGAGGTGGTTCGCTGATGCCACTGGCTCCAGCAGAATAAAGTGAAGGTCTCGTTAGTTTCCTCTGCCATACTCTTCCCTGTCCATTCCACGCAGGGAGTTAGTCTGGTCACAGAGCAATTGGAGCAGTTTGAAGGGGCGGGCCTAACGCGCACAGATTGTCAGTGAAATAAACCAATTAGCAATTAGCGGACAGCCGTAGTCCAATTCAAAAAATATGAAGTGAATATAAACTCACGCGGAGAACGCCAGGCAAAATCCTCGACTACTTCATCCATTATTAGATTTGGCTAATGTTAATGTTAATTGAACTAACAACATAGTGGTGCAGCGAGTGACGTAACCTTGTCATTTCTCTGTGACGGTCGTGATTGGTTCGGCCTTAGCTGCCAATCAGCAACTTGTTTGCCGTGTGTGGCCAGAACCAACTTCTTTCACGCAGAAAGAGGTGGGTGTGGTTTATCAGGCTACCCGTTAGTGTCAATCTCAGTCTCCTGACCTCAGCATCATTGAACCACTGTGGGGAGAGCTCAAACGTGCAGTTCATGCAAGACAGCCCAGGAACTTATATGAACTGGAGGCTTTTGCCGAGAAGAATGGGCTGCTTTACCATCAGAGAAAATAAAGAACCTCATCCACAACTACCACAAAAGACTCCAAGCTGTCATTGATGTTAAAGGAGGCAATACACAGTATTAAAAACTGCGGTATGCAAACTCATTTTGGTAATTTATTTTTTCATTATGATTTAAAAAATAGTAAACCCAGTTGTTTGACGACAAATGGCTTCACACAACCACTAACTATGAGTGAAAAAAAAAAAAGGTAGGCAAGGCAAGTTTATTTGTAGGGCACAATTCATGCACAAGGCAATTCAAAGTGCTTCACAGTTTCATAAATACAAGAAAGCGAATAGAATCAATAAAAACATCAACATAAAATTAATCAATTACAGTAAAAGGCAAGAGTGCAGATAAAATACTTTCAGTTGTATGCATGGGCAAAAATAACTGTTTTCAGCCTGGTATGTAAACTTTTGAGCACAACTGTATCTCTCAATTCCACTCAGAAATGAATGGATGAGATTACCTTTAAACTATAAATGGAATACAGTTACACAACTTTATATGCAACGCTATATGCAGGTAACAATGGGGCCCCTATAGCTCAGGTTGAGAACAATTACTGTATTTCAAATTGAACAAGCTCCTTCCTGCATGTTCCTGTCAGTCAGTCACATGAGCTCCAGAAGGACGAGGCGGAATAGGACACACTGATACAGAGCAGTCCGAGCGATACTTATGCTACATATAGCCAGAAAATAGTGCTGTACAATATGAGGAAAAATGCAATGAAACCAATAAATGAGTATTAAAGCAGTACTAAGTAACGCGTTTACCTTAATAAATCCTTTTCGTAGTCCCTGTGGGGGTAATACAAGTGTTTATGGGATGATTGGACGGTCTTTCATCTCCCCCTGGTGTCTCTGGCCAGAAAACCATGTTTGCAACTTGACTGCCACCGGTCCGGAGAAAGCAATACACACTAGTGGAATCACGAAGAAGAAGCTAACATGCTAACGGGCCAAGCTAACTGCGGGCTAACGTCACTTTAAACAGTATTTACAGCCAAGTTTGAGTGAAAAAAAATATTTCCATTGTATAATTGGATGCACAGTAACCCTCTCTCTCTTCGCCTTTCCTGTATTTACTCTCCAAGACAATTAAAAAGATAAAAAATCGTAACTTGCTACTACACCTGCAGTTGCGCTTATGGCCTCTAGGGGGAAGAGTTACTTAGTACTGCTTTAATATTTAACTGGGTAATACACATCTTTTTTCATATTATGTCAAAACACGACTTAAAAAATACAAATCAGGGTCAAAACAAGACTAAAATAGATATAAACTCAACCTCAGGCCAGTTGGAGAGTTAGTCATTTTGCCATGTAGCGTCTTGCAATGGATTTTGCGTCACCGAACTGTGTGATTATTTGTTGATATATTGCGCAGCCCTATGAGAAAATTGGAAAAATCAGAATCCGTATCTTGTAAAACTAAAAAAAAACTCATCAAGGGACGGTGACTTTTCTTCATTCATACATACGAGCATTTATATTCAGTGAAAAGTGTAATTTAAGTACAGCACACGACTGCAGGGCTTCTTTACAGCTTACCCAGTCTTCATAAAAAAACAGTTTCCCAAAGGCACAGACAAAAAGATGAAATCCTCCTTTTTTACCAAGTGCCATTATCGCTCCGCTAACATGAAAGGGGACACACACCAAACACATTGCTTTTTATGAAACTTCGAGCTATATCCTTCTAATGAAGCCTGGGGAAACCTACAGGGGCCACATTTCAGTTCAGAGTCGTAGTAAAGTGAGCGCCAGCGATTTAATATCTGCCATTCCTTTAGTAAACACCGCACAAAGACACAACACCATATGGCCAATACTGACGGACTGTTTCTGTTTTCATTTAAATTACTGGGTCACTGCTATAACAGCATGGACGCTCCACTCTGCGGTCAAGGCGAACCGTGTGCGGTGCGGCTCGTGGATTCATTCCCAGTAAGAGAGATTCAAGGATTATTATTATTATCTGCATTTGTGTGTATAGTAGTGTCATTCTTTTTTTTTCTTTTTTTTTCTTAAGCAATACTTTTTCTGATACCTATTGTATACTAAAATATTTGCCATCTAGAACCAGAACTTCCTTTAATGCTTTCCCTGGACCCAACAGGCATCAAAACTTGGTCTCTAAAGATGGAATATTATTTTCAGTGCCTACTTTCGATACTTTATTTTCTACAGTTTCCGATGCAGAGACAATTCAAAGCTATAACATGACTGTGTCTTGTTTTGTTTAATCAGAATAGTTTTTTATTCTGATCCTGATTAAACAAAACAAGTCACAGTCATGTTGTAGCTTTGACTATGACTTGTTTTGTTTAAGCAATATATTTCAGTTTTTAACTATGATGGAACATGTTCTCTTGTCAAAAACATATCTGGAGCCGTCTTTCATATCATTAGGTTTGAATAATCTTGCTTACTTTGGTAGTTTCTTTTTTTCCCTTGCTGAAGCGCTCCAATCTGTATTTCCTAGATTTTGTTGCATCATAGACGAAACGCCAAAAAGCCCATAATCCATCCTAGGGCTGAACGATATAGAGACAATTTCATATCTTGACATTCATGCCAGATATCTCGATATCGATACGATACGATATAACTATGGGTTAGATGAAAACTAAGCATTTTTCAGAAAAATAAAATCAAAATACAAAAGAGTGCAGTTTTATTGATGAAAATCTATATCGTTTATATCTTGCTTTTTCAAATTTAATATTTTGAATGTCAATATCTCGATATAAATACGATAACGATATATTTTCTTTTGCAATATTGATATCTTGAATGTTCATATCTCGATATCGATACAATAACGATATATCTTTCAGCCCTAATCCATCCTCTATTCTGCTCTGTACGGTTCTGCTCTTTAAGGGGGTCATTTATAAAGGCAGGTGCTAAATAGCGAGTGCAAGCTGTAAACTAGTAGAGCTATTTGTGGATAATTCACCATTTGAAATTGCCTGTATTACTTTTGCACATGTGTATTAATCTCGATCGTTTTGCTAGCATGCCATTGGCCAAATATGAAAGCTTGAATCCGCTGTTCTATCACATCTCATTCCCACGACTGCAGAGGGCATTCCAGACCAGTCCACTGTTTGTCTTTTCCCTACATAGACATTATTTAAAATTCTAAGCTGTAAAAATCAATGCCGAGGTTACCCAGTTGAATGTTTTGAAGCCTCAGTTATGCATAAAGCAGACTAAGTTTTTCAAATATTTAATGCAATCAAATAAACCATCTTCAAAGCAGTACTAAGTAACGTGTTTACCTTAATAAATCCTTTTCGTAGTCCCTGTGGGGGTAATACAAGTGTTGATGGGATGATAGGGGGGTCACCCCCTGGTTCCTCTGGCCAGAAAACCATGTTTGCAACTTGACTGCCACCGGCCTGGAGAAACCAATACACACTAATGGAATCACGAAGAAGAAGCTAGCATGCTATCGGGCAAAGCTAACTGTGGGCTAACGTCACTTTAAACAGTACTTACAGTATTTTAAGTTTGAGTGAAAAAAATGATTTCCATTGTATAATTGGATGTACAATATCCCTCTCTCCATTCGCCTTTCCTGTCAGCATAGTATTTACTCTCCAAGACAATTAAAAACTTAAAAAATCGTAACTTGCTACGACACGCGTGTGTGTGTGTGTGTGGCTATGGGGAGGGGGGTGGGGTGAGCAGTGTTGTCTGTTTGAAAGAGTGGGTGGTTGGGTGGGCAGGAACTGCTTTTAATCTGTAAAGCACTTTGTGTTACAACCTTGCATGAAAAGCGCTTTATAAATAAAGTTTTGATCGATGATTGATTGATTGATTGATTGACACCTGCAGTTGCGCTTATGGCCTCTAGGGGCAAGAGTTAGTATCACTTTTTGCTTTGTTGTCGTCACATGTGGCTTCTCAGTCCATCTATACATCTATATAAAACTATAACTGTTGTCAAGCACAAGTAAGAGGGGAGAGGTGTCTTGCCCCAGGACACAACAACAAAATTCAATGCTAGTAATGGAGACGGACCTGCCACCCTCTAGCAAACGGCTCTTGGTCTAGCCACACAGCTGTCGTGAATGAAACGCTTCCTACCCTTCACTTCTGGGACTTTTGTCTCGATATGCAAAACTATAAAGTGGAAAGTGCCTCCTTCAGCAGTCGCAGGCTGTCACCGCGCATCAGAAATGTGCACCTACAGTCGCCAAGCACAAAAACAGCCTGTTATCTCCAATCTGTCCTTTCACTTTCGTACAATGTCATCTAAACTTCCCGTCTCCCACGCTGCCGCCTTTGTAAATATCCTCCGAGGTCTGCTTTTTTTTCACGGCTTTGGGGCGGAAGCTCCCCACATCAAGGCGCAGGCAAAACCAATGACGGAATAAGACGGGGAAATGGTTGCGACAGCTTTAACACGTGGAGAGCTCTGGGATCGCATGCATATTCATAAGAGCAATTTCCATCTGAGCTGTGAACGCAGGACACACATACCAACACTTGTTATAATGTGTGCAGGCCGTACAGTGCTAGAGGAAAAAAGCAGAAATGTCTTACCTGATTGAGGATTCAGATGAGGAGGGAAGGCGCAAGGAGGAGAGAGAAAGAGAGACAGAGTGGATAATTAATATCAACAACAATAGAATAGAATAATTGCATTTTTTATTAATTAATTACTGATGAACAACAACAAACAAAGCCAGAGCTGTGAGTGATGTTGCAGGGACTGATTGCATTCACAGATGAACGAAAAACATAGTAGGTTAGTGAAGAAGACCTGGGAAAATACTCTGTCATTAAACTTTGAATACACTTTAATCATTGAGTCAAAGGTAGGGCTGGATACCATTCTTTTTTTTTTTTTTCGATGCCAGTACTTTAACAATACTTGGTTTTTGATACCAATACCCGAACAATACTTTTTCCGATACCTATACAAAATTATTTGTCATATAGAATCATAAAACAGATTAATAATGTTCATTTATCCATTTCCTTTTTAATTTCTTTTGCGTTTATATCATTTGGTTGAAGTGAAGTAACCAAGAAACTTTCCTAGGTTTTCTTATTTTTAGCCATTTCCCCCCCCCCCCCAATATTCACCCACTTTTCCCCCCAATTTTCTACATGTTATTTCCTCCATTTTTCCACAAGTGTTTTTTATTTTTTCAAATTTTTAAATTTTATTTTCCCCCCAATTTCATCTAAAATGATTCATTTTTTTTTCAATTTTTCCCCAACTGTTTTTCCCCCCAATTACGTTCTAAATTTTCCCAAATATTTTTCAATTTTTTCACTTGTCTTTCCCCAATGTTTTTTTTTTTTTACTTTTTTTTTCAATTTTTTACTTCTTTTTTTCTCCCAATTTGCCCCAGATAAAAACAATGCCACAATTTATTCATTTTTTTTTTTAATTCTTCAATTTCGCTTTCGTTTTTATCCCAAATCTTTCAAAAATGTTTCCCAAATGTTTCCACTTTTCCACTGTTTCCATACCCTTTAAGAAAAAATGTGTTTCACTTTTTTTTCTTTTAAATTGTGATGATCAACAGCATCAACACTTAAATATAAGGATTTTCTATTTATTTTCAGTACCTGTTTTCGATACTTTTATTTTATCGATACCAGTAGAATCTAAACCTTTTAATACAAGACTGGTATCGTTTAAAGGAATAGGCCACCGTTTTTAAATACTGAGATATGTTAAATAAAACTAGATGACATATCCTAATAACCCAGCAAAGACACCTCATACTGTATCTTGATCATGTATTTATTGATGAGTGAAGTGATTGACAGTTGTCTTCACCTTAGCGCCCGCAGCACTTTATTGATCTGGGCTCTGTCAAACCAAACCCCATCAATAATGAGCCATTTTCGGTGTGTTTGAGAGTGACTAGATAGACATATACCCAGGTATGAGAGCTAACAGTGGAGTGGAAAAATGAGATGATGAGACAAAATGGGACATGAGGGATGAATAAAAAAAAAAGAAGAAAAAAAGAAGAGAACTGGCTAGACAACGAAGGGAAAGTCTTACTGCACCTTTATATCAGTCAAAGTTTACTCAAAAACACCTTAATTTAATCATCCAAATGCATCACAAACAATTCTTTTAAGTGCATATGACATGTTCTCATGGTTTTCTACTAATTACTGAGTTAGATGGCTGATGCTGAAGGTAAACACTGCATTAATCATGAGTTTAGAGGCAATATTATGAAGAAAACTTGGAAAACACAGGTGAGAAACAAGCAGTTCCATTCAAACGGACAGAACTGACACTACACCTAAACTTTTTTTTTATACCATACTGGTGTAATGGTACCCAGCCCTACCCGCGACCCACATTTGGAACCCAACCCAACCACGGGTCTCACCTGTCACGTGCACTGAGCTATATCCCACGCCTTCACGTCTCTCCCCAATCAAGGGCACAGCATGTGATCACTATTCTCTATTCACAGTCATCTCTCCAAGACATTTCCTGTTTAATTCCCTCGTGTGCAGTTACATCACAACATGCGCTCATTACATTCAGTGCCCCCTACATATAGATTAGATGACCTACATTTCAGAGCCATACAAGAAGGAAATCAACTGAGAAATAAAAGTTAATCTGACAAACTTCCTCTTAGAATTGTATAACGAGTCGTGTCTCTGGCACCAAAACAAAGTGCAGCTGATTCGGCGTAATCCATCAAACCGACAGACACAAAATAAACAACATTGATAGCGGTATTCAATAGATAGTACTCCGCTGTTGTGAGAGTAATTCTTAATGGATGGATCTGTTTTTGGCGACGGTTGTGACTTTGACTCCAAACAAGGTTACTGAAAATTGCGTTAATAGCAAGGTCCTTTTGCAGTGAGTCTACATGAAGTTCAGAGAATTATTTTAGTTATTTTCGTTATTCTACATTCAGCAAAGTCCATGTAAGGGCAAAAATAACAACAAACTAATCAAATCGCACACATCCTTTTCCGTGCAGCTATGGTTTTATTATATCTATAAATTCCGCTCTCGTCTGACTTCATGTTTGAGGAATCCTCTTTTCAACACGTCCTCAGCAGAAAGCCTGAGGGATCTGCACAGTTTATATTACCCGTGACTTGTGCATGTGTGTGCAAGCATTGAACGGGTTTATATTAATGTGTATATCACGGTATGTGAGAGGAATGATTGATAGCAACATCCTATATTTTTTTGTTGTTATTACAGTGCAGTTGCGGTACACTGCCAATGTCAATGAATTCTCTATCCATTTTTGACAGCGGATTTTTGAGGGAAAGCGCATCAAAAACAAGTGGGATGGTTGGGATTATCTTGATCACATGTGCATTTCATATAGTGGGACCACTTAAACTTAAATTATAACCAGGATTAAGAAAGAAGAATTGCCATGCCATATCATTTCAGGATATGATTGTGACTGTATGTCGACATTTACATGTGTAACCCATGCCATTGTTGAAATGTGGAGGGGGCGGGGCAACATCTCCCGACCTAATCTGGCAAGCAACGTGCAATTCAAATGCCCCGCCTCCTGTACACAGAGGTACTGCAGCCTACATTGTTTGTCATATAAGGGTATGATTGTCATCTCACATGTTAAACCTGCGTTCCAGGTGTTACATGTGTAACCCATTCCATTGTTGGGATGTAAAGGGGGAGCAAAATCTGAAGATCTAATCTGACTGGCAGGTTATGCCCTCTCACCTGTAAACACAGGTACTGCAATCTACATTACTTGTCATTTTAGGATATAATTGTGACGGTGTGCCAACTTTTACACGTCTAACCCATTCCATTGTTGAGATGTGAAGGGGGAGCAAAATCTGGCAGCCTAATCTGTCTGGCAACCTGCAGTCCATGTACCCACAGAAGTACTGCAATCTATAATGTTTGTCATTTCAGGATATGACTGTGAGATCAAACTGCGTGCCAAGTTTTTACATGTGTAACATATTCCATTGATGGGATGGGATGTGATGGCATCCTAATTTGGCAACCTGCAATCCCCCTCCTATGAACAAAGGTACAGAATAAATAATATAATTGCAGCCTTTGTGATTAATTGCAACGTTAACCCAAAGTGCATCTCTTTCCGTAGCATCTCTAGCCCAGTTGTCTGCAGGGGGAAAAAACATCATCCCTTTTCACACAATCTGAAATACTTGCTGAAGTTGGCCCCATGTCGTATCTATTTCGGTTCTTATTTTCCCCCGGTGATTCTTGTGACCCCTGCGCTGTCCCTTAAGCTCTTTATATCCGCCACTGTGATTGACACATTTAACCAGCGACACGCCTCAGCTCCATCTGTCACTCACACCACGTCGCCGCGGTAACCAGGAGGGGACGGAAAATGACAACGAACCCGTCACCCGTGGCAACCTCACCTGCCCCGTGTCTGTCCAATCTCAGCGGTAACAGTCGGGCGGAGAGATGAAGAAAGATTGGAGCTATTGTTTTCCTTTCAAAGCGTCAGATCATTGCATGGTGTCGTATTTTAATTTCTTCATTTGCACATTGTTCACAGGAGCAGTAATTCTGTGAACACCGGTGAACATGTAAACCTGCTTTTGGGTACCTCAGCACTGATGTTTTCTGTTTGTTGCACTGTTAAGGGTAATTTGAGTGAGGGTTTTGTTGGTCTGCCTTTCGACTTGGCCTGGAGCGCCATCTGCAGGCAGCAGTGGTCATTACATTGTGATAAAACCCTAAATTCAACCTTTCACCAAAACACAACAAAGCGATGGTGCTAATAACAACTGAATGGAGCTGCATTTTTTGTTTTGTATTCTCTGTTTCTCCTTCATGACTGTGGTTGCCTTCTGGAGTTATTTTAACAATTTCACACATTCACATTGAACAGTGTCAAAAAGAAAAATGTGTTCCTAGTGAGAAAGGTGCTAATTTGCTGCTTTGAATAGCGCATTTTCCCAACTTGAAAAAAATGTCTCGAGACCATGAGCTGAAAAAGTCAAAGGATGTGAGACGAAATGTTTTCAACTCTAAACATCTCATTTCGAGAACCTTTGTTACAATGGAAAACTGTGAGACAACCGAGAGCTTGTAAACACTTCAATTGAAACGTAGAAAACTCTGCTTTTGACAGTTCTTCGAGAGAATATACTTCAGTTTATGATCATCAGCAGCAAAATCAGGCATTCACGAGCTACAGCATCCACTAATTGGGGCATTATTCGTCTCAAGATCTATTGAAGCAACTATTTACTTTACGGCTGTCAATAATGCAAATGCCTGATGAAAGTGGTAAAAATGAGCTTACTATTACAACAAATAAGAAGGAGGCTATCTATTTTTCAACATAAATGTCCATACTGCAGAAACTGTCCTGCTAATGTAGCAGCTTCCCACACGGCCATCTTTCCTTGTTCATTTACCTTGCTAAAGAAAAAGTGCCTTCATCACTGGGAGGAGATTGAGCGGGGCATTTGGAGACCTGCAAATTGAATAGTGTGGAATAAAATCCTCACCTTACCTCACAGCCACAGCAGAAAAATCAATATTTCTGCATGAGTCACACCTTTTATATAATGCATCTATCAGGAATAGGCAGTGTTGCACAAATAAACACAGAGTGATAAGCCGCTTAGCTCGGCCAATCACCTGCGAGAGGAGACAGTGACATTGATCTGAGCTGTCTGAATGCATCATTATAACAGGCGGCTTCACCTTTAGTCTGTTCTCATCACGTCTCTCCTGCCCGCTGCCCCGTGTCCTTGCGTCAATCTACCTTTGTGTTTTGCCTTTGGGTGTTGTTTATTTCAAATACTTGCATAGAAACACCTACAAGACAGATGGATAGCAACATGATGGATCAGATTACTTTGAAAACATGAATATTTAAGTTCAAACTAATTTGGAAGGGCTGGCGTCCTTGTTGGGTTGTTCGCCAGGTTTGGTGATATTCCAGTCGAAACATGTTGATCACTCATAGCACAATAAGAAAAAAATGGGGGAAAAAAGCGACAAGTAAAGCTACAAAGAGGTGACAAAGGAGCAACAAAAAAGTGATCAAGAAAGCAATGGAAAAAGTGGCAAAAATGTGATGAAAACACAACAAAAAAGCAACAAAATAGCATCAAAAACATGATTTAAAAAAAAAAGTGATGAAAGAGCAACAAAAAAAAGCGTTGGAAAAAGTGGCAAAAATGCGACGACAACATGCCAACAACGTAAGGAAAAAGATCAGTTTCGTAGCTTTGTAGGTCTTAGCTTTCAAATGTGGCATTGCACTGGTCTTAAGCTCTCTTGTTGTTAAGATTTGGGTAAAGATTAGGCTGAACTGAAGAAAATGCACTCGGTTAAAGGGACAAGATGCAAGTTGGTCATTTCATACTCGCTACTGCCACTTCAGGTCTTACGCATAACTGCAGTTTCTATGTTAAGCTCGTGCATTACGGCACTTCAGACCCGAATTAACACCTTTTTGAGTGACAGTGCAGGATTTCAGAGGCAGTTGTGGTGAACAGGTCTGGGCTCATTCTACACAATAGGACATGGCTGAAACATGTAGGGGGAGGAAAAAATATATTTTTAACATTTTTAAACTCCGTATAGGCGGGGGTTAAGAGGTTAATGTCATTTCTACATAATTGATTGATTCTGTTTGGACCTATTGCAAGGAGTTCTGCAAAGGAGTTCAAATACCAGAAACTAAACACTGTGAAAAATAAAAGATCTACATTATTTGTTTTTTAAGTGTGACGTCACGACTTCCGCTTCCGGGTCCTAGCATACCGGCTAATAATTCGAGAAAAAAGAACATTAAGCAATTAACAATCAATAGTTCTGTAGCTTAACACGGAGTGACTGAACTTACTTATTTCGCAGACTCACTAGCCAAAAATGCTGCACCTACTGCTAAAAAAGTATTATTTACTAAAGTTGGTGCTTCCGGGGTTAGCGTAGCTAGATGCTGTGCCATTAGCACTTATCTCTGCAAAACCGGAAGTACCGATTTTGGTAAATATTACTTTTATAGCAGTAGGTACAGCATTTTTGGCTACTGGGCCAAACATAAGTATGTTCAGTTCTGTTGAGTTTCAGAAATATTGATTGTGACATTAAAGCGTTTTTTGTAGAGTAGAGAGTAGAGCTGTGACCTCACACAACAAACGTATAGGTCCTGCAAGTAGAATTTTACCGTTAGCCTCAGCATCAATGCGTTTCTCAGTCTCAGAAAACCCTCCGCAGTTTACAATCCGAGCTACATGGAAACCTCCCAGCGCATCAGCTCGACAACAGTATGATACATACAGAAGTTATTGCTTTACAAAACTGGACAACTTTTTCGACTACAACTACTGATTAAGCTCAATATCCTTGCTTGTACGAACACAATAAATCAGTGGTGTTAATGTTCAGTGTTAAGAAAACCAGCCTAATCTGCAGCCTTAGGTCGCAACTAACAATGGCTTCATTCTGGCATCTTCCTGCTGAAACTAATCTGTTGAATGGCGCCACGCAGGGCAGTCTTTCTCTTCCAAAGACCCAAACTTGAATAGGCAATTTGCCCAAAGAACACGGTGCGGCTTTTAAATCACACCTTGTTGCTGGAGTTCATCCCTCTCTCTGATCAGTGTTGTAGGCAGTGCCTGAGGACCACGGGCCGAGCGGTGGAGAGTAAATCTCTCGCATTGCACACAGGAAGACAGTTAGTGAGCCGTAATTGTAGACGCGGGAGCTTTACATCAGCAGCAAAAGGCCAACAGAAGATGGAGATGGTGTGAATGAAACAGAAACGAAATGCTCACTAAGTAGCAATTTGTACCATTTTCCCCAGAGGTATTAGGGGAAATCTTGTAAGCATCTCTGCCTCTGCAGCACAATAAAAACTAACAAAACAAATATTGGATTGAAGTACAAACAATAATTAAGCTACCCATATGGAAATAGCTGCAGTTATCTATATCAAATGCATTCAAGATTTTCAAAACTCAACGATTGTGTCGTAAAAGCTTGTTCATGGTGCAAATGAGGCACAGATAGTAGAGCGGGTCGTCTTATGATGGGACCCCGGCTCTTGGTGCGCACTGTCGTTGTGTCCTTGGGCAAGACACTTCATCCACCTTGCCACCAGTGTCTGCTTACATTGGTGTTTGAAATAGAGAGTGGGTTCTTGATGTAAGTAACCATTTATAAACTAGGTCAAACGTTAACCTTAATAAATCCTTTTCGTAGTCCCTCTGGGGGTAATACAAGTGTTGATGGGATGATCGGGGGTCTTTCAACTCCCTCTGGTGTTTCTGGCCAGAAAACCACCCTTACAATTTTGCCTGCTCCAACCCGGAGGCGCAATACACGCTCATGGAATCACGAGGAAAAAGCTAACAGGCAAACGTGCAAAGCGAACTGTGGGCTCCATTTGTCTTTTCTGTCAGCATAGTACTTTCACGGACAATTAATGAGTAAATAAACACAACATGCTATGACACCTGCAGTGATGATTATGGCCTCTAGGGGCATGAGTTACTTTCTGCTTCGCTAGCCACATAGCATAATTGCCTACCTCATTTTTCACAGTTTTTGGAAAAAAATGAAACAAAGACGTTTTTAAGAAACACATTGATTTTCTCTTACTGCCATTGTAACAATACAAAATGACTTGGGTAATTATGCGATGTGGCTAACCAATAGTCAAAATAAATGTTAAAAAACCTAGTAAAATTCTAAAGTAGCAATTCAGAGCTTGCAACCAAAAACACCTGACTTCTGCGTTTATGTGTTGAAATAACTTGTAGAAGAGGTTTCAGTTTCTGCTGCTCTCAGTCTAAATAGTGATTGAGAGTAGAAGAGGAAGCCGTGAACTCCTGGACGACTGAGAGCCATCGCAAACCACAATAATCTTATATCTGTCTAACTGCATGTATAACACTGGCATTTACTGGGCAGCAAACAACGGCAGAGCGAATATGAATGCAAATTTGACATTTACATCGCCATAACAACCAGCTGTGATTGACAACGACGCAGACTTTCTCAATAAGAGCCGGCGCGACCTGTAGGCCAATTACACAGGGACCAAACATATCATTAGACGGAGCAGAGCGTGGCAAAAAGCAAAAGTCAGTTTAGGCGACATCAAGTAAATAAGCTAAAACACACCATTCTTTAGCCGCGCAATGTAATTATGGCCAATTAAAATTATTGCCGTGGTTCGGGGGCGCGGGCCATGCCACAACCACGGAGGTTTCCTGTTCAGATGAGCCACTCTAGCACAGAAAAGCTTCAAAATGTCTTATTAAAGATAATTGTTCTGTTTTCACCAGCGCGTGTCATAAAGTCAGGCCACAGCTATTTGCAGAAGCGCGGAGGCACAGTGGCTTTCCAAGAAAACACTCATATTAACGGCGCGTCTTAAAGGAAGGCCACGGCTCGACATAATGGGCTCGCAATCAAATTTTGTTTGTCGCTTATTTTTTTATATTATTGTGACTAATTATAGGTATTAGCCAAATGAGTCAAAAAGAGAAAAAAACTATGGAAAAGTTAGTTATTAAACTACAGAGGAACTTTGTGCCATAAGATTGATGTGAAATGTAACTCCAGTGTTTTACAAATCAAAATCTCTCTTTAGTTCATTCTTACAGACCACCAGGAATAGTAATCGTTGCGGTTTTGACGACACGATCCCGAGCTCTATAAAACCAAGAACATTCTCTTTAACCATCAACATGTGATTAATTACAAGGAAACTTTGCCCAGAGTTGTTACTTTAACACTTCACATGATCTTGTTTGGCGAAGCTCCCAGTTCAGCGTGTGCTAATTTATGCGGCGCATGTGAACACAGTCTCTTGGGATGTTTCTATACGTTCTATATGGTACTATACTTCATGAAGTTAAAACACTTTGACTTATTTAGTTGATAGTTTACACTCTCGGTCTAAAACAGCATACATAATTTGGGTCACTTATTGGACAGCTTTATCTCGCATGCACTGAATAATAGAAAAGATTCACGGGGAAATGTATAAGACGAGATGGGCTTTGGAAAAGTTGAAAGTGCCACTGGCTGCAGTCGGTAATGAAGCAGATGAAGAAGTTTCTCTCTTTTTTGAGCTGGGCCTAATATCTTGAATCCATTACTGGGAGGAATCAAAGGTAAAGGCCCTCCAGCTCTTATGAAAAACACATGCGTGATTTCATTTATATTGTACCACCTTCAGAAGGCGGTATAGAGCGGATCTAATAAGAAGGAAAAGTTGGAACCTAAAATAATTGTGTTATTTCTGTTGGAAATGTCTGGGATAGGCATATCAAATTTAATATATCAGACTGTAATGTATAGGTGGACCACTTTCAGTTAGATCAAAGAGAGCAGCTATACAAAAGAGCAGGGTTTTTAAAGCGACTATAGAAGTCCTGATGGTGGTGCACACAAACGCTCTCTCTATTATTATTCAAGTGTGTGATAGCTTTGGAAAATGACAAAAAAATACATAAATAAAAATCAATATGGTTAATTTCAGTGGTTCTTACACTTTAGTCCTCGTACACTGGTGATGACTGGGCTACTTCAGGTAACTTTGACATTATTCATTTATTTAGAGACAATTTAATCCATGCTTTGGTAATGCACTTAAAGCAGAACTAAGTAACCCGTGCCCCTAGAGGCCATAAGCGCTACTGCAGGTGTTGTAGCATGTTGCGTTTTTTTACTCATTAATTGTCCGTGAGAGTAAATACTACGCTGACAGAAAAGACAAAGGGAGAGAGGGACATTGTACATGCAATTACACAATGGAGATCATTTTTTTTCACTCAAACTTGGCTGTAAATACTGTTTAAGTGGCGCTAGCACACAGTTAGCTTTGCCCGTTAGCCTGTTAGCTTCTTCTTCGTGATTCTATGAGTGTGTATTGGTGGCTCCGACCCGGTGCAGGGAAAGTTGCAACTGTGGTTTTCTGGCCAGAGACAGCGGGGGAGATGAAAGACCCCCCAATCATCCCATTAACACTTGTACCCCCAGAGGGACTATGAAAACAAGTTACTTAGTGCTGCTTTAAATTATGTGTTTTTCTAGTTTAGAAAAGGCTTTATACACAATATAGACCAAATTAGGTCAGGTTTAAACTTATTTAGACCCTGTTTCTGAAAAGTCATATATTTTATGAGCCTGTACTTGGCAAATTTAGTTTGTACCAATTATAATTTCCCCAAGTCCTGGTTAAGACCCTGTTGAATTTCAGAGTGAAGAGCATGGGTAGGCAACATCAGGCCCAGCAGCCATATCTGGCTCTTCAGCTTAGATCCTCTGCCCCCAGATGATTTTGAAAAATATAATTGCACACACAACAGAGCTCAAAAACATGTTTAAAGAAGGAACACATATACACCACCAGTATTTATAAAGGTAGAGCTTGACCACTGCTGTGTTGTTCAGCCTCCTGGTCTAGAGTTTATTCTTTAGACAGGACAAATTCGGGCTGACATTTGCTCTGGTTTAGGGCAACAGTATTGTCCTTGTTTTGTTCTGAAGAAAGTTTGTCATCACTTTGCTTTTCCTTCACATTTGGTTGACTTTGAAAACTAAAGTTAAGACAATCTTAAGGAAGTCCGATTATTTCAACAGCTGTGTGAAATTTCAGAAGCTCTCAAAAAGCTACTGCCCATACAGACAAGTGCCACAGCAGCGCCTTATCAGTAAAATCCAGTTCGCAAGGGCCTCTTTATCCGCTATGCCCTTTACTTGAGTGGCCACCTTTCTTTTTATTCACTTGGGCATTTAGATTTTCACTTACAGCCGGAGCTTAGTCTACGTACGCTTTCAGCTTCGTGGAAATTTCTATTTAGGTGATACAAAATGCCAAAACCTTTTTATACCCATTTGTTTGTGTGGAAATATATTGAAGAGGGACTATTAAATTCTGCCACAATTTCTCGGGCAAAAAAAAAAAAAAAGATCCGAAAATCATGTAGTGAGGATATTGCATTGCCCTTCCTGCTGAGTTGCCAATTGCACCAGGGGCCACATGTGGTTTTATGGATTCTCCAAACACCAGATGAAATTCACGCCGAGAGTTGTGGGGTACGATGCCTGCTCCAGTGATATCCTCATTGCTCGTTTTCTTAATGGCCATAACCATGTTTGCAGGCTAATATAATTAAATAAACAGTAAGAAATGGCTTCATATTGTGTAACTTAAAGGAACACAGCGGAACATTTCATCCCAAAAAACAAAGCTATAAGAGTATACACGAGATTTTGACATAATTTGCAATAATGAATAATCTTTTGTTTTTGTGTTTCCTTTGTATGGAACCATTGTATGGAACCATTGTATTGTATTGTATTGTATTGTATTGTATAAGGATGGGTATTGATAAGATTTGACCAACATCATGGGGAAAATCATGCAGGCTCTATTTGTGTGCATACAGTTTAATTTTAGAACAAGGCTGATGCATTTTGACCTTTTGACAGGTGTATTCTGATCAAATTCACTAATTGTGATTGTAATAACGAATAATTAAATAATAAAAAGTTGATTTCAGGTGGAGGTGGAGGAGGAGGAGGAGGAGAAGGGCTTAGATTTAGTAGCCAAGCAGTGACACTGACGCACAGGAGGCTTTAAACTTTAAACAGATACTGACCTCTTTCTTCCTCATCCCTTCATATTTTGTGTGTTGTGCGTTCTGCTTTTCCCTTGCCGTCCGTGCGGGCGTGATGGTGCGTTCCATTTATACTCAGACTTTCCGACCTCCCAGTGGGAAATTTCAACTGGAACGCCCCCCTATGTCGGATTTCCCACTGGGAAAGTCGGACGATCCTCACAAGCCCCGAGTTTGGGAGAACAACATGGCGGCGCACGGTGTTAGCAGTAAATAAAAACAACCGACTAAAATATTTTTTGGATTTCTTCTTCAGTTGTCCTCCTTTGCCCGCTCGCCGTCACTCTCTCACTCATTTCTTGCGCAGGATCTGAGCCGGTGTGGTTATAAAATTGACTTTTCTTTGCGATACTAATGTTACTAACGTCCCTCATGGGCTAATGCCAACTGCCAACTCTCTTACTGATTTGTAACATTATTTATGAGATCGTAAATATAACCACACTGTGCGGGTTTATAAAACAAGTTAATAATAATAATGCATTGGTTTTATATAGCACTTTTCTGGACACTCAAAGACGCTTTACATTGCACTATTCGTTCACTCCATACTCGGTGGTGGTAAGCTACTACTGTAGCCACAGCTACCCTGGGGTAGACTGACGGAAGCGAGGCAACCAGTCTGTGCCATCGGCCCCTCCGACCACCACCAACCACTCACTCACTCACTCCATTCACGAGGCTTCCTGGTGTTCCCAAACGGTCTCCCATCCAAGTACCGACCGGGCCCTTCCCTGCTTAGCTTCCAAGGTCTGATGAGATCAGGCAGAGCAAAGGCGGTCTGGCCATTTACACCAGCATCGCAGCTTAAATGATTCTTGTTTCTTTTACTGTCATTCAAATTTTCGACTTGACTGGAACACTGGAACTTGGAAAAAAAAGACTTTCCTAGCTCCGAGTTCCGACCTCCTGTTACAAATGAAACAAAGTATACTTAACACCGTGATAAGAAATCTCGTGGCAATATCATCAAGCGAGATCGTGCCACGAGATCTTGGCCCATCTCGCTCCAATGATGGAAAGACTTAATTCATATCAAACGGAGCACGGACCTCCTTCAAGGCATTTCAGCAGCAAGTTACAGCAGACGGCGGCGCAGTGATTTGTCCGTTCCGTGCGAGTGAGACAGCACCGGCGACGCTTTCAAATTGAACAGGGCACTTTATATCTCTCTTGTGAAAATGTAAACAGTATTTCCCAGTCTTTATGTAAATGCCTATTTCAAAGCGCGCCAAAGGAATAATTTTGTGCCTTCTTGCACCTTGTTACTTTGAAATGCTAATGTGGGCTATGGTTCATGATTGCTGAGCGCGCGTGGGTGTAGTGTGTGGTTTCGGAAAGGGCCGACGCTGTTGACTGGTGACATCCACAGCGTTCATTTGTCCCATTTGCAAACGTTTTTATCCACGCACACAAACTGGAGCAGCTTCGGGAAAAGTGACAGACCGCTGTATTTTACTCTTTAATTCCTTTTCACACCCCAAACCACGGTTATACTGTCAGTTGCTAATTCCTGCATCGCTTCTCTCTATCCCCGACTGTTCCCTGAAACGAAAACCCTGAGATAAGATCGTGTGGTGTCTTTCTTTTTTGTCTTCGTATCCATCTTGATGAACCGCGAGGTGAGTGCGGAGACATCGGTCATTCTTCTTCGAGTGTCTGGAGTCAGCGCCCGCCCGCCGCCTCTGCTCTATCAGCTGTACATCTCGCTCCCTTCGCGCTTTTATCTCTGCGCTAACCTGCGAAAAGGTCATGACCTACGAGCGTTCATTAATCATGCAGGGCCAACCGCTCTGATTGGTGGGCTCACATTTAACGGAGGCGGAGTCTGACCTTTGAGAAATGACAGTGCCGATGGGAGGCAGGAAGTGCGAAGATAAATACTGGTGAGGCGTGTCAATCATCCCTGACAAAGTGCGAAGAAGTCACGGATTCAGACAGGGCTTAAGGGAATAGGCGTCCGCGCAGTCAAGTCTAAGTGCTCCTTAGGTGTTATTACGCCTCACAATATAGTTCCCCTTTTTATCCGTTTAGAAAATCGACATGTTTAATTTTGTGTGACTATACTTGGTTCATGTAAACGCTCACGCAACCGTATTTAAATGGGGAAAACGTGGAAGAGCTTGGTCGCTTCTAACTTCACCCCCGGTTGGGTCAATGAGGAGAGAAGGAGGCTAAATGCTAACAACATCTTTGGTCTTTTTACGTGACTGAGTGCACGCATAAAGACCAGACAGGTACGAATCAAGTCGTCTAAGCTCAGGTAAGAACATATCTTTGTGTCGAAAAAGGGTGGCCTGTTCCTTTAAAGTTCTTTAGGACCTGTCTGGTCTTCACCCGTGCCTTCAATCACGTAAACACAGCACAGACGGCGTTAGCATTTAGCCTCTCCCCCTCTCCACTACAGCTCCAAAACTGGTCAAGATAGAAGCTACCAAGCTCTTCCACGTTTTCCCTATTTAAATATGGTTACGTGAAGTGTTACACTACAAAGTATAATTACACAAAATTAAACAATGTGGATTTTCTAAGCGGATAAAAGGGGGAACTATATTGTAAGGCGTAATAATACCAGGAGTAGTTCGAAATCCGCGCTGTAATCTTCACTTTACTGCGCAGTGATCTTCACTTTACTGTGCGGATGCCAAATTACTCCTGGTATTATTACACCTTACAATATAGTTCCCCCTTTTAGAAAATCCACATTGTTTAATTTTGTGTAATTATACTTTGTAGTGGAACACTTCACGTAACCATATTTAAATAGGGAAAACGTGGAAGAGCTTGGTAGCTTCTATCTTGACCTGTTTTGGAGGTATAGAGGAGAGCAGGAGAGGCTAAATGCTAACGCCGTCTGCGCAGTGTTTACGTGACTGAAGGCACGGGTGAAGATCAGAAAGGTCCTAAAGAACTCGTCAAAGCTAAGGTAAGAACATATCTCAGTATGTAAAAACGGTGGCCTATTCCTTTACCATGCTAGAAAGTGGTTTTCTCATCAAAAACAACCTGGAGTTGAGTTTCGAGGCGCTAGCGCATCTTTGAGTTATCTTTCGACTCAGCACAGCGGCAAAAAGCACCTAAACGGCAATAGACCTCAGCTCCTCCTGAGGTCCAACAAAATTGCTTTCATCGCAAAGTGAAAACACTCGCTATTGCTTAACTACAGCCACGCGAGCTGCACCGGCTTTTCTTTCTTTCGTTTCACTCTTTATTAAGACAGCTGCACAGCAAAGGGGAGCAACAGGAGGGGGGGTGAGTGGGGCTTATTTGGAGATCTTGTGAAGTTCCGGTAAAATTAAACTACTGGTTATTTTGCTTGAATTGTTTTAGATTAATATTGCGTATTCTAGCAAAGTGTAAGATAGTGGCAAAGATGGTCTTGAGTGGATTATTACCAAATACTTGCAAAAAGCATAGTAGCCCCTCTTTAAAGGATGTGAATATAAAGAGAACAAAACAACAACTTTGAAAAAAAAATCAACATATTAGTCATTGGGACTCATTTAACAGACTTTTCTTCTCCTTTTATTTAAACAAGGAAATCTCAATTTCAAGGGAGCACCGGCCCTGCATTACCAAAGAGGCACAATGAAAACTCCTGGACAACTGAGAGCATACACATCAATTTGCATTTCTAAACAATGCTTATCATAGGCTTTCTAAATGCATTCATTTCCAGAAGTACAAACCAATTTAGGCAAGTGTAACACAGACACAAAACTATCTTACAACAAGCCTGATTTCATACAACGCTGCCAGACACTGTGTTGAAGGAAAACCACGTTACTTTCACATCTGACTAGGGAGGAATTGTCTTCAAAGTTTTTGTCCCCTGCTCAGATTTGAAGCTTTTTTTTTGTGACTTCCTGTCTGACGTCCCCAGACTGCTCCTGCTGCGCTCGTATTCTTCTCTCTCAGTGTTAACCGACTGCTCCTCTGCGCGAACGCTTCAGACTTTCCGGCTTTGGAGACGTGCGCGTGGGAGAGCTCATACGTGAGTGTTAGGCATCTCACTTGGCAGCCCGATAAAGAGAGCGCCGCAGGTGATGACAGTGAAAAGCAAAAGCCTGGGAGGAAGCATAAATGAAATGGTTGGGAAAACATGCTGCTTTATGTAGAGATTAGATTTCCCTCAGGGGGGGGGGGGGGGGGGGGGGAAATAGTCCAAAAACTCAAAGGGAATTTTGGTACCCAAGTGATTTTTTGCGCATTAGGTAATGAGGTACTATGCAGATCAGAGAAGCGGATTATCCGAACTTGCCACAATTTACTTATTTTTTCTACTTTCCAAATGGGAGCTTTTTAAGCCAAGTTGACAAGCTAATGTGCGGCCCCGCTGATCGTCACATTCACTTGAGGCTTTGCACTCGGAGTTAGCTGCTTGGTAAATGGACAAATGAAAAAGCCTCCAAAAAGCGAGCAGAGGTGAACGTGAACGCAGTCAGTCAGATATTTGTTGAGTTTTGTTTTTATGGTGTGGTAAAAAGCTAAATTATGCATCATTTTGAGTAACTGTCACACAATAAAAAGCAAAGGCATGTTTTTATTTTGGCTCTTGTGTTTATGTCTGTGATAGGCGACTGGTGGTTGAAGCCTATCCCTGCAACTATGGGCTTTAGGCAGGAGGCACACTACCGCAAGGCAGTTTATCATCATCATCATAACCGAGTGCATTTTCAGCTCGGCTTTATCTAATCTAATCTAAAAACGTCTCGACAGGAGCTCACAGCTTAACAGACCAGTGTTACGCCTCATTTGAAAGCTAAGACCTACACAACTCATCTAAATTCATAATTTTCATGTTGTTACTGCATTCTCGTCACTTTTTTGACATTCTCTTCCATTGCCCTTGTCGTCGCTTTTTCTCTCTTTTTTGTTGCTCTTTTGAGGCTTTATTTTGGTCACTTTTCTGTCGCTCTTAATTGCCTTTTTTGTTGGGTTTTTGTCACACTACTGTCACCTTTTCATTGCTTTTTTGTCATCCTTTTGTTGCATTTTCCTCCTCGTTTTCGTCACCTTTTTTAGACACTTTTTTTTTCAATAAGTTTCAGATTTTTAAAGCCAAACTGGAGAAAATGTGCTCGGGTTCCGGTGGGCGTTAAGCGGTTAAATAAGTGTGTGATTGATGAGGAAGGACTGCTCTGGTAAGGGCCTCGTATGTTGCTAGGAGCAGCAGCCATTGTTAAAAACAAAACACAAGTTATCAGCCAATGGCATGCTAACAAACTTCAAGGTTCTATCTCCGCAACAAGATCCAGGAAACAGATCGAACCGCTTTCTTCTGAGTAAAAAAACTGTTTAAATGTGTTCTGCTTATCTCGATCTTTAAAAGAAATGTTTTTCAAATTCCTTCCATAGTGTCGAGTTAGGTCAGGGAGGAAAGTCACTCTCACATTCACCAAACAGAAGTAGTTTATTTATCATCACTGCCACAGAAATGTAAAAGATGCTCAGTTTGCTGCTTTCCAGATGTGGGATTTTAAACAAACATGACAAGGAAACGTGCATCTCCCTGGCTCTGAACACAAGCCAAATGTTAGAACTAGGCTGTTGACATAGAAAATGGATAAAGTCACGCATCCAGCCCACATTTTAAACTTCTCTTTAATAGTGCCTACACTGCTCTCGGAGGCAGATAGAGAGTTCATATTCAGTAACAAGTATGGTAATAGGGTGAACTGCGAGTAAAACAATTTGCATACATAGCTTCTCTATCCCGGCTCTTTCTGTTCTGTACCTGAATGCAGTTTGTCGTGCTAATTTATGCTGGGATTTGTGCGGATGAGGCAAGAATATCAAAACCGGAACAAAGCAACAAAGCAGCCAAGTCTGAAGAGGATTGGAGGGGGAAAAAAAGAGATGAACTAGGGGTAAACAGTGCCACTGCCTTGACAGATTATGTGATGTTTGAATTAGGGCTGTAAGATCATGAAATCAAATTGACATCTCAAAACTGCTATTATAGAGGGACAACATCTTTTGCAAACAACACAATATCCTTCCTGTCTTTACTGGGCTTTATCATGTAAAAACCTGGGGATTTTAAAAAAGTTCTAAAGAAAACACCAAAAATAACAAGTTTGTTTGCAGTTTCTCGATTGTGATTTGCAATGTTGGTTAATTCCTTACAGTAATAGCATAAACTGTTATAGCAAGAAAAAACAAGGTCCATTAAGTTTGAAAATGACAGGTGTGATTGAAAGGTGTGATTATGTACGTATGTGATAATAAGTCCCTTAAACCCATCTTTGTTCCTGTCCCTCGAATGGCTAATGATCCTTTCCTCGCCAGCTAAAGATTTTACTGTCTCCCTTATAGCCCCGTTCTGAGTTGCTGCATTTTTCTCCTGCACCGCTACTGTGGAGTTTAAGGTAATTAGGACAATGCGGAGACTCCTGATGTACTGCTGCGTATGTCGGAGTCCCCCAGAGAGCAGCCCGAGACGGGCAGGGATTATGTAGCAGTGTGTAATGACTTCAGGAGCCAAGGGGTGCTGCGGATCAGGTAGCGTGGATCAGGTGGGTGGGCCAACTCTGACGCTAACATATAACCCGCTAAAATAAGCACTGGGGTTTGAAATATATGGCTTGTAGTAAAGCCCTGTCAGGAACACACGGCTCAAAGCATACAGCATACATGTTGAAGTCATGCAGAAGAAAAAGTGGCCTCCTCACTGACCTCCTGCTGGCGTATGGCGACCCACTCCTGACCCCACACCATTAGCAAAAGAAGCTATGAGTGTCCAGCTGCTCTGCTCATTCATCCCCGAAGGAACTAAACTTTTCATCGTGAGATATTGGAGCTAAACATGCAGCAGTTATGAAACAGAGCAGACTTATGGTCTCTCCCCATATAGTCTAAGAACAAGCTGAATAAACTGGTTTTAGAGCTCGGTAATTAAACACTATCAACTTCAATTACAATCGGAGTGGTTACAATTAGCAAACCGCAGAGTCTGCAGTACAAAATTCTTTGCAAACAAGAAAATACCCTGACTCCATGGGTCTTACTGACTCTCAAACTCTGTAGTTTAGACATGAACATTTTCTGAAATGCCAGACATTCTTGTATCAGTTTTGGCGATAAATATTTCAGTCTTTGCTCAAATTTCTCATATTATCATGAAGACCTGTCAATGATGCCACATTTGTTTAAAAAGACAGTTTATAGATTAAAAAGTGGAAATGTCATAATGTATTATTCAAATAAGGACTCATTCTCCCTGTAGATATCCGTGGGAAACATTTCAATTGAATAAAACAAGGGCACAACAGAGGCAGTAATTAATTGTTAATTTAGCTTTTAATCAGTCTGAAGATTCGAATATCTGAGGCCACATAAAAACTTGGATAAACGTCCATGTTGAAGGAGAGAGATACAGAGTTTAGTCATAGGAGAACAGTCTTGTATTTGAGCCTGCAGTACCAAGCTTAGATAAGCTGAGCAGTTTGTGTCAGTAATATAGTCTTTATCACTGATTGTAATGTTATAATGCTGGTGGTATTACTCATATACCCTTTTTTCATGTTATAACAATAGATATTAATGTAATTGAGAAGAGGGAGAGTTCCATATTTCCAGGACTGAAATGGTCCTTATGAACAGAATGATTGCACATTAAAAACCTTTTCATCAAACTGTTTATGCCCAACTTTTGATAGCAGCTTGTTTTATACTCTGCAATTTCCATCCCCACTCTGAGCATCCACTGAAAAATGAAGCTATATTCCTCTGCTCACATCCAGACGCTCGAAGCAGTGAGATAAATGTACACGTTACAGAAGGGATTGCCTTTGTCATCGGTGCAGTTAATGGTTAATAACGCTGCACACCGAGCGCGGCTGATAAATAGCAGCTCGATGTTCTGTTGATTTTTGTCTTTTGTCACTGAGTAGGTAAATATCAGTGAATGTTGTACTTTCTGGGGAAGTTGTGCCATTGATTGTAGTTTGTGATGACAACTGTGATTCTTTCCAAATGAATGACCCAGACCAAAGAATACATTAAGTATAATAATTCAACTGTACGCGTACGAAAACCTTTATTCCAGCTCGAGGATTAGATAAATAAAGATGATTCTGTCATGACAAAACTATTCTGTTTCTAAATGCAGTTTGTGGTGCTAATTCATGCTGGAATTCAAGCGGATGAAGTAAGAATATCAAAACTGTATCAAAGCCACAACAAGAGGATTGTGACAATGAAGAACTAGAGGTTAACAGAGGTGCCACTTCTTCAACAAATACTGTTCCGTTTTAGTACTGTGTGAACAAGCAAAATTCAGCAAAACAAATGGAGATCACAAAGTAGTACAATATCTATTGCAGGCAACGCAATTTCCTTTCTCCATGAGGTTTATTAAAACCCACCAACCCTGTCGTTGAGACCTCAATATTGAAGTTCTGAAATGGATGCAGCGTTGTGTTAGTTTTGCAGCTTGTATTTATTTATGCATTAATTTTGTTTGAATTAAGCAGAACGCAGAAAGCATAAACGTAAACACGCCAGCAGCACAAAAGCACATATTCATTCGTTGTCCTAAGGCAGGTAAGAACAATAGACATTCAACAAGACAACACGCTGAAGAGAATAAAGTAATACAGACACTTCACAAGTAGTGACAATAAACTGGTATCACAAAGAGAAAAGATTTGACTAAAGGATAAACCATCTGTGAGTGTTTTCAACCAATGTGTCAAAGTGATTTTAAATGCTGAGTTGGTGCTAAAGTTCCTGACAGAACCGACAGACACCGCCATTTGGCCAAAACTAGTCGAGCGCCATTATATTTGTATGTTACATTTGTACGTTACATTCTCCTCTGGTTGTTTTTTTACTGCTAAAATCCACGAGGAAAGGAGCAAGTCCATTTAAGCATCCATAAAAGGTTGTACTTACTTACGATTTCAGTCTTCTCTCAAATGTTAAAAGCTCAGCATGTTAAAAATAAATCCTGTGAACTGAAATTTGATTATAAATTACAACTTGTTTCAACAAATTCAATCCTGGTTGTTCCTCGTTTAGTGTGTGTTAAGATTATTCTTCCAAAGAAATGCTAATTGCATTTTTATTATACTTCACAATAATGCATTGGTTTTATATAGCACTTTTCTGGACACTCAAAGTCTTTGAGTGAAGACTTTGAGTGGTGGTAAGCTACTATTGTAGCCACAGCTGTCCTGGGGTGGACTGACGGAAGCGAGGCAACCAGTGCCATCGGCCCCTCCAACCACCACCAACCACTCACTCACTCACAACATTCGCCAGGCTTCCTGGTGTTACGAAACGGTCTCCCATCCAAGTACCAACCAGGCCCTCCCTGCTTAGCTTCCAAGGTCTGACGGGATTGGGCAACAATATTTGTAATTTTATAGATTTATGTATTTAATATACTTTTATCTGTATCCATTGTTATTTCTATTCCATCAGCAACGACATCCTGTAAAACCAAAAGCTTGTATTACACTATTTTATTTTGATTCAAGGTTTAGTTTATGGTGCCCATTTGAAACACTTTTAGCCTTAATATTTGAGAAAAGAATCAAACATGAACTATCACTATCACTGGCTTTTCAGAACGTGTTGTAAAGGTCTGAAGTACTCTTTATGAATCCCAAATAAGGCTGATTATTTCGCCGTTTTGTGTGACACAAACAATGGCAGGCTTTGCGTTTTGCTGATTGTAATCATTCAAATTGCTATTTCGATTTGATTGCATAAAATTTTGCAGCCCCAATATTTGATTTTTTTCTGGCGAAGGATGACTGGAGCGTTTAGTAACAGCAACTATGGGCCAGTAACAGTTCTTTCTGACCAATAACAGTTCTTTCTAACTAATTTGTGTGTAGAACAGTGGGCGGGAGCAACAGGAGCATCACTGTGTGTTCTTGTGCTCTCACTCACACCATTTTGTTTATTATTTAGTAGCAGTGTACCAATTAGTGCTCTTAGGAGTTGTACATCGCTTTTTCCCTCTCAAACCCAGCAGCACTCCTGTATTCCGTCTGAATTTGAACTTAATTCATTATTTCCGCACCATATATACTACACAGGGAGTTGGCTCGGCGGCTGCAGCTGGGGAGCTCCGTAACAAAGACAAATATTCATCAAATCCCACCAGACGATGCACTATTCATCACATGGCGATTTGAATTATACATACATCACTCATCAAATATTTACGCTATTTGCCGTACTTTCATGAACCACGGCTACTTTATCTCGCAGCAACATGAGGAGGCGCTGTGTCACGGGGAGCGAGCGTACAGCGTGGCTCTCATCTGGCAAAGCTGCGAGCCATCAGCGTTTGGGGACGGGCGTGTAAGGGCTAACGCTGTTTGCTAAAATCGCGTGGATTGATTGCATAATAAAGCATCTCAACAGATTGGACTCACAATAAATGCTTTGGAGGAAAAAGCCATTGTGAGCTGCGGTGTGCCAATGTTTTAAGCCAAATCCTGTCAGGGAAACCTTATGGATGATCTCGCGTACAGCTGATGGACAGACAGATTGATAATAGTGCTGAAATTACCCGTTGAATAGACGATTTATTGCTTTAAAACAGATTTAGTGGCGATAAGACGGCGACAGGATTATCTACGTGTGCTTGCGTGTGTGTGTGTGTGCTTTGGGTTTGTTTTTTAGACCAGATTAAAGCTTTATTTTGGCAAACATCTTAGTTAGAAATGATCCCTCTTACATGCACTGACACATGTGGTTGTTCGCTGCAGGGTTTGTGATTGGGGATGTGGGCCAGATGAGTGATAAGTGGGGATGGAAAGGGGGGGGGGTTTGCAGAGAGTAAGAGAGGGGATAATGGCGAGGGAAACGGAGACGGAATGGGAGTAACGAGGAGAGATGGGGGATTGTTTGAGGAGGAGGAGGGGGGGGTCCTGCTGGGAAGAGGCGCGAGACAGTAGATTGAGGAAGAGCGGGCTTTTGGGACAGATGTAGCGGGCCACAGTGGGTCAGATAACGCTTTTCGTGATGGTGGGAAATGCGATCCTTCACTGGCTTCCTCGGGACGCGCCTGAGAGAGGGTGGAGCCGCAGAGTCGGGCAGCTGTCAGCAACCCCGTCTGTGTCGAACACCATCGCAAACAAATCACTACAAGCACGAGTACACAAACTTTGATATTCCGAGGTGCAGCACAGGGCAAAAATACATATGAGGTAGAGATTGATATTTCAAGAATAAAGGCAGGAAAGTGGATGTCAGCAGAGCTAAATATAACACTCAAAGACCTATTTCCATGAGGCAGCACTGTAGAGTACACCCGCAGAGCTGGAGTTTGAAGTCGTGTAGTAGCGGGAGTGAAGAGGGAGGTCACTTTGCTGCCACATACAAGATGCTTTATGAAAAACACATTTATTTAGAATTGCTAATGTTGTGTACTCTGAGACGTCTTAAAAAAAAAAAACACCTCTGGGATTCTGAAGGGGAGTTTGTGCTGAGGAAGTCAACAAAAATTCAGTTGAGCCATTTCTGTTTTTGGAGGCTAGGCATGTCATAGTCAGAATACTCAGAGTTACTTTTAAGACACTAAAGAAACTGAGGGTCCGGGTGCGGGTTGGACTTTTACAAAGTACAGAGACAAATGTAATGTCCGATATATACTTTTTTTTTTTTTACAATTAAGGCAGTATTGTCATTGGCTCTGTCTTATATTGGCTAACCTAGATATCTCGTAAGTAAATGCTGTTCTATTTTGACACAATCCACTAAGGGTTGGCCGCGACGCGAGAGGTTCACGAGAATGATTTTGACATAATTTGTAATAATAAATAAAGATGAAATATTACATATATATAAATAATATATTATTAATCTATTTAAAAGTGTAAACCAATATATTACGCTGGGAGGAAAAAGTGGGTACACCGTTTGGAATGTTTGAAATTTCGGCCTAAATTGCTCATAAAATGTGGTCTGATCTTTATTAAAATCACAAGAATGAGTAAACAGTGTCTGCTTGAACTTATACCACCCAAACTTTACATTTTATCATATTTTTCATGGCCATAACATGTAAACATTCAGGACAGTGTGGAATAAGTAAGTGAACCCAGGAATCTCGCTGAACTGCAGCAGTTTTGTAAAGAGGAACGGTCATTCATCCTGATCATCGTGCACGTCTAATCTGCAACTACAGGAAATGTCTGAATAAAGTTATTGCTGCCACAAAAACAGCTATTTAATACGGGGTTCACACATACTTATTCCACGCTGTTCTGAATATCTCAGGTTTTTCTGCAAAATATCTTGATAAACTTGTGAATTCATTTTTCCATTGAGTATATTGGATGCAGCGCAGTAAAATAAAAATAAAAACATTCACACTATTCATCTACTCTGAGCAAAAAAATCGTGTGGCATTTGATCTTGGTCCATCCCAGCTATAGCCACACTAAAATGATTGTTCAAATTAAGTTCATAATCCTTTTCACTGAAGTAAATATTAACTTAATCTTTTGTACATCTTTAGTTAAGCTACGGTTGTAATGTCTTTTACCACATCACATCTAATATACTTTTGACTTTGAGAAAACTCTTATAGAAGAAAACAACAAAATAGTCAAATGATCTATATGTGCCTTATTTCTATTTAACAATGCTACACTGCAGCTACAGGAGGCAGCTCATCTCCCGCGGAGTTCATAACCCCCCGTGTGCAACAGCATCTCTCAAACAGAGCGGAACGTCTCATCTAAACTTGGCCTAAGGGCTGCAGACCCATCTAAATTTCACTGTAACTTTTAATTTTTCCTGGAAGCACCCTTCACCAGATAAGGGTCGCTGCTAATGAAATGAAGTTGATAAGACGGAATAATAAAAAGGCTTGATGGATTATGAGGGGACAGGAAAAAAAAAAATGAACTTGATAGGAGCTGCCATTTTAAAGGCCCCTGATAAGACGCATTTGTGACTGATAACGGCACAAAAGGAACGCCACAGTCACATGGGCTGATATACGGATTACGTATGTTTGCTTCAGTGCGTCTGTGTATATCAAAAAGCTGATCTCAAGACTGTGTACTTGGCTTGGCTCTATTGAGCGGACATTTACGAGGCTTTTGGGCGATTCCACTAAGTGCTGTGGCTTGGGATTTCTTTACTTCATAAGACTCTCTGGAAAAACGCTGCCTTGATGTAGTTAATCGGTGTTTAGAATGAAAGGCTATTGGATCAAATTGATTCTTAAACTTTTCCTATGGCCCATCACAATAACAGAATTTGAAGGTCAATTGAGCCACAAAAATGCTGTGATAAACTATTTTATTGAAGAACAGAAACTATAACTCTAAGCTTAAATATAACAGTAGAGCTTTGTACTCAAGAACCTTCATTGAAGATGGACAACTCCTGCATGACTGAGAGGCTACGCAGACCTCTGTTTGAAAACAACTTCATCTTAAAATATCCCACTATAAACATGAAGTGCAATATAATACAACCTACGTAGAGTACAAAATAAAACATTAGAAAAAAGTAATTATGTAATTATGGTAACATTTATTTAAATATAATGCAAGGCATTCAGGCTTTACAAATAGTTCTGTTATTTCGTTCCATCTTACCCTTGTTTTGGTCCGAAATTAGCATATTTTTTGCTACGTATGAATGTTTACATTTATTGAAACTTGTGTTGAAATACATTAGTAAAATGTTGCAAAAAATATGATCACATCATTAAAAGTTATCAAATTACATTACATTTTGCACTACATTACTGTTTAGTCTGATGAAGTGCCAAGACCCGAAACGTCACAGGTGAGAGCAGTATAAAATTGGTGAGCATGCAGATCTTTCTTCCATTTTTCCACACTCCATTATTGTCACACATGATCTCATCGCTGTGTCTATAGAGATCAGCAAAAGGGAAATAGTTTGATTGAATTGTTGGTAATAGAAAAGTAACTTCTTAATTGCCTGAAACAACATGAAACCATTAAAAGACAGGGCTGGCTCACAGCAGATTGAAGTTAGTGCAGATGGCGCCCATACTCCGTGACTGAAGCTTCTCACTCAGGGGAGTACAGAGGGGTTCAAGGCTCTCGCCATCCTCCATTGCCTCAATAATGGCCACACACATGCAAACGAGATGTTATTTTCCCTCTTTGATGAAAACTGGGGAAAAAAAGCACAGATTTGCTTCGAACGCGGCATAATTCCGGGAACATTTGTCGCCTAATGCGCAGACGCCCTACAGAGATCATCTGAGGCAGTAATAGGAAGTATAGGAGTAACGAGGTGAGGAGAAGTACAGTATATCTGACGAGGAGAGAGTGGGCCACAGCGTCAGATGGCGCAGGCAGATGGTCCTCCATGCATCTCCAATCAGCGCAGTGATGGAGTGTAGCTGCAAAACGCAAAATACAGAAAAATCCCGGCTATTATAAACACACACGCTTTTACTGTACACGCCCAGGACACAGCTCTTGTGCGATTCATAAGGATTTTTAATACTATCAGGACTCTCTCTAGTAAAGAGAAAGTTTACATACTTGGCATGTAAATTTCCAATAACAAAGGGCATCAAAATCCCTTTATAAGATTCCATGGAACCCCCAATAATTATGTACTCTATATCTAAAGGAATGTGTAATTTAGAGCAACATGTAACATTGTGCTAAATACTACCAGAACTAATATAGAAAAATGATTTCAAACTATTTTTATGTGAATGATGTGTGGGCAAACTTCGGAGGCATCTCTGTGGGGCTTCGTCCAGACCCTGCTTTGGGAGCCACTGCTTTCGATGACACCGAATTTTACAATTTTGAACACAAATCTTGCCAGAAGCGCTTTCAGTATTTGTGTCCTCAATTGATCCACAGCAACCACTGCCGTTTAGGAGCATTTGATGTGGGAACAAAGGCTAAATGTGTGACAAACCCCACAAAAGAAGTGAAGGGATGTGAGGGTAAAACAAAACAAGAGTGTTTTGATTGGTGTTAAACAGTGCTGTGGGTCAAAATCATGGCAAGATCCTCGAGTAAACTTGGACACCTGAGCAGATCTGGATGAGTCGTCTACACACTCCACTCGTTTGTAAGCTTTGGGTGTGTGTTGTTCCGAGTGAAGCCAAGAAGCGCCATGTCATCACTGGGAAGCAGCTGCTTGTTGACATCATCAGCGTGGGACAGTTCTGAGCAGCTGCACGGCCCCATCAGACAGACAGACCCGGAGAGAGAGGGGACTCATAACAACCTCCCACCTAAGACTGCAAGAACAATCACACTTGAGACAAAGCCACACTTTCAATGGCCGCTATTGGGAATTGTAGGACTGTGTAATGATTTTTCTGGAGTCTTCATCCACCCAACACTCTTATTAAGGAGTGAAGTCGGAGTTTTACTGAAGTTCAACAAGTCTGTTACAAATATCTTGTGATCTGAAGTTACATTGAAATAACTGTTTACTAGCTATTACACACATATAACTGATAATACTTGAGTTAACATAGCATTAGCAAGTAGTAAGAAATAACGTTAAACACTACTTATAGATACAGACGGCATCTTGTCATAGAAGGGGGCGTGGCTTTGCCAAGGGGAGTAATAGAATCTTCTGGGAAACAGTTTTTCCACAGTTTTTGGCAGTTTTCTGGCGAAATATAAACTTATTTATCACATACAAATAAAGTCAAGTCTAAAAAGGGTCCATATGGATGTTTATTCACAGCTAATTGTTCAGTAGAAGTGAAAAAATTAGCACAATGCTAACATGTAGCATCAAGTAAGCATTCTCCATTATTTATATATTTATGGGTTGTTGAACCACTTTGCTCCTCTCCATGTCTTTGTATCTTTATTGGGTAGAAAACTATATCAATAATTCTTCATTTGTTAATGCAGTTTTTGAATAATTGGAGAAAGTTTAGATTTTTCTCCAAATTGTTTTCAAACATGACCATACATGGGCGATTCCAGAGATGCCGTCTGTATCAATATATTACATTTTACCTGAAACGATACTAAAACATTAATTAGCTGTCAAAATATAGATTTTAACCCACGTACGTCTCTGTCACAGACGCAGACATTTGCAACTGCCCAACTGCCTGTTAACTGACTGCTCAACAACTTATATGGTGCTTTGTTACTTAGCAACCATAAACTCCTCCCACCTGGTCATCTAAAATAAAGCCACGTTTAGTAAATTTCTAAATTATTTAAGCAAAAAATTCCCTTGCAAACAACAAAACATGCCGCTCATGATTTGCGTTTGAACCTAATGAGGTGCCATGTTGTGAAAGGGTTTACGGATTCTTATTTTATTAAAATGTTTTCAACACGGTGCATCCCTCCCCTCAACAACGTCTAAACATTTCATTTGTTTTCGTCACCGGCCGCGCAGTGACCACAGCCACATAATCTTTTCAAGAGTTTAACATTCGAGGCCTCACGATCCAAAATACACAGTGTGTGGTCATAGCTGTGCGTCATTCTCGGAAGCAGTCACCCATCAAGGTTTTTTTTCTCCTCTTACTCTTCCCAGTTACACATACAATCTGCTGGATTTAACCTCCCGTGTAAACATAACCCCGGACAAGTGCACAGAGGAGTGGAAACAGACACATTTGCGGCTGAAGTAAAATATTCATTTGAGGGAAGTGTGTGAGTGAAGTGGCACTTTCGACTGACTGCAGCTCAGATCTGCAGTGAGTGACCCTCGCTGAGCCCGTTAGTTTCAATTACTCCTACACCTAAGCAATCTGTATCGGAGCACCTGGTAATTACTGTCCAGGAAAATGACAAGAGCTGATTCGAAACGCAGAGAGGTCTAGGGAGCATTCAATATAATGCATTGTGCTTGTGAGCTCCATTCAAAGTCAGCAAGGCCTGGAGATCTACCTATAGATTTCTCAGAAGGTCACAAAAGGAAGTTTTTTTTTTTTTTTTTCTCAATCAGGGTTGTCATTGTTGATTTAAAGTGAATGTCTTTTGACTTGACCTCTTCAATGCAATTTGATACTGCATAATAAAACAAAGAGAGCACATTATTTAACTTGATACATTATTACAATGACATTTGTGTGGAACAATGTTATATTCTGTCATCACTTGTCATTCTCAGCAGATTGTACTGTTTAAATTAAGGCGTATTATCTCTTCATTTCTTGCTATTCAAATATTTAAGAGGTGTTTTGGTGAGTAACAGGAGCTCCATGGTAACTCTCAGGGGCGGGGCTTCAGACTTGAACAGGGGGTTTACCTGGCTCCTCTTCTTCATCTCTGCTTTGCCTTCAGCTAAGAGCGAGGTCTAAGGCTAAACCGGATGTGCTTCAGCATCCGCCATGACAAGAAGCGTCCGAATTGGGCTGTCAGTTAGGAAGGACGTAGGTGCTATTATTTGAGGAATTCGGATGGACCCTTTCTCTCCAGAGTGTGACAGTATCGCCGTGTCTCGCCCCGCAGCAACAGCTGGACGTACGCACGCGGCGGCCAAAGGAATGCTGCTGGTGTGTGGCCGGTGACAGTCATTATCCTGTCTGGAGCTTGCGGGTCCCTCGTGCTTGTGTCCCGTGTGTAAAAGTATCAAATGGGTGTTCCTTGTGTCAATCCAGGACTAAAATGCGAGCAAGTCAGGGCAGTTTTTCGAGTAATATAGGACTCCACGATCGGGTAGCTCATATTCAACATAATGGGCACCCCTGCTTTAAAGACTGATTGATAATGGTAAAAGCTCCACGAAGGCTTTATATATTCATCTATTCTATTATGTAAGGTGTGGTCTTCCCTTGTAGCAGACACTACCCTCGACAATAGGCCTGGTTTTCAATTTTGGCATCAAACTCTGAAATCCTTTGTGTACTACTTTGGAATGATGCTTTTGAAGTAGGTGTTATCAGATTGGAGTGTCCCCATAGGGATAGCGATACCCGTCTGACCGTGCTTGTGTGTGTGTGTGTGTCTGAATTGTCTGGCCAAAAAACCCGCAAAGCCACCGAGAGGCTATACTGCTGCTCCAGACGGCTCCACGCAGACACACACACACACACACCTCTCTCCATCTGTCTGCTTAGAGGGTCAATCGTAACATTGTTCAAGCCGAGGGAGAGGGGAGGCAAAGGGCCAGAGTCTACCGCGGTCCCGCCGAGCCCCAGAGCGCGATCACACCGCCGCTGAAACCAAACCAAACTGCCCCAAACTGGATTATGCAGGACTCAAACGGGATTATAATAAACCAAAGTGGATCATCTGTGTCTCAAACTGATTAAAATGAATTAGAGACTTACAAAGGGCGTAGGTCTGGACATATAAAACTAGATTTGAGATGGTACAGCGCATAATTGTCCTGTTTGAAGTGGACTGAACTTAGTTTCTGATGCAAAAGCGAGAAGAGTTTTTGAACTGCTTTTGAACTGTTTGAACTGATTTTTTCTTCAATTTTTAACAATGTGTTTTGTGTCAATCTCACTGATGCCCAAAAAGACAAGTTTAATAAGGTTATTGCAGATCCTGTTGAACAAAATTTGGTAAAGAACAACAGTACAGCTCTTGAAAGTAATCTTTAATGTTTAGGACTGCGCCTGCATGATATGTGTTAATAACTGTTGCAATTATGGCAACATTTCAAGTCTTGTTAGGGGAAAAAAAGTAAATATCAGTCAAATGTAAGACCTTAGTGCCTTAGGGCCTTTTGTGACTTGGTTTTGCATTACCTGCAATATATCACATTCCTAACAAACCCGTAATGATTTCAACTTTCCCGTTTCATAGCTGGTCTTCATGCAAATAGTTAACCATTAAGCTTAAAAATGATTGATTTGGAGTATATCCACTTCCCAGTCATTGCATCTTCACATAACTGACCCCCTTTTCATTTAAATCCCATGCTTTGAACACAATTTGCAGCTCCTAATAAAAGAGTCACCGCAGCCTTGTGTTCAAAGTAAAGTGCTAAATAAAAGGACATTTAAAAAAGCCCGTGCATCATCACAGTGACTATAGCGGGACGCAGGTGTACTCCAACAGGGCTAAAAACTGAGCCATTCATTCTCATTATTTGACCGTAAGCGGCATCGGTTTGTTATGCCTCAGTGCGCCGTTTCTGGGACAGCGCTGTGAAATACCTTATTCAGGTGGCAGGTCAAATTGGGGTGACCCACAAGAAATTACTCACACCTCGTCTCGCATTAGGAGAAGACTCTGGAGCGCAGAAGCAGACCGGCACAGGCTGATGTCAGCAGCAGACCACCAATGGGGCGCTAACATACACCCATCTGTCCACCACCACCACCACCACCCCCCACACGACCACCAGCAATGGATGAATCAGTGTCTGCGGAAAGAACTGGAGCAAGGGGCATGATACTAACAAGTCGGGCTGCCAGTGTTATTCTATCAAAATGGTCTCCTGTTCTGTGTAAAACCTGCTAAATCTTTATAGTTTAAGATAGGATATGCATTCTTGTTCATGTTTCAGTCTTCTCTCAAATGTTACTGTTCTTAGCCTCGTTTAAAGAGGGCACTTTGAACTAAATCTTGATTTAAAACTTGCAACTACAAAACTTAAAGGGACTATACAGAGTTTAAAAATATTTAAATGAAGTTTTTTCCTTCCTCTACATGTTCCAGCCATGTCCTAATGTGTAGAATGAGCTCAGACCTGTTCACCACAACTGCCTCTAAAATCCTGCACTGTCACTCAAAAAGCTGTTACTTCGGGTCCGAATTGCCGTCATGCACGAGCTTAATATAGAAGATGCAGTTACACTTATGACCTGAGGTGGCAGTAGTGAGTATAAAATAATAAAAATAAAAAACCTGCATGTAGCCCCTTTAAAAAATGCAATAAATAAAAATCCTCTCTTACCCTCTCACCTTAACCAAAAGCATTTTCTCCAGCTCGGTTTTACACAAATCTAAATGCTTCTCGACTGGAGCTTACAGAGTCATGCTTCATTTGAAAGCTAAGACCTATAAAAAAAAAAGTGTGACTTCATTGTTGCTCTGTCGCCACGTTTTTGTCACATTTTTAAAATGTTTTTGTAGTTTTTTGTCGTGGATTTTTTTTGTCACGTTTTCTTACTTTTTTTTTGCATTTTTTCCCGATTTTTGTTGTTGTGTTTGACTTTCTTTTTTACGTGTTTTTGTCAATCTGTTTGTTACTGTTTTGTTGTGTTTTCATCGCTTTTTTATTGCGTTATTGTTGCTTTTCCGGCGTGTCTTCGTCTCTATTTTCACACTTTTTTTCAAGAAGCTTTTAGATTTGGTCCATGCTCGGTTCAGGTGGGAGCTAAGAGGTTAAATGTTCTTCCAAAGTCAGTCAGCCATGATTTCTTCAAAGCATTTCCCTCAACATAAAAACTCTTAACAAAAAGAGCTTTTTTTGTGTTCATGGAAATATGTTACTGGTTACTTAACGAAAATAAGGAAACTAACTTTATTGCCATTATTATTTCAAAAACAAATCTGTGTGTTACATCCCCTTCAGCAATTTGTTTTATAATACAATTCCAGTAGGTTGTAGCAGGAGTTGTGAGCCTCTTTTTATGTTAATCAAAATGGCTATGTCCAGAATGATAATCACTCATCGTTTTCGCATTATCATTCAGAGTGTAAATGCGAGAGTCTGTCTGCCGCACGGGCCACCAGCCACCTATAAGATTCAATTAAGAACAACAAGCGATCTTTATTCACTATTGACAACACACAACATCTGCAGGGTCTAGGGCCATCTGTTGTGACAAACTGCTCAATCAGTCCCGTGTGGATACGCCAAATATCCCGACAACTGTTCCTGAAAGTGTAGTACGTTATTAGGAGATGTCAGAAAGGGCATCTGATGTGCGATGTAAAATCCGCGAGCAAAAACTTCTACAATGTGTTTATTATGTGACATGATGACATTCTACAGAGCAGTTCTTCAGCTTCTCGACTGGAGAGTAACAGTGTAATCCCTCGTTTGAAAGCTAAGACCTACAAAAGTGATCGTAACTTTGTCGCTGCGTTTGTGTCACATTTTTTTAAGCGTTTTGGTCATGTTTCGTCTCTTTTTTGTTGTTTTTTATGTCATTTTTGTAATTTTTTGTTACTTTTTCATTGCTTTTCATTCATTTTTGTTGCGTTTCTGGCTCATAATTGTCATCTTTCGTTGCTTTCACGTTGCTTTTTTGTCGTGTTTTCGTCACGATTTTGTCACGTTTTTGTTGCATTTTAGTTGCTTTTTTCGTCGCTAATTTGATGCTTTTTTTAAGCTTTTAGATTTGGGTAAAGCCAAACCGGAGACAATGTACTTGATTCAAGGTGGGGGTTAAGAAGTTAAAGCAGAACCAAGTAATTTGTTTACCTTAATAAATCCTTTCCATAGTCTCTCTGGGGTAAAACAACTAATGGGATGATTGGGGGTGTTTCATCTCTCTTTCATGGTGAGGAAGAAGCTAACAGGCTAAAGGGCAAAGCTAACTGCGAGCTAGCGCCACTTAAACAGTATTTACAGCTAAGTTTGAGTGAAAAAAATGTATCTCCATTGTGTAATTGGATGTACAATATCCCTCTCTCCCTTTGTCTTTTCTGTCAGCGTAGTATTTACTCTCACGGGAAATTAATGAGTAAAAAAACGCAACATGCTACGACAACTGCAGTGGCGCTTATGGCCTCTAGGGGCATGAGTTACTTAGTACTGCCTTAATAGCTCTAATGACTGGGTCAATCCACTATACTGTTGTTCCAATATCACCTTTTTCATTTTGATCCAATACTGAGGCTGAGCGCAGCTGTCGATACCGAGCCTAATCGCACAAGCTGTGACTAAATACAGCAGAAACGCCTGTAGAAAAACATTAAGAAGTTCAAAAGCACACGGCGTGTTATGAAAAATAAACACAAAGTCACTATGTTGTCTGCTTAAGTTCTTCTGATAATTATCATTTTGAGATCCTGCAGAGCCCTCCACAGCGGGTGAGTTTGAGGACCAAATCTCTAATAAATAACTATTAGGCTCATTTGTTTCGTGATTAGTTTTCAAACGTGTCTCTTTGATTAAAGTTATACTGCCATGATATGGAATTTACTGGAAACAGTAGGTTTGTTCTTCAATCCAAAATGGTGTCTTTGTAACAAACAAACTCGAAGCAGAATAATAAAAACAAGGGAACAAAAAATACTCCGCTTTCTGCAGTCAATGTGGTGTGACAGTTTTGGAAGGACTTCGGCTCTGGAGGAGTGAAGGATGCTGCAGTGATAATGGATGACATTTGCTTGTACACGTCAATGCGGCTTTGGCTTCTGCGGCTGACTTTTATGGATTTACAATGCACAGAGTGACAACGCTGGGAGGCAGGATAAGGATTTAAATGTCCCATAGCGAGACCTGGAATGAGAAGTTGCTTTTCGGAATTAAAAAAAGTTAGATATTGTGAATGGAAAGGCCGAGCACATCGGGGAATTTATTGTTTTAAATGTTCATTTTGGGTTTCATTGTTGTCAGAAGCTGGACCGATATGGTAAAAAATATTATCACGTTTTGTTTTTTTCTCAATTTGATTTATTCATAATCAAAGCAAATACATGTAGCTGATCAATACCTGATCAAACCTCAAACATATACAAATGCTTTTCTCAAGTATGACTTAATGCACAAAAACCTCCCAATGTCTCATCCAATCGCCAAAAAAGATGCCGTTTGTGCCAAAGAAATGACTGTAAACCTGACAATTATAAAGTCCCAAGACAATAACTGATTGACCAAAGTGATTTAGATTTAGATTAAATTTCAATTAATTACCCAGCCTTAAAAGAACACATTACATTATAGCAAAAGTCTGCCAATCTCTCTTTCTTTGGCTGTTTCCATAAGCTATTCATCTTTTTTGTAGTCATGACAAATCCTCAGCACTCGTCTCATTCATGCTGTGGAATAACTTTAAAGAATAGCATTATGTGAAAGCCATTTTTTTTCTCTGTTATAGCAATGTAGTTCCTGCACAAAAACACACCTGGAGCAGCATTTTTGTTCTAATCCTTTATTCTTCTCTTCTCTAAAATTAAGTGTAAAAGCAAAGACAACGAACCAGGAGGACACGCCGTAGTTGTCCAGAGAAAGTCCACATCAGCTCGCCCTTATTAACCACAGTTTGTGTATCTATATGCCGGAGCCAGGGGACATGAGTGACTTATCTGGGACATGGACATCACAGGCAACAACAGCGGTAAGAATTCAATTTTCTGCTGCTGGGAATGCAGAGAGCGGAGCGTGACTGAATAGGTGCGACCGCGGAGGTTCGCCTTTAATACGGCCAGGATCACAGCTTACAGCGCGGAGCAGAGCCAACCTGCTGACTTTGTTTTATATCTTTTGAAAAGTGTGAAGTTTAAGCCACAGCAGCTGAATGGAGGAGATATGAGGAAGTGCAGAAGTGTCACTCAAAAGTAGAGAGGGAGAACAGAGAGTGGGGGGAAATATAAAGTGCACATAAAAAACGAAATGGCACAAGAGGAGCTTTACTCATCGCTGCTACACTATAGTACAATAGGTCAACTTTATTATCAAGAACAAGGCATGGTTTTAATTGGTTTTGCTCTACACGTGGAAGCGTCTTTCAATAAAATAACATCTGATCAAGGTTAGGTCATTTTCCCTCCAGCTTGTCAAGCAAAATCAAGGAAATTGCTCACTATGGCAATATTAGGTGAAGATTCTGAAACTAAATCGCATGGTAACAAGTTGAAATTGTGCCACAGTTGCGATCTTTACTCGGATGAAGATATCAAAGCAGAAACCCGTCCAAGACCTCAATGAAAGACCACATGAACAAAAGACTTCCTCTCCATCGTGCTCCCAGTGCGGAGGAGGACTGCAGCACTGGAAACGCAGTCGGGAACAAAAGCAGAAAAAGGCTGTGTAGGATAAGCGGCACCGGGCGAAACGGGTTAATGTTCTCGCGAATGTGTTTGAGAGGAAGAACGAGGGGAGGCCGTGGCTCGGGGCTTTAACTCTGTCCCAGTTTCGCTCCGGTGTCAGCGCCCCCTGTGGCTCTCCGCTGCTCACTGCGCGCACGCACACTTCCACCCCAGCTGATTAATGCTCCCATCTCCGCCGCCACTGCCAGCCCCCTTTGAAGACGAGAGGGAGGGAAAAAAAAAAAAAAAAAAGAAAACATGATCCACATAACGTTTCTGCGCGGTTTCAGCCTAGTTTTGTGCGGGAACAAATAATTCTGGGACAGTGGGGGTGCAAGAGACGTCACAATTCAAAGCGTGGTCGCAATTAGTGAATCGCAAGAAATGCAATTGTTAGTTACAACGTTCTTTGCAAGCAACAAATGACCTGCTTTCATGCAGTCTAGTAAAATCTATTTCAAGTGTTGATTGTTCGGTCTACTCTTAAATGTTGTGCTCCACGGGTGTGTTTAAAATGTGCACTGAGGTTGATTTTAAAACAAATCACTGCAAAGCATACAGGACGGTACAATAAAGCGCCAACTAAGTTATTGTTAATGCAATATAAGGTGATGCAATATCGCACAAAGCCACGACGTATTGAGATTTCTTAGCCAAAAGATCCCCTTTAGTCATGATTTACTTCATTTAATTACTTGTTTAGGTTCATAAATGAGTCTTGTTTTGATAATATTGTAATAGTTTAAATGTACTGCAACGTGCAATGTTCAAGACACCTCTGGAATATTGTTATTTTTTGTCATATGAAGCAGCCCTGAATACATATGAGAAAAAAGGCAAACAAGATATTTTTTCCGAAATCGAGCAGCTCCATGGGACGGTGTGTCTGCCGGTACAGGCGACGACAGAGGCGCTAAAGCACAGGATGCTCTCTATAAATTTCATTTATGGAAGTGGCTGCAGAGAAAAGAAAATGGCTTTCTGAAAGCCAAACTTTTGCGGCGATAATTTCTTCACGCCAGACAGTTTTATGGCATCAAAGGTGTCTTTTATTTTAAAAGAGATGATGGATGGTTTTGTTTTCTCACGAGATTGCAGTTTTCAGTGTTTGGGTAAAGTGAGGGTGAGGTAATAGGGACAAATAGCTGCAGTCTAAGAGCTGAGGACATAAATTCAACATCAAATGTAAAGTATGAATTATTTATGAATGAGATTTAAATAAATGCAGCAAATGAACGTAAACGATGTGTGTAATATAGAAAACGAATGGTAAAGCAGAGAAAGGGCAGGGATTCAGGCCCTGTAGGGAGTTATCAGCCCACGAAAACAGAGTTACGACAATAACAGGCCAAAGGGTAGCCAGGAATCGTATGTAATAACAAGCAAATCTCGTTTTCTTCATAAATGGAGACAGTACATTTGCAAAGGATTGTGCAAATATCAGCAGTATTTGTGACTTTCTAATTGCCGCCCTTTGCTTCATTACGCATTAGCAGCACATCAGTGACAACACATCATTGGCTGATTCCCCCAGTGTCTGTCTCTTTACGGGGAAACTCGCGCTCGCGTCTCTGCCCGGCGAACACAGCTTTTGCCAAACAACGATCCGATGACCCGTGGTGTTTTAATAGAGCTGGCAGGCCCCTCCGAAGTGCGGCTGAGATGAGTTTGGACCTGCTCCAACTTGAGCGTGCATAAAACGAACGGAGGGGAGCGCCAAGAGGAGAAGTGGCTGCAATCATCGCTCAGTCTGTCTGCAGAAGGACATGCGTCACTCAGACGGAGAGAGATGACACTAATAAAGCCGCGCGAGCAGGAAAAAAAAAAAAAAAAAAAAAAGCACACAGTGACAGACGAGATGGAGACAGTTCACGACCGACGGCTCAAATAGAGGAGTTTAAAGACGGCTGCGGATGAATTATATCTTCAATAGTGGTCATCATTTTTACAGAGTGGAAATGGACGATATCGTGTCATCTTGAGTTATGTGTGGCCATCGTAATCCAGCTAAAGGGAGTCACTAGTCAGGGAGCCAAGATTCGCATATGATACGACCAAAACCCGCGGCCAGTGAGCAAAGCAGTCGTTTTCATGTAAAGCACTTTGTAGCCATCTCTGTGAAAGGTGCTATACAAATAAAGCCCATCCTTCCTTGTACTGTTAGCTATTGTATTTTCGGTTGAAGACCACAAGTGTCCACGCACAGACATTATTTTAAGATATAAAACATTAATGATCGTTGCTGATTTGCCCAAAGCAGGTTCATAAGTCACAGTATGCATGACATTTAAATCGTATTCAAGAAATTCATCGCAGCATGGTGAAGCTCTGATATCTCAGGGACATTGATCCTGTTGTGTGTGTTTTGAATCTCTGATTTAATTAGCGCGGGGTTGATCAAATATAAATGTTCAACCTTTTAGTCCAAGACAGAGTGGCTCGTTAGTGAGGCCAGTCCAAAGCATTGCTTATGTCCCGTATGCATTATTTACAAAGCTCAGCAAAGTCACAAACTCTCCATCAATAATATATGAATTTGAATTTAAACAAATCTGTGTCCAGCTGCAAAGAACTTCTGATCATCCTTTCTTTAGTTTAGCAGTTTATATTTCAAACTTTTCTCAACTGCCCCTGAACATTTTTATGAAAAATGAGTCACATGGTGAGTCAGGGGAAGAAACCTTGTGTGGCTTTAATAATGTACTCATAAATATAATATTAATTTCCACCTGCTCTACTTCAGAAAGACTCTACAAAGTAGGGCTGAAAGAAAATCACAGATGGCTATAGATCATTATTACTCACGCAGCAGGAGATGTGAACTGTCACCTCCTGTGGCCACAGTGCTTAGAAGTGGACCGGCCGAGATAAAGAAGTCTATGAGTCACAGAGGGCCATTGAGAACAGCTTACATACAGTATGTGCGTTGACATAAGGTACAAGTTTTTATTCACATGAGCTTGAGTTCATGCTCTGGCTTCATGTGCAAAGCTACAAGTGTAGAATTGCAATGGAATCTAGATCTAGGACTGCACAAAGATCTCGCCAAATCATTCCTGTATTAGGCCAAGCAATATATTGTGTACTGTATCGTATACTGCATCGTAACATGACTGAAGTCTTCAAGGATTTTCACATTTAACTAATGCTGCCCAAAACAAAAGGATGAAAATCAAAAGAAACTTCCGACACATCACACCAGTCAATTTCTCGTTCTCAAAATTGGTCTGAACAAAAAGGCATGCGAACTTGTTGCTATGGAAACACGTCTCTAATTATGGGCTATAGCGCTTGAAATCTTTGTGCTTTCTTTGTGTCTTTGTGTTGTGACAATGAAAGTGCATAAAAAACAAAACAGGTGTAATTTCTAAAGGCTGGGAAAAAGGGTTCAATGGCTCCGAGCGAGAGTGCTTTTTACACAGTGGTGCCAGTGCTTTGATTGTGCCATTTCTACCCATTGTGACCAAAAGCAAGCAGCTGATGGGAGGATGGTGTTGTGACCTCTCTTGCTTACATAATCCCATCATCCTGAAGCGAGATCCTCCTTTTAGTCCGAGCCAAACACTCACCACACGACCGCCACTGGGCCTTTGAATTGTCAACCAGACAGTTCTTTCCAAATACCTTTAGTCCGGAGCGTGACCAGCTGCACACTTCCACGTTTCCGCATTTCCACAGCACTGAATAAATAACCCGAGGAGATCTGTAGTCCATGGAGGGAAAAAGTCTTACACGATGACACGAGTTCCATATAGCATTAAAATCATAAAGGAGAAAATAGTAAAGAGAAATAAGTTCGGTCTGCATAAAAATGTGCTGACAACAATCGAGAGAGACAAAGCCTTTACTGCGCAGACATAGGCAGGAGGAGACGTACCTCACTGATATGAAGTTGATCGAATATGCCACAGACAGATTTTCAGACTCACAGCTCTGTATCTCCCGTTCATTACAAAAATGCCACATTGTGACTTTGAGTCCCGCCAATAGTTTTTTTCTGCTACATGTTCTGCAATGTTTTCAGTCGGGTCTGCTTCTCTTTAATAGTATGACTTCATTTGTCCTTTAGAACAAACCTGTCATAATCCTGACCCGTCACTGACCGTTATAAAGGTAATGTTTGTAGAATGCACTCAGTGTTTTACAAAGGCACAAGAAGCTTAAACTGCATCGGCATAAGTCACTGAGCTTTGACGACCGAAGTCTACGCTAGCACTAGTTAGGGCAGGATTGGGGACAGGTGTCGGGATTGTGGAAGTAGGAGAGAGTCACTTTATTCTCATTTCCAAACTGGTTAGGGCAGGCAATAGGACCTGGCCAGCTCAAGCTCAATCTGTTTTGTGATTGGTGTTACAAACCGGCTCAGCTAGGTAAACAGGAAGTAACAAAAACCAAGATGTAAAATGGATAAATAAAGTTGTAATTTAATAGAGTAACAAAAATAACCAAACTAAGGCCATTTACAATATTTACAAAGGTTAATCAAAGTTACACAAACTAAACAAACAAAATCGAAGACAAGACTAAGAAAATTAGGCCTAACAAATACAAAACAAAGTCATGACTCAACAAAGCAAGTGCCTCTTAATTCCACGTCACTACAAAAGTAAACGTCCCAAAAAGAGGCACAACCAAACAACAACAACACAAGCGTCGCTCACACACTCAAGTCATTAATGACACAAAAGGACACAACATACTGGCCAGCAGCCCAGAATACCTCAAAATGTGGCGTTTTATAGATGCCGCACCAATCAGGACCAGGGACGGGCAGCCAACCAGAACTGAAGTTGAAACGAGTCCTCCAATCCCAGGCCAGGGCTCGCACAGCCAGGTTTCCATGGAGGACAAAGGGGAAATTAGCCACACAACCAAAACTAATACAGAAAGTAAGGAAGTTCTGGGGCCGTAACAATTGGATAATAAGATGAATAAACGAGACAAGGAATGTAAACGTAAAGGACTTTTAAGTCACGTAAAAAAAAGAAGAAAAAAAAACTGTCAACAAGGCAAGTTTATTTATACCGCGCATTTCGTACACAAGGCAACTCAATGCGCCTTCAAATCAACATCACTGTTTATGATTACCTCATACCTATGGACCCCAAGTATGTAGGCCAAGTTTATGAAATACATAAGATAATAGATAATAATCCTACACGTACGCCCTATCCTATAAAATAATTTATTTAAAAAACTTCAGAGAGTAACTATTAGCATAAAAACTAACTATACTCTGTGTAATTCCACCACCACAGGCCCATAGAACAGGTATAGGCTCAAGTAACTGATGAAAAAGTAATTTATAAACATTTTACACCAATTTACCACCAATTTAAAACTATTCATCTCTCAGTACTTTCCACACAGAGCCGCAGATGAAACCACAATAAACACAAGAGCGGCTCATGCTCGCATCAGTTCAAATATGCAACCATAAGAAGAGATTACAGGCAGAGCCAGTGCGTGTTTGGACACAGACGTCAGTGTGGAAAGATGATCACTCTCACATTGGAGCCATGAACAAGAGGATCACACTGTCCTAAAATAACCCGAAACATTCTCCTCTAAATATTCACGTTTGTGTCGTTGCAGCACTTTCATAGCAAAGTTATCGTAACAGTGTATTTTCAAGGACATTTCAACCAAAAGTGAAGAGTGCTGCAGCTGTTGCCCTGCTTAAGTTAGTGCCACTCGCACCTTTCCAAAGTCAGATGGGTAAAGTTTACGCAACCATCTGTTATTTTAGGACTATTGTTTATACGCCCACTGCCATTGTGCCGTAACCAAGTATATACACAGACAATTTTATCTGTGCTTAGCTGCTACGATCCCATTCACATCAGCATCACTTAATCAGAGGTTTGAATTAAGTTGATTTTGCATGATAAAGGCCCTTGAAAATAACTTCACCGTAAGTAAATATTTTGCAACTCTTCCCACCGCTGATTTTAACTCAAGATGCAATCCAATAAAGTTACCCTCAAGATCTCCCTCGATAACGCTTGCCCGGTCCAGGGGAGTCCAAGGGCTCTAAAAATGTCCAATTAACGCATTTTAAAAAGCAATTTATGACAATGTTTACTGGACTAAATCCTTGAGGACCAGACGAACCATCCAAGAAAGTTTTATCACTCCTGCGGGCCAAGTAACCGCAGGCAAAACAATGAGTTCAGATGAGAGGAATGGCTTTCGAAAAGGAGCTGAAAACGAATTGGGGTACGAGATAGATGCGAAAGTGAACAGCAGGTCGATGAAAGGAGGCCAGTTTCCATGTTTCCAAATTCAAATCGTCTTCCCCGGCCAAGTCTGCACGTCCTGCCAAGTCTAAAGTGGGAGGTGGGTGTGTTTGGACATCTCTCCGTTACACAGAAACATGAGGAGGAGGAGGAAGAAGAATGAGTGGGATGAAGAAGGCGGGAAGGCGTTTTGGTGACATGACAGAAAACATGCGAGAACACAAGGCGGGGATGGTGAGCGTACACAGTGGAGCAACAGGAGGGACTTGTTTCGGCGAATGTTTTTTCCCAAGAGACACTTCTTCCACTTCTTCAAACATGTCACAGCCACAGCAGCAGGTGCAGGGGAGTTCTGTTTGGATTGGAGGAAACACAGCAGAGGCACAAACTTTGTAAAGAGATGTTTTGTGGGAAGAGATAGGTACGTTTTAGTCGTGTTTCTTATACTTGTCTATCAAATGCTTCTGTACTGCAGTGCATATAGGGTTACAAGGGTGCACGGTGTAATCCAATTCAAGTTTGACTAATGCATATAGCAAATCGCGGATGTGGCTCTATATGTGTAACAAAATTACTTTCCCCATGGGGTCTTTAAAAGGAAAAGGGTGGTATTAGGCAAAATTGACTTTTTGCCATCCTACAATGTCAAAAACATACCGGAGCTGTGTTTCGACCCACTCGGGCATGTTTGAGTACTCCAGTGACTATTTTCAGATCTTGCTTTCCTCGCCTCTTCGTTCATCTTAAAGTAAAAGCACTCGCCATAGTTCACTGTAGCCACATGAGCCACATAGACATTTTTTTCCCTTTCTTTTCTCTTTATTGAAACAGCTGCGCAGCGAAGTGGAGCAAGAGGAAGGGGTGGGATGGGCTTTACGGGGAGATCACTTGAAAATCAGGAGGTGAAAATACTGGATTTTTTTCTTCCGCTGTTATAGATACACATTACACCTTCTTATAGTATAAAACTTGCGCCAATCCTGTAGTTTAGAGTGCTCTTCAGCGCTCTTTCAAATGAAAATGCTGTTTCAGGGTTTGTACAAGTAGAAGCAAGTCAAATTTAAAGTGTTTGTGTAACTAATATAACTAATCTGTGCAGAGGAACAATTTTATTATCGATATTCAATTTGGATACAACACTATAACTTAAGCCCCATAGACATTTTACTGTCCCGCATGTCAGTGCTTAATTTGATCCCCTGTTTTCCACCCACCTTTCAGTTTTTTCAGGGTAAATGATCTATTTTGGAGGACTCGGCTAAGACTTGAAATGACACTGTATAATCGTGTTTAATGAGTGTTACTGTTTTGGCCTGTTCCCCGAATCCACCACATAAGTGTTCCTGAAAGTACAAACTAAGCACTGCACATGTCATAATACTAATTAATTTGGGAGATGTGATATGACTTTTAAAAGCAAACTTACTAGAACAAAAACTTGAGGTCTGGGGTAGCCAAAATACATTATGACAGATTGACTAATGCCTCGTGTACAGCTTCAATGAACAGGCAGCGCTTCCTCTGAAAACTCCACATTTATTCTAACCAGAAAAGCTTTCCGGAAAAGTAATCACTGGTAAACACCCGCTTCAATGACCACGGGAAGATGGACACTTCAAATATTTGGCATTATCATATTTTCAATTAAAATCTGGCATCCGTCCGCTCCATGCAATTCCGCTGGTGTGACCGGCGGCCAGTGACATGTCACCCTCATCTCCATAGTAACAATGGTCACAGACAGCAGGGGGGTTGACCTCCGAGGTTCAACTATGACTGTGCACGTGCGAGTGTGCGCGTGTCCGAGTGTGGGTTTGAGCCACAGGGGGGATGGGCCACAGACACCCATGGGAGCAGCAGTCAAGCTCCAACGCTTGTTTAAGATTTACCACCACTGCCCCGGACTTAAACAGCACTAAATTACAGTTCATTATTACACACTAGGGCTGCAAGATAAGAAATAATGTAATATTATTCTGTCATTGCTTTTTTCTATCTTTTTTGTGTTTAGTAATTTCAACCTGGATAGACTCAGACAGACAAAAGAAGCGAAGATTTATTGACATGTGTATATTATTTTGGGTGATCAGACCCCGGCAGTAGACATCGATATAGCAATTAAAGTCAGTATGGATGAGCAGGTTGAAGTTAGGGATGTCTTCTGGACACTGGAGGTGGAATGGGAGACCGGGGAAGGATGAAGCAGGGTGAGGCCGTGGATAGAAGAGGCGGTGAAGCGGTGAAGGGGTGGAGGTGGGTCGCAGCACGGCTGGGAAGCAAACGAACCATGGTTGCTGGGGCTTAAAAGCAGGACCGAGGGTGATGATCGGCTGCTACGGAGGTGCGGCTCTTACGCTGATGGGCTGAGGTGGAGGTGGGACTCTCACGGAAGCGATCATTGGCTGGAGGTAGGTGATGCTGAAATTAGTCTCCCAGGTTTAATTTACACCTAGGTTTATTAACAATAATTTGGGATGTTGTAAATCCCCATGTACAGCACTATCATGTGATTTTAGAAGTCAGTTTGTCAGCTATTATTTGTTTCCATAGACAACTACTCTTGAGAAATTTTAGTTTTTTCAGGTTTTAATAGAAAGGACAGCACAGGATGAAAGAGGGGTCAAAAGTGGGAGTTGAACCCAGGACACTGAGGCCGTCACAGTGTTCCGAGTTAAAGCGTAGCAGCCTTACCCAGTGGGCTACAAAGACCAGTGTAATATAAATGAATGAGGCAACGTCTGCGTGTCCAGAAAAGCGCTGAATAAAAACAGATGAGCTTTTAGTTCAATCATTACGGTCTTATTTCAAATAACTGTTTATGGGTTTATTTTGTGCACAGCCAAAAATATTTACCTAATTCCTCAACTATTTTACCCCACAAAACGTGCTACATTTAAGATAATGTTATAAAGTGTCGCTACTATTGTCCCAGTGCCACTTACAAAACAATTGTGTGATGTATTTGCAGGCCCAGTGTGCACACACCTCACGGTCCCACACGTCTCTCGGTCCCACACACCTCACCCGGCGTCTTATTGAAGCATCTCCCTGTAAGTGCCAATGTGCCTCCTCCATCCATCACCGCTGCATGTGACCTGCTCATTTCATCTCCATATCTGAGCCTGCGCGGGGCCAAGGATGATACGTGTGACAGATGACATCCAGCAGACTCAAGGCGACGCAGGCCCCAGTAATTAGACACACGCTTATGTAATAAATGCTCGCACGGCACTTAGTTAGACGACACACGATATGTCAACTGGATAAATGAGGGGGATATTGCCAAAACAGAGAAACGCACACTATCTTTTAACTGCTGTCCCGATGTACTGTGGGGTTATGTAGCGTTGTAAACCGATAGATAGTTTTACAGTCGTCGCTTGAAGGTCAGTAACCATGGTGACACATTTTACACTTTTCCGCAGTAAACTATTGAACACTGAATACTGGAGTTATAAATCACATAAAAGCATTTGGACACACAAAGTCAGTGTTGTATTTACCAGTTGTGACTAGGGATGTCACGATTCTACATTTTGAGTCACGATTATTGTGAGGAAAAAGTATTGTGATTTTAGCATTATTCACAACTATCAAAACTATGGAAGAAAATACTGTTAAGAGAAATTTTCAAATCCTTTACAATACTGTCTAAATGTTCACAAAAAACAAACAAGACCTCATGTACATTTCTACATTTATTTAAGGGCCATTTTAATTGAAACCATATTGAAGATGCAGCTTATGTTATCTTTTATCTTATGTCTTATGGAAGCAAATTGTTGTGAATGTTTTCCTCTCTATGTCCTCTCATGAATGAAATATAGTTACAAAAGAGCGACCTAAACAAATGAACGGACCTATCTACCTAAAAAACGCAGCTGCACATGGTTCTTTTGGGACTCTTCCTTTGGCAACGTTATGCAATTACCATCTGAAAATGGATAGGATTCGCTCTCTGCACATTGCATTATTTGACCTGCCACTGACTTCATGTGTTTTGGGGTGGATTTAAAGCAGTACTAAATAACTAAATAAGGCCATAAGCGCCACTACATGTTGCCTTTTTTTACTCATTAATTGTCCGTGAGAGTAAATACTACGCTGACAGAAAAGACAAAAGGAGAGAGGGATATTGTACATCCAATTACACAAGGGAGGTAAACGAACTTGGCTGTAAATACTGTTTCAGCAGCGCTAGCCTTGCCCGTTAGCATGCTAGCTTCTTCTTCGTGATTCCATTAGTGTGTATTGGTGACTCCGACCCGGTGGCAGCGAAGTTGCAATTGCGGTTTCTGGCCAGAGACACCAGGGGGAGATGAAAGACCCCCAAATCATCCCATTAACACTTGTTAAAGGATTTATTTTGGTAAACAAGTCACTTTGTACAGCTTTAACACAGGATGCTGTTTCTTCACTGGTGAGTTACGCATGAGCTACGGCTCATAAGACCTGACAGCAGTAGTGGATCCTAAAATCCATATGATTAAGCCACTGTGAGCTTTTATAACTGCGGTAATTGTAAAACCGGTAAATCCCTGGTTGTGACTCTCCCCACTTTTTGATACTGTTTTTAGCGACTGTTAGTTTATGGATAATGTTGCCTTACACCAAAAACATGACGGAACTCTACACAAACACCCCTCAATACATGAATCCTTGTATCTTATCCTTGTATCTTATTCTTTTATTTACTGGGTGAAATGCTACGCTGTATGGCTTTAAGCTGCACTCATTATTTTGCACTTTATTTCCTATCTATATCAACATCTGTTTCCTCAGTGTTTTTCTTTTCTTTTTTTTTTTCTGATAGCCAAACAGACAAAGAGGATGGGACAACACCAGCTGTTCTTAGATGCTCCATCGGAGTAAACTATGAAAAACTTTGGGGGTAAACAGTGGACCACAGACGCTCGGATCTTCTACCCCGTGGACAGCCTTTGCAGCAGATGCGTCCAGAAATCAGAAGGCTCATTTAGGTTATTTCACATAAACTCAGTAAACATACCATGCTGTTGGCAGATGCACTGTTTTGACAACAAATAATAAATACTGACTGTACGCTGCAATTGAATCTAAATCATTCAGCCAGTGCCTTATAGCTACTATCTAATAAACACAGAGCAGTAAAAGACGCACAGACTTGCAGCCCAATAAACAAGAGCTCCTACAAGCCCCCACATATTAAATCTACGGTGTAATTTGCGGGTCATCCCAGGAGACACGCTGCATTTTAATTACTGTTCAAACTGTATCAAGTACAATAGAGTAGTAGTAGAGTTTGCTTGTAGGGACGCCTCCATATTGGTTTGTCAAAAAAATAAATAAATAAGAAAAAAATCCAACATGTAAGAAGAGATAAGAAATACTGTATTAATATGCAGTTACCGGGCAGAAATCTGTGCAGGAATGAAAATATGTGCACTGGCGTAATGCTACCCTGTCTAATGTCTTGTTAGTTTGGTAGACTGGCAGCCTGTGCAACAATTTACTGCCAATGGCCCATAACTGGATTCAAACGGGATGATTTGTAGCAGCCTATTTCCTTTTGAAAAACAAAACTTACATTTAACATCCAAGTGGTAATGACAGGGCGATGCATTGTCCCGGAGATGAAGAGACGCCATGTATTGTTTCTGCAGCCCATCGTAGCGCCGGTAACAGAGGCGTTGCCCCGGCAGCCAGGTAAACACAGGTAAGATGAGGAGATCAAGGGGTGGGATAGTAATGACAAACTACCTCTGCAGTGGACGGGCCTAAAGTAAACTTGTTTAAAGGGCTTAAGTTAAATGAGTCTTCAAGCAGTGGCACCAGGCAGTAAGTACAGAGGACAATGCACCTGACAAAACTAAAAGCTTCAGATAAATGAATGGGAAAAATTATCAATGGTCTCTGGAATTCCGAGAGACATAAGAAATCCCATACACCATCAACAGAAAAGGCAGAATGCTTTTAGGAGGAAAAGGGTGTCTTTACTGTGCAGACAAGGTCATAAGAAGTGCAAATAAGGATAATATAGTCACGCAGAAAGCTTTCTTTAGAAAAGTAGACGTGAAAAGAGTTGAACAAAGCCTTTGAATTATTCACAAGGATATGCATAAGACTGACTGAGCATGATTCAGATTGCAGATCAATGTAATGAAAGATGGGGAACTCTTGAGTACATTAGGAATTCATAGCAATGAAGGTTTATTCATAGAGTCCAGTCAGCGGCAGCAGACTGACAGGCCGGGTCTGCTCATTCTTAAAGCCACACTGCGGAACATTTGAGGAAACTAAAAGCATTGTGGCGCTCAAAACAAAAACAAGCCGGTGATAGCAAATGATCAGCTAGACATAGACAGCGATATACGTGCAGTGGGCAGTAATTATAATTGTATATAGTCTATCATCATTGTGGGTATTTAAGTAATTAAATGTTATGTTGAATATCGTGTGGCATGGCATCTGACGTACAGTAAAACCTACTAGGAAATAAAAATGTGGACCACTGAAACAAAACATCAAATGTGGAAGTTATTCTTGAAGATTAGCGGCAGAGACACTGTATGCATTCTGAAATGACTGAACCAGGGAGATGTCACGTATTGCATGAGCCCAAACTCAGACAGACTTTGGGATAATTCCTATTGCAGAGCCGCTGTCTGGGTGAGTCATCTCCCACATCTGATATACTCTGTGCACAACAAAGACATGAGGTAACAATGTCTTATAGAGTATTTTTACTGCTGAAACGTGACACTGTGGGAGGCAATGGAGCGGAGACCTGATGTGTCTGAGGATGTGTCTATGGAGAGCATTGAAGAGCAGCGGGGAAATTCTATTTGTCTGATACAAACTTATCACGAGTGGTCCATCATCTACTCATTCGGATCATTCAGGTGCTCAAACCCCAAGGTGGTGGTTCCAGGAGGGGTACAAGAAAAATGAACAGAATAAAAAGAAAAACTCCATAAACTATTATAATCTCATGGGAGGTGTTTCAAAATCTAAACCCGCCCACAGGCAGGGCAAGCAGATCTACAAAAAAAAAAAATCTCATGCCCTGAGTCAACTATGATAAAGCTCAAACATATTGAGCCGTATTAAAACTCATGGAGCGCAGTAGCGAAGCCCAAACAGCACAGGGGGAATAGGCTGCTGGTCTCAGTGTTGACTCAGCACTTTCGCCTCTTCATCTATTTCCATAGCAACACATTTATTCCCCCTCTTCAACCTTTATTACCCCACGTCGACGTTCGGGGCTGACCCATTTGACTCCCGTGGCGCAATATCACATTAGTGCCTCTCTTAAAAACACATTTTCGCCCCTTCACATGCGCCTTAACTCGGCAGGGGACGCGCACCCAAACACACAATGGTGGGAGAGATTAATTCACACTTTCATCAGCGGGTTGGGGTCCCGTGGGGCTGACTGGGGCAGGGGGCTGCGGGGGTGTGCGGCGGGTAATGGGTAGTGTGTGTGAATGTGGCGAGTGTGTGTGTGTGTCCAGGGCCAATAAAGACGGGGCAGAGGAGCGCTGTCTCAAAGGGGCGCTAAAACAAACAGAGAGTGGACAGGGCTAAGGACAGAGTAAGCACCGCGGATATTTCACCACTTAGAAAGACTTTTATGTTCTGGATGTGGAGCGGTGAAAGACAAACTTAAGAAAAAGTACCTCTCCGTGAAATTGCAGAAGTCCAAAAAATAACAAACCACAGGAGGGGCTCATTTTTAAAGCTCTACCTGAGCTCTTTCCAATGCCATAAATGGGAAGTTTTAATCATTTTCGCTTTCGGAGATATCGGCAATTTTATCGATTTTGTAAAATACCTCATATCGGCCCGATATATCGGCCGGTCAGACCCTAACATTGTTATTGATTGATATAAAGTTGAGAGAAGAAATTTGTTTTAAAGTTGTTGCAGACTCCACTTGTGTTTTCATTTTCACTTAATTTAGAATAAAGTATTTAAAGAGACTAGATGCAAGTTGGACATTTTATGCTCACTACTGCCACCTCAGGTCTTACGCGTAACTGCGGTCTCTATATTAAGCTTGAGTATGACGGCACTTCGGACCCGAAGTAACAACGTTTTCAGTGACAGTGCAGGATTTTAGAAGCAGTTGTGGTGGATAGGTCTGACTCATTCTATATATATTAGGATATGGCTGGAACAGTTTTAACATTTTTAAACTCCGTATAGTCCCTTTAAATCCTTTATAGTATAGTAGAATAGTATAATTCGTATAACAAACTGTATTGATCCCAATGTATCATTATACTGTACATAACTTTCCTTTCTAAAGACTGTGAAGGACAGGCGGTATGGGCAAAATGCTCTTTGTTTTGGTTTCTGTTGTATTTTTGTAAATGCCATTGGATAATTTGTTTAATTGTGAACTGATTTAAAATCCATGATTGTGTGTATGTTGAAATACTGCTAAATGCATCGTTGATTTTGAGTTGGTTAAAAGCAATCACTAAAACTTTGATTAAAATTGCAAGTTATATTAAAATACTGGAAATCCTTTTTTGATGAAAAAGTACTAAAAGTCTGCTATAATGTTAAAAAAAAAAAAGTTGTTTACATGCGTAATTACATTTGTTTTGTATTTCTCCTCTGTTTGAGGTTTTTCACCTGCTGCTAAGATGAACAACTTCAAATAAAAAGCCAAAAGGAAAAAGAATTCTGTTCATTGGAGTGAAATCCAGTCTTAGTCTTCACATAGAAAGGAAACTTTTTCAAGTTGGGTGCTGCAAATAAACTTCACAGTATGTGTTGTACAGTGACAAAAGTGTATCATCCTGGCCACATCAGAAAGTATATTATGATACAGTGTGTACTTCTACAGTGCACTTTTGTTACTGTCTTTTTTGCCAGTGTTGGATACATTAAGATTCAGTTATAGCATCCAAACAAGCCCCTTACACCATTTCTGCAAGCGTGCATTAATTTGTATCCACAATGTTTCCAAAGTACAGTACATTACCAAGAACCTCCCACCACACCGGCGGACACCATGCAGTTTATTGTCACAGTCATCAAAATTACTCTGCCTTGTCGGGGAGGCTAAACTTTATTGACTGTACTGAAATAACATGTTAAGTGTTAGGGGAAACGTCACTAAGTCTTTGGATTCCTGTTCACTGGCTGTGAATGAGTGACTGCTCATTGCTCCGCTCTTCATCACATCGAAGTGCTCCACTGCTTCAATCAATGCTGCTGGCGGCCTGAGAAGTCCTGTTGTATTGCAGGGGCGGGCGAGAGCTGATGCCAATGCTGCTGCCGTTATTGTGATTGTTCATTGTGTTACTCACCAATAAAGATCAGTAAAAACACATGGCAACAAAAAACCCAAACACCCAGACCGGACACCCAGCTCAAATCCCTTTCACATTTGTCCAAAGATTACCGCTGATAAATTTACATTCAGTTTGACATGTTTCGACTGGTGGTGTTTGGTCAGGATTAGAGGAAAAGGCTGCAGGAGAGATGACATCATGGTCATTGTTTTTAAGACAGCACCGTTTCTCAAATGTTCCACAATACGTCAGAAAATATTTGGATACCCACTTCCATCCATAAATCAGGACTAAGCCCTCTCTAAAACTTGGTAATAAAACATGAAATACACAAGGCTCCAATTTGGACGCACATATTTGCATCTGTGGGTGAGTAATGGCCTAAAATAATCCAGTCCAATGCTGTTTATTCTATTCTATTAAGTTCATTCTCAGAAGATGAAAACAAATCGTAAACCACAGTGCTAATGTTAATCTGAGGTCATTATAGAAAAACACTATACTGACAAGATCAGAAATGACCAGAGCCAAATCACGGGAAAAATACACAGTATGTAGACACAAGCACAAAGCCAAAGCAGGGCAGATGGACGTAGTACCCACGGCCAAAACTTGACCATTACTGTGTACCAAAGACACAAACTGCCTCCAGAAAAGTGGTTATCCCAACAGTTAACAAACCACTATTTTAGACCAGAAAAAATAATTGTTTGCTTTTGAGATAGAAGGTACAATTGGCAGCTAACATGTATTTTCATTGGCATCATGAGTGCTGGAAGTTCTTTTGCAGAAATATTTTGATTTTCATTAATGCAAAACAAAGCTTCATTTTCCATCTTGCTTCGCAGCCATGGACAACAACAGTGCATCTCTCTCCCACAGAGATTATGAAATGCTGAGCAGCTCCAGCATGAGGCCACAGGGCAGGAACAGGACCGTAAGAACCAGAAACAGACAGGTGACCCGCAGGTCTCCCACATCCCCGCTCCTGTCTGTGGCTCAACCACAGCTAATAACAGCCGCACACACCCAGAGGCACACCCAAAACAATGCCTAATTTAAGCTAAACCAACAGTGTAATAGCAGTCATTCATGTGAAACAAGCAGCACTTCCTCAGAAAAATGAAGACAGGCATCACAATAAGATTTGGAGATTATCCTGCTCCTCTGCTGTGCCTCCACAACTTCAGTCTGGTACAAGTTTTCTCTTTTCACCAGCTGTCACATGAATCACTTCTGCTGCGTGCCCATTCTGAGCACAGACATTTGCATGTATTAAAGCAAACTACATTTGAGGCAGGGACCATGCACAACCCATTTTCCACACAGACATGCATGGGAGCGTGTTTCCGTCAATGGCAGTTACTTTCCCAGTGTGAAAAGTTAAGTTGACAGCCCGCCTCACGTTGTTTTGTTACAATGTTTTCATGCAGTTAAACTTACCTTCGCAGGGGAGCTCCTGGTGGCTACAGGCAGCTCTCTTAAAGCACTGCCCGGAGGAGAAGCGCATATTCCTGCAGCGTAGCCCTGAAGTGAGCCCCCGGGAAGGGACTGCCTACTGCCCGCTCCAACAACTCCGTTGCCTCGTTGTGGCCGCTGCTTGATCCCGTCCAGGAGGCGAACCAGCAGGATGTTCGCCGGGAGGTCGTCCACCCCGCAGTCCACCAGGATGCGGCACTCGGGGCAGCGCAGCTCGTTTCTGGAGCTCAGTATGTTCTCCAGGCAGCGGCGGCAGAAGGTGTGCTGGCACGGCAGCACCTTGGCCGTGGTGTCCAGGCGTTCCAGGCACACCGAGCACTCCAGTAGATCCAGCAGCGACGAAGACTCGTCCATGTCGGCGGAGAGGGTGAGCATCTGGGCTTCAGTGTCCGGGACGTGGTGGAGACTTGTTTGTGTTCCGTGTGAAAGAAGCGGGGCCACTGAACATTCTGGGAGGCGGACCCTGCTCCACAGCGGAGTCCGCAGCTCCTGGGAGTTATGAAGGCTCTGCGCGTTTCCCTCTCGGTCTCCTGCAGCGTGTTTGTGTTCCTCTTGCTCTTCGCTCTGCTCCTTCTCCTCCTCGCGCTCTCTCCAGCAGCAGCTGTGCACAAAACGGTGAGGTCACGCTCTCATCATCATCATTCGCGCGCCCATCAGACTCGCGGCGCGCGCACGAACCTGAGGCAGTGATACAGAGAGAGAGAGAGACCACCACAAATGGAAGGTCCCCCTGCGCTGCTGTTGCCAGCCAGGTTTTCTTCCCACACCTTCAGCGATGCGCTCACGATTGTAAAGCCTGAATGAACTGCGAAACAAAACACACCATTGTCTCTATTATTGTAGCTTCAACTTTACAATACCTTGATCCAGCTAATTTGAATTTCACATATCTTAAAGCCTATTGCCTATAATGTCATCGACTTGACTATTTGGACCCAAATTAGGCCTACATTAAAAGTCAAACAACGTTCAGGAGAGAACAATAGGATACAGCTCAATACTGAAGCCACGAGGCCATCACCTTGTGCTGCTATCCACCTGGCACGGACCTCTCCGCATTACCTCAACTATCTGAGCTAGACTGGGCTCTGCAAAAGATTGATCTGTTGCGACACCTGGTGGCGACAACATATAAATGATGTGCTTTTCTTCATTCACTTCAGTACTTTATCTTGAAATAGATAAACGCAGCTAGTGCCAGTGCATTTTTAAAAACCCAGAAATACAAGCATTTCGGGGTGTTTTGTGCCCCTTTAAATAGAACCACCTCCGTTTCTATTTGCAAGTCCACTCGATCTTCTCATGGTAATTAATTTAATGCAAATTGCTTTCTAATGAAATGGTCAAGTGTTGATCAGTTGAGCTTGTAATACGTGTATGTGCGTCTCCTTTGTCTGTGAACCAGCTTATTCCCTGTCCACCTGTTTAGACCTGCCCTGCTCTCACTCTCCCACAGCCGAGAGAAGGGAAAGACTCCAGTGTTAGGATCTGGTTCTTTTGTATCACGCGAGAACAGTTATTTGGATATAGCCAAAGCATACACTGGAGATAGAAGTCGTCTCAAAGATAAGGCTTTTATTGCCATTGTTCCTAGTTACAAAGTTGTATAACCAGCTGGTGACTTCAAAGAAAGAGAAGAAGTGAAGTCCAGAATTCCGTTGACAGTCGCCTTTTATCCTAGTCTTGCACTCCTCTACGTAGAGAGGATGACTGCCTATCAGTGAGTCAGTTGTTTGTGTCTATGTGTTTGTATATTATCTGTACTTTGCGTTATGTTCAGAATGATTATGGTGTGGACCATTGTCTATCAGCTCATCTCAGTGACATGGTCTTCTTGTTGTGTAGCGTGTAAGCAAAGCATGAGTCAGAGGCTTGTTCAGATTTCGTTAGAATCCTTACAATCCCCCTGTTACTTACTCCCTAAGAGTAAGTATAATATTAAGTTTTAAAACTAAACAGTCTAAATTAGCCTTTAATTAACTCTAAACTAACTGAATTTCAGCTTGTGTTGTGTGTGATCCTATGTATAGTGACATTCCACCTTCACCTCCATAGCTAGGCGTGGCTTTAACGTGATGCTGACCACCTCCAAATCAGCTCTGCCACCCTTTCAGTTCCAGTCAATGCCAGCATGTAGCGTGTTTTTTTTTTTTTTTTTTTCTGCAAAGCACATAGTGTATTATTTTTATTACTAAACATCGTGTACCTCCCAATAATCTAATTAAGCAAACCTACAACTATTTCTAGCAAAGCACAGCGTTATCATGTGTGATTAACTTTAGCAACATTGTGTATCAGTAATGTAGACCCTAGACTATCACGTCCAAGGATTCCAGCCTCATGATCTCCATCTCACCAATATCTGTAACAGAATTAGAGGGGGAAAAAAGGGGGACGTTACCCTACTCTCCCTCACCCCCATGTCTAACTTTGTTATTTTCCAATTGTCTTACCTGGTAAATTTGCGGTTTGTCTACTACTTTTATAAATGACTGTGTCTATGGCCTTTTTTAATTCAATTCAGTTCAAAACATGTATTGTCAATTCTTATCCCAATCAAAAAATGTATCTGTCTTATGGTCAATCCCCAGAAATACGAGACAATTACTATTATTTGTTATTTTAACTAAATTAATACCCAATATAGTTCCCTTTCTTCCAAAGTTTAATCCAAAGAAAAAAGAAAAAAATTGTTTTTGAAAATTGCTAAGCAAGAAACCACCACCAAGGCCAAACCGCACTCCAGGCCCAACAGTCCCACTAACAGAGCCCCAAACATTCCCCTATAACCCAAACAAATCTGCAATGAGCAGCACACACAAGGCTAAACTGAAACAACCTCCCCACAAGAAAACCAAGTATATCATAAGTACTAAATTTTAAAATACAAAATCATAATGAAGAGGCTCTTACCACCTCTGGCTGTTCAATCTTGTCATCACCGAGTCTCCTTCCTGTATTTACTCCAGGACCCTGTCCTTGGGTTCCTCGACAAGCGTGTCCTGTGCACCTTGGTATAAAAACTTCACAGCAGAGTTTTAGTATTCTCATGTATTCAACACAATATTTGTTTTGGCCCTACAGTACCACATTCCTTTCCAGCCTCACAACTCCCCCTGTTGGACCCTTAGAGTAATGTTAGGTTATGTGCATTAGGTAGAGTGTACTGGGCACCTTGCACCCCCTGTTGATTTACACCTACCCCCTGTGCAGGTTGGTAGTAAGCAATTGCCTGTGGCTGTTGGTTTGGTGTCATTAAATACTGCTGTGGTTGTGGTAGAGCAGGCTGAACCATGGGCATGTACACCCCCTGTTGTTGTGGCACATAGTTCTCATGGTACATATTAAAGTATTGCATTTGGTTTCCATACTGTCCTCTCCATCCCCTTCCCCTGTTGTTACGGTAATTATTATTCCTTGGCCCCCCGGTGTAGGGACAGCCTCTGGCAAAATGGCCAAAATTTTGGCAATTGTGACATTGTACGCTCTCCATTTGACATGGCCCTTGTACCGAAGCAAACATCTGTGCAGCCAGGGACTCCTCAATTATTGCAACATCTGAGGAAGTCTGTTTTTGTGTTAACAGTTTTCTTTCGGCATTAATTTGTTTTCTTGAATTTTCTAGGTTCAATTTGGCTAATTGCAACTGCACTTCTCTAAGCTGGCTTTCCTGTTTTTCGTTATGCTCATTGTGGGCGTTTATGTGATGGCACACATGCTCTTTCCATCCTTCTAGAGGCATTGATGATAACCCTACGGTCTCTATCAGTTTGTTTTTCACTGGCTCTGGGCATCCGGCCTCAACTGCATTCCTGTATAGCACCATTGTTTGGTTGTTTAATTCTGCGCCTAACTGTTGAACCCATAAAGTTTTAATTCTCTGTAAATAATCCGCTCCTGACTCCCTATTTCTCCACTTTTCCTGTGTTAGGCGTCCAGCATCTATTTTAGTTGGATATTTTTCTCTCAAAATTTTCCACAGGTCCTCCAAGTAACCATAAAAAGGGGTGTGGTTTGGCTCCTCTATTGTACCTAGATCTTGCTCAAGCATGGCCATTTCTGCTCTTGAAATGTGTCCCTTCAACGCTATTCTTATGTCTCCCAGGGCTAGTGTGTGTCCTGTAGTAAGATCCGCAAATGCTGAAATCCAGGGTCCTCCCCCCTCCCTGAGCGGAGGCAGCTTTGCCCTGAATAGTTCTGCATCATTCATCGAAAATGGGGTGTAAGTTTGTTCTTCTCTCCCTATCTCATTGTTCTTTAGTATTAGTGGCATGGCCAGGGTGATGTCAGTGTATGCGTTGAATTTTTTCCCTCCCTTTCCTTTCGGTTTTGTCCCTGCGGCATTTGTTTTAAACTGTTTCCCACTCCTGGTTGTGGACAGCTCTTTTTCTACGACTCCTAATTGTTTCTTCAATTTCTCTAATCTTATCATGTTTTTTTTCAACTGCTTCTCTTCTTTCTCTTCTATGACTTTTTTCCTTAGCCTTTCTGTCTCTTCTTTTTGTTCTTGTAACTTCATTTTTATGATTTCCTTCTCCTCGTCCCACTCTTCCTCTGTGTCCTCCTCCCCTTCACTCTCTGATAGGGCAAGCTGGTGACTGATATTTGTGTCCCCCCTTGTTATTGTATCACCCTGTGCCCCACTGTGACTCGCCTCTGCTGTTCTGTTTCTAAGTAATTCTTGTTTTAGGTTCTCTAATTCTTCTAGTTCCTCTGCTTTCCATGCATCTTTTTGCTCCTCCATATTTCTTTTTAGTTCCCTCATTTCTTCTGTTAGTTTTGTTAAGTGCTGTAGCCCTACTCTACGCTCCTCCCCGTCTTTTAAGGCCCTTCGCTGCAATTTGTTCTGTTCTTCCCACAATTTGGTATATTCGTGCTCTTTTTCTAGTTTTTGTCTAGAGTACTCATGTTGTTCTTTCAACAGTTTTGTTTCTAATGCCAAAAAACCTGGGTCCTCGCTGGTTGTGTTCAAGGCAAAGTCATCACAATTTAATATTCCTTCTTTGATTGAAATCATAGGGGCCTGTACAGTGGGTGTTTGTTCTGCAACTAACTCTGCTTTTGCCAAATCTTTCAGTGCTTGAATCACATCAGCATAGGGTGAGACGTGTGCTGTGGTTATCTGCTCAGAGTGCTGAGGAGCCTGGCTGCACTGAGCTATCTGGTCAAAGGGCACTATCTCCTCTACTGTTGTGTCTTTCTTCTGCTCTCTCTGGGCAATATTATACCATGTCTTCATGATCCACACATTTAATGCCGACATAGCTGTTAATTTTTTTACTTTGTCTTGTACTATTTTCCCTTTGAAAATTTTAGGATCTTGTTCCTGCTCCAAAAGTCCCTGTATCTTATGGTCAATGGCTCTGTTATATGTTTGAATGGTGTTTAGGCTTGGTATAAGTCCTTTTTTGCTAGTAATTATACCATATTTTTTTGCTTTTTCCATCCACTGCTTTAGGTCTCCCACTCTCACTATAATATCGGTTTTAGATTTTCCTGGCATCCATTCTCTGATTAACTTAAGCATCATTCCTCTAACAGTTTCTGGGTCTGCTTCGACCCATTTTGGGCACACTTGTTCAAATATTTCACTATTTATGGTTGCATCCTCCCTCATTTCCTTCTTATCCATTTTGTAACTATTTTTTTTTATTATTTATTTATTTTTTTAATATATTTTTATTTTATTTATATATTTTTTTATGATTTTTTGCGCGCTTTCTTAGTTTTCTCGACGTGTTTGCGCACGGAACTTAGTTTTCTCGACGTGTTTTCGCACGGAACTTAGTTTTCTCGACGTGTTTGCGCACGGAACAAATATTTTATTTTTTATTTTTTATTTTTTATATATATTTTAGTATTTTTTTTTTTTTTTTTCTTTTTTGTAGTTTACCTAGTTTTCTCGACGTGTTTTCGCACGGAACTTAGTTTTCTCGACGTGTTTTCGCACGGAACTTAGTTTTCTCGACGTGTTTTCGCACGGAACTTAGTTTTCTCGACGTGTTTTCGCACGGAACTTAGTTTTCTCGACGTGTTTTCGCACGGAACTTAGTTTTCTCGACGTGTTTGCGCACGGAACTTAGTTTTCTCGACGTGTTTTCGCACGGAACAAAAATTTTTTATTTTATATTTTTGTATTTTTGTATTTTTATTTTTTATTTTTATTTTTGTAGTTTACCTAGTTTTCTCGACGTGTTTGCGCACGGAACTTAAATGAAACCTTAACTGTTATCTAAGGAATCCTTGTAAGAAGGAACGGCAATCTTTTTTGTCACTTTTCTTTTGCCTTTGATCAGTGTATGTCAAAATTTAAATAGGGAAGTACCAAACCTTAAGAGCGAGGCCACTCAAATATAGGGAAATAACACGCGAGAGCGTGGCAGAAATTTAGAAAAGGTTTTCTGCTTACCTTGTTCTGAGGCCTCTTTCCCCTTTGAGTGGTCACGTCCTCAGGCTGCGGCTCCCACGTCTGCTCCTGTTTGGCCTGTCTCAGCACTGACGGAAAAAAAATGTACAATAAATATTTTCAAAAAATAAGAGCGATCCTCTACTCTCGCGAAGATATCCGGGTCACGGCACCAATTGTTAGGATCTGGTTCTTTTGTATCACGCGAGAACAGTTATTTGGATATAGCCAAAGCATACACTGGAGATAGAAGTCGTCTCAAAGATAAGGCTTTTATTGCCATTGTTCCTAGTTACAAAGTTGTATAACCAGCTGGTGACTTCAAAGAAAGAGAAGTGAAGTCCAGAATTCCGTTGACAGTCGCCTTTTATCCTAGTCTTGCACTCCTCTACGTAGAGAGGATGACTGCCTATCAGTGAGTCAGTTGTTTGTGTCTATGTGTTTGTATATTATCTGTACTTTGCGTTATGTTCAGAATGATTATGGTGTGGACCATTGTCTATCAGCTCATCTCAGTGACATGGTCTTCTTGTTGTGTAGCGTGTAAGCAAAGCATGAGTCAGAGGCTTGTTCAGATTTCGTTAGAATCCTTACACCAGTGTGTAGATGTGTGTGTCTATGTGGTATGACAAAGTGACGCCTTCCCAAGCATGATGGGGGCTTTACCACCCACGATGCCTCGCAAAGAGTGGTTTAGCCTATGAGGAAGAAAGACTGATGTGTTTTGGCTACATGATACAATTCAAAACAATGACAGCAGGGTATGTTTTAGTCATTTAGGTGCACACATGCATGGGGAAACAGGGGGAGTGGTAGAAAAGAGGTCTTTGTAAGCAAACTGAAAGCAATGTTCCACTAAACAAAGGGTGACTTCAGGACTTCTGCCATGGCTGAACCAGCTTTGAGCTTTATCTCACTCTACAGACATTTTTATAGGTCTATTTTTGCCAATGAAAGCTTAATGCTGCAATAGCACAGCAATTCTGCAGCTAAAGTGTGTGCATCAGTATTGTCGCAAACACTACAATAACAGTAATTCTAAAACCACCGAACCACCACTGATAACATGGACTAAGCATATTTCAATAAGAAAATACGCAGTATTCCGGATAAACAAGAATGCAGTCTTGCATTTCAGTGGCGTCAAAAAAGTTAGAGATATGTTTCATTTCTGCAATATAATATATACCTTTCTTCGTCCGACAGTGGAGAAACTGAATAATTGCATCAGCTACAAAACAGCAGCATAAACAGATAAGTTACAAGGTAAGTTGGAGTTACAATATCCTTTGCAAAAATGTGTGGGTAAAACTACACAGAATCTGGATTTCAAAAGGTAAGACTGAAATTTAAAAAGAACATTTCCCTGAACTGTACAGCTCCAATTATAACAAAAACAAACTTTTAATAACCCTAACAGCTTACAACCTTTACCAAACCTGCTTGTCTCTCCTGTGCCGAGCTTCTGCCTCCGATTCTCTACCGTCAGTAATTGAAAATCTATTATAGAAAACGCTATCTCAATGGCCGCCGCCTGGGCGCCGCCATGTTTATTTCCCATACCGACTTTGAAGCTAAGCAGGGACGGGCCTGGTTAGAACTGGGATGGGAGACCGTTCCTCCGAAGCTAAGCAGGGAAGGGCCTGGTTAGGACTCGGATGGGAGACCGTTTGGGAACATCAGGAAGCCTGGCGACAGTAGTGAGTTTGTGCGTGGTGCAGGCCCCCACGTTGCGGTCCCGCCGCCCGCGGCCATTGACCACGGGTCCATATGGACCGCGGTGCTGCTGTCCTCGGACAACCCGCCGTCACAACAACGCGAGTGCGCGAGATCTGACTGCCGTGCGTGTGCGCGCATTCAAACAGGGCGATGTGTGTGTGTGCGCGCGTTTGTGTGTGCGTCGGTGCGTGTATGTGCGCGCGCGTGCATCAAAACAGGGCGGTGTGTGCGTGCGTGTGCGCGCGCGTATGTGTGCGCGCGCGCATCAAAACCGGGCGATGTGTGTCATTTGCTTTCACGTATTGTGAGCCCAGAGGTACATTTTATTCTAAAGCAGCTTTGAACGCATTGCCAATTTTATTGTAAGGTTATAAATACTGTCTAACAACGATCATTAGGCTATTTCAGTTCAAAACCTACTTATTTTTTTTTACATTGTACACTACCGTGATGCACCAAACCACGGGTCCTGCACCGTCAACCGACCCGTTAGAGCTGAACCCCTCATATTTATCCATACTTATTCCACTGTCTCTTGAATTCTATTCCCTTTTAGCGAACATATTGTCGTTGTAGTTTATAAGAGAGGAGTACGGGTGCATCAAACACTCAAATTGCAGTTTGTTTGAAATTATTTTTAGCATTAATTATTTTAAACATTTGTATTGGCCATAGTTTTTGGAATGGGTTGGGAACCACTGGTCTACAGCTGAACTGTGTGACGGGTTGGACATTTCTTTGTAATAACTCATAATCTCAGAATATCAAATGTGCAAACTAGCGAGGCCCGGCCGAAGGCCGGGTCTCAGCTAGTGACAGAAGAAAAAGATTATCAGATAAATCTTCCCCTCCATCTATTTGAGCTTCACAGTCAGAGTTCCCTTTAGGACAAGACGCTGTCAGCGGCAAACAAAGGCTGGATGTTGGTTACATAAAAACATGTCAATTAGAGAAGCTGCGTTTGTCGCACGAGGTACAATGAAAAATTGTGAAACATGTGGGTTTGGTGCCGATTTGGTTGTCTATTCTCAAAGTTTTTCTTTTTTTACGCTGAAAACTTAAAACTTTTTAGATCGATCATTTGCATAATAAGTGTTTGGCCGCACATTCATATTTAAATCCTATCCTCTATATGGACTTGCTTTATATTTAGTCCCTGGTCTTATTGATAGCGCTCCTTAGGCAGTCTATCACTCCTTGACAAACAGATGGGATTTCTGAGTGAATGCCCAAGAGAGGATATCAAATTTATAGCCCAAGATGATTAAACGATATTATGAATATATATGAGTTTGTACCTTTGCCCACATATCTCTCTCTTATTGAGCCATGTCCTGCATTTATGCAAAAAGTAGGTCAGATGACACCGAGTCACCATGGCAACTGCTGCTGGTTAAAGATCAGTAAAAATATGTGTTTTTTTTAAGTAGATAAATACCGATTACTGAGCGGGGCTCTGAAAGGTCAGCAGGTCAAAGCAATAGAGTTTAGGGACATTGAAGTTTTGACAACTTTTGTGAAGATAAAAAATATGATACTAATTCTACTACTACTACTACTCTTCTTGTAACACTGTTAGTTTGGGATCGCTTTCTTATGACTAGAAAGTTACGACAGAAATCTTAAACTAAAACACTGTTTACAGACTAACACGAATAGTAAGCCCCTCCTGGAACTGCCACCTTAACGCGGTGGATGGGTTTGAGCACCCGAATGATCCTGGGAGCTATGTTGTCTGGGGCTTCGTGCCCCTGGTAGGGTCTCCCATGGCAAACAGGTCCTAGGTGACGGGTCAGACAAAGAACGGTTCAAAGGCCCCTCGTGAGGGACCAACAACTCGGTTTGAATCATGAGGCCGTCCTTCCATGGACCCACCACCTGCAGGAGGTGCCATGGGGGCTGGTGCAATGTGATTTGGGCACACGATCCAGAAACGGAAAAGTGGAAGAAAATGGATGGATGGATGGATGGATGGATGGATGGATGGATGATGGATGGATGGATGGATGGATGGATGGATGGATGGATGGATGGATGGATGGATGGATGGATGATGGATGGATGGATGGATGATGGATGGATGGATGGATGGATGGATGGATGGATGGATGATGGATGGATGGATGGATGATGGATGGATGGATGGATGGATGGATGGATGATGGATGGATGGATGGATGGATGATGGATGGATGGATGGATGGATGGATGGATGGATGGATGGATGGATGGATGGATGATGGATGGATGGATGGATGGATGATGGATGGATGGATGGATGGATGGATGGATGGATGGATGGATGGATGGATGGATGGATGGATGGATGGTAAGCATACTATTGCATTGATTTTATATAATAATTATATAATTTGGACACTCAAAGACATTTTACACTGCATTATTCATTCTCTCCATACTCAGTGATGATGAGAAACTGAGTATGGAGACACACTCAAAGCATTCACACAGGCAAACAAGTGACTTGCCCGAGGACACAACACCACCATTCCACACCTGTGGGAGCCGGGATTCGAACCACCAACCCTCCGGTAACAAGATAACACACTCTATCATCTGAGCCACAATTGCCCTCAAGACATTTGAAATCCATGGGCTTTTGGCTTTGATCAGTAGCTTCAGAAAGATTTGGTTGGTAAAGATTATTTTTGTCCAACATGACAAATCCAACAGCACCATGCTTGAACTCCAGTATCTACAAGTTAAATATATAATTAAATGGGACATATGAAACTGTATATAGGAGCTTTGATTAATTTTTCATCTCTACTTCACAGTCGACATAGTGTCTGACTCTGAACATGTTTGGTTTCATGTTTTTTAAACCACTGCCCGGAGAACATATTAACGAAGATGAAAAAGACATTTGTGTTTCATCCATGAAAAGTGCATTGATGTGTTCAACTATTCCTCACAGAGATCAGGCCCTCCAGAGGGAAAAAGAAAGTTTGTTTTTAACGATTTCCCTAGTAAATTTTAAGCTATACCAACTTCATTAGACCACGAATCAAATTAGGCCTCTACAGATTGCTTGTCTTCTCAGAGCGACTTTGAAGTTTTTCTGTCTGGGGGTCACGAGGGTTGAAATAAAACAGAGATGAGAGGATGACGGCTGGTCGGTGACAGCTGCTGAACAATACTAAATCTTTGAAGAGTTGCCTTTTTCTTTTCTTGTTTATGCCTTTCTGCTTATCATCAGGCAACAGCATTTCTTCAAAGTCAATATTGTCAATGCGTTGTGCTCATTTGGGGAAAGTATTTGTATTTGGCATTTGTAGAATATGCATAGTTACCGAAGGTGGTGCTTGTCTGTTTTATTTTTACCAAATACAAGGAGGCTTTATGGTTTACAAGCTTTTATGAGGGTACGTGGTTTAAGTAGCAGGTGTTATTACTGCCTATATGCGGAAAAGAACGCTATAAGCAAAGAAAATGAACTAAATATTAGATTTAAAATACTTAAATCTCACATCTTTTGTTGGACACTTTCATCACAATGGGCACGTGCAGTATAGTATTATAGTATTCAATATGGCCTGTTGCCTCAGTAGATGTTACACCATCTAATGGTGTAAGGGAGGCATTGGCAATGGGGTTAGGTTAGGGTTGCAATTACAAAACGGCAATGACTGCAATAATTTAGGCAGTACATAATACTTGCAACAAAGTATCATGTCTCTCAATGGCAGGGACTAATTTCCTCCCATTTTTTATATATGAAAAACTATAGTTGTAGCTTTTCTATGATTCATGAACATAGACCTTTTAACCTCTTACCCGACACTTTAACCGAGTGCATTTTCTCCGGTTCGGCTTTACCCAAATCTAAAAGCTTCTCGATTGGATAGCTTGGTCAGTGTAACGCCTAATTTGAAAGCTAAGACTTACAAAACTAGCTGTAACTTTTTGGTTGCGTTGTCGCCGTGTTTTTGTCACATTTTTGAAGCGTCTTTGTTGTGTTTTCGTCGTTTTTTCGGTCGTCTTTGTGTTTTCATTTAATTTTCAGTCATGTTTTTGTTGCTCTTTTATTGCTTCTTTGTGGCTTTTCTGTGGCTCTTTTTTTGGTTTTTCATCACAGTTTAATCCTGTTTTTGTCAGTCTTTTGTTGCTTTTGTTGTCGTATTTCCATCCTCGTTTTCGTTTGGTTTTGATGCTTTTTTCAAAAAGCTTAATGATTTGGGCGAAGCCAAACTGGAGAAAGTGTGCTCGGTTCAGGTGGGGGTTAAGAGGTTAAATAAACCTCAGGTCAAACAAAAAACATGAATCCCCTTGTATTATTCAACACACAAAAATCCTCTATTGTACTCCTCCAAACTCCAATACCAGGAGCTGTTACTGCTAGATGATAACATTAAATCGTTATTTATCATACTGGGTCAGGCTGTACAGTGGTACTATCTCTGTCATAGCCCACTCTCAGCCACTGAATGTTTGCTTGCAAATCAGTATGACGCTCTAAGAGGGTATTTATCCCTTTTCTGTGGAAGCATAGACAGACTTGAATGGTACTGGGAGCTAGCGCAATGTCTCAAGTTCATGTCTCCGGGTCCTGTACCGATGGTAAATAAACTTCTCCTGTATAAGACATCCAGACTGCTGCCTATTTTTCATCTATCCCCTCGCACACCATTGTTAATTCTCTAACAGTTACAGCCACAGAATGAGATGTAGACCTGACAATTAAAAAGCCTCAGGATGATGAGATTTTTGATTCAATTTGGGTTAATTGCGCAGCACTACTCCATGGGGACTCCGCCTGTACAAAACTAATATAATCCTGTAGTGAAGACTTCTAAAAACATGAGATTTTTGTATTGAACTTCATGTATTGTATTGAACATAAATATCAATTGCGAATCTAATTGAAAAATGTCAATTAGACTTTCATTCAAAACTGCTGGGCCCTAATTCGAACGTTATGTCAAGTAACATCACATGCGGACATTGCAAACAATAATGGGGCATCCATCATAGTTACAGTTAAGTACAGGTTCAGCTTAATTTGTGTTTTGGTCCGACCAGCGACAGAGCAGCCATATTTCTCTCATCACAACTCACCAGTCGTCTCCTTATCCTCTTCATATCCCCTCTATCCGCCTCCTCATCTAATCTGCTTCCTCTCTGCTCAGTCAGGATGGCCCTGGATTGACTTCAATGCGGCTCTAAACGGGGAGGGAGAAAACACAGTGTAGACAAGAAAGTGAAGAGAGCAGGAAGAGAATTCGATTGAAATTGGAAATGGGGAAAAATACAGACACATAAAATGAAAAAAAAAAAAAAAAAAAGGCACAAGCAAAGCAGAAGCGTAAAGGATGGATAGAAAGAGAGGGAAGCTGAGAGAGTAATTACAGGACTCCCGGTGTTTTCAAAGCGTCTCTTTTATCTCACCCTTCCTGTGGCTGAGAATCAAGATGAAGCGGAAAGGAAGAAGGAGGAGAAGTCCAAGGCCTATAGTACACACCAGACAGCATTCACATCACACACAAACACTGACAAAACACTGTACCTCTGTGATCCACGGCAGATTGGATTATGTGAAGAGCCCCTCTGAGTTACGCAGGCTTCATACTGAGGCGACAGACTTGTTTGGCTGTGGCATACTGAAGAGTGGAGAGGGATTACATAGAAAGTTTATAACACTTGAGTTTACTGGAGGAGCATAAGAAAAGATTTAGCAACATATTACTTTCCCAAATGACCCATCGTCGTGTTATTGAATTTACAGTGATTTATTCTTAAAGAAACAGGCCACCATTTTTCCATACTGAGATATATTCTTACCTGATTAGACGAGTACCTCTCTGGTCTTTGTGCGTGCCCGTGAAAGAGCGAGGTAGCTTCCAACTTTACCCCCGTTTGGAGCTATAGGAATACATTGGGAGAGGCCAAATGCTAACAACATCTTTGGTCGTTTTGTGCAACTGAGGGCACGCACAAAGACCAGACAGATATGCATCAACTCGTGTAAGCTCAGGTAAGAACATATTTCAGAATGAAGGAACAGTGGCCTGTTCCTTTAAATATATGTCATTTATTCAATTTAACTAAATAGTGTACTTAAGATTAGTGGAAACATCTCCCTTTACATGAACAAATTATTCCAGATATACAAGTTTTTGTTTAACTAGGTCATAATTAATAATTAATAATAATAATAGGAGCATAATTACTCTCTGTACAACTAGCTAAATAGGAAGTGGATTACAACAGCTGGGGCCAGAGAGGAAAGGGGCCATCAAAAAGCCTGTGCAATGCTTAAAGCCACACCGCGTAAAATTCGACCCCAAAAATATTGCAATACAAGCATTTATTTTATGACAGATATTTTCATAATTGAAAAACACCTCATAAATGTACAAACAAACATGAGCGGCTCACGTCTCCTAAGACATGACTGTAAAGTTTATCGGGAGTGGGTGCGTCTCCGGCTCGTCTCCATGGAGATGTGACTAAAGTCAGTAGAATTTGAGATTTAAACAGGAGAGGCCCTCATCCAAATTGTCTTTTTGATTACACACTGCAAAAATAGCATTTTCTGTGTCGCGCTGGTCATTGGGAGCATGTTTTATGTTGATGGCAACAGTGTAGTCCAAAATGTTGTGCAGAGTGCCTTTAAATTCATATAGACAACTTCTGATGGTTTAATACAAAGGCCCCACATTTTGTGCATCCCCCTGGTTACAGTAAACAAGTGAAAGCACACAGAAATAACTGTAGTGAGCTAGTTTGCAGTATTCTGTATTGCTTAGCCACACCATCAATTAGCCTACAGGTAAGCTACACACTAAGCTAACTTTGAACTTAATATATAGAACACAAAACAGTGTCTGCACATTGATTTGTTTACTAGATATTATGAAGCCTACATTTAGTTTTCATTCAGGCCTAGGTGTATCTATCTAATGATGTTGGCCTTCATGCTCACCTTCATACTCCTTTCCCCTCGCCCTGTGCTGCCTGTGGACACCAGGGGGCGGTGTTGAGCTGTTGCCTGCAGCATGGTCTCTGTCCCATCCAGCAGCGCTCTACCTGGGACCATCTCTACTTGTGTTTTTGGGCGGAGAAAAGTTCTCAGGAGGAGTCAGGAGCGCACACGGTCCGACATGCGCCAATGTGGAGGCACAAGTTCAACAAACTCAGACACTGACAGTCCTCGTGAGATGCTCCAGCTCGACCCACGGAGCTAGAGACCGAAGGGCGACCCCTGACAGGACCGTCCCGCGGCAAAGCTCGCACCGTGCTGCGGACAGTGACGATCAGCCCGCCCGCCTCTCCCGGAGCTCCAGGTAAGAGGACGTCTCTCAGGAATGCACAGGCGGATTGCTGCAAGACTTGGGGGAAATTCCTGTGCAATACTTATTATATGTTTAAAACTCAAATTAAGTTGAAGAGGGGGAAAGCCATAGAATGCAGTGGTATGTGTGTTATGTTGTGTTTCCATAGTTCAAGTTGTTGTGCTAAATAAATCGATTGCTCAAGCTCCTAAAATTAGAATCCCACGTGTTAGTGCATCCTTTTAGTCTTTCTTGGATAGGCTATTTTTTCTTATTAAGGTATGGGCCATAGCACAAGACCAATGGCCTATAAGCCTACTTGCTATTGTCAAAGTCTATTGACACAATGCTGTTGTGTTATTGATTATGTAGTTGTGGTTGATGATGAAATAGTTGTAATATGAAGTTTAAGCCTTATAAAGGTTTGAACTTAGAAAGCTGCCTGCATAATAGAAAGTGAATAGCCTGAAAATATGAAAGTATATGATAGGAAAGCTGCATGTTGCTACAAAGTTTTTCCCCAAGGTATCAAAGCTTCTCACTTCAGTTCTGCCTTTAGACCAAGTTTTGAGTCTAAAGTATGCAGACAGTCTGACTTGATTTTACTAAGCTGTTACACTCCTTGGTTTTTATCATTGTTTTCTGGATGACTGGTTCCAAATTGCACGGTCATAGTTTGTTTAGGTGACTTAGGTAATTTTGATCCCACACACCTCTCTTTCTGTGCATAATTGTTTTCTCGGTGCCGCCTGGCTGTCCCGGGCCCCTGCGCCGCGGGGGAAGTCCTGCCCGCAGACAGGCAGAGCGGCCCGGCTGGGGACATGCCGCGTCCTGCAGCGCCTCTGAAGTCTGCTGCCTGGCTTTGAACTGTAGCCGCTGGAGGTGGAAATCAATCCATCTCTGTCCCCCCCTCCCTCGCTGTTTTTACCTGTGCGTCTCGTGCACCACAGCAGCCCCCAGCACATCTCCTTTACTGCTGCTGCTGCTGCTGCTGCCTCCAAAAGCTTTCAAGTGTGTAGAAACATTCAGAGAGAGAGGCGAAGAGAAAAATGTTACTCATCTTCAAAGAAATTAGTAAGGATTCCCTGGAGATTAAAGTGTTTACTGAATCACTACCACTAGTACAACTGCGACGGCTGCTGTTGTATTGCACAGATAATAAGTACTAGGAATGGAAAACTTTAAGCAGTCCCTGCACTTGGCATACTATTACTTCTACTACAGCAACTTCGATCACATCTGTGGCCAGAAAACTCAAGAGCAAGCCTTGAACGGATTAGAAAGTTGAAGCATTTCTGTATTCCTTTGTTGTTACCAATACTAGTACAACCACTGCTGCCCCTTCCTCTAACAACTACTGCTCCCGCTACAACTTCTGAAGAAATTAGTATACTTTGTGGAGATTAAAGGGATAAGTTGTGAAAAACTCAGGAGCTTTGCCCCGTAGTAGTCCTCGCCGTCACACGCCTCCCAGTTGAATACATAATGTGTTTACTTAGCCTATTTGTCTCTTTATCTTTCATTACACTCGGCACTTGAGTTTACACAATGACCTTATTATTTATCAGAGCATGATCCAACAGAAGAGAAAGGAGACGCTGGTGTTTTTGGTGAACTTTATAGCAGTGATTTATAGTAAATGTCACAGCTGATTCCAATCTACACAGCATATCCCATTCCCTCATAGCAATATTTATGGCTCTCCAGAGGCCTCTTGCACTTGACTGTTTCATAAGACTTAACACATCTAAGACGGCATCAGGCTAAACATGCCATTCAGTTTACTTATGGAAGTCAAGGTATTTCAACTTATTAGCTTGCTATATGATTTATGTCTCAAATGACTGGCAATGGGTTTTATTTACATAGCAACTGAAATGCATTGAGTATGTATTTTCTTTAGATATATTTTCAAATGATTTAATGCTGTTTAACATGTTTGCTCTGCAGTTGGCAGTTTGTTTGCAAAGTGACAGCTTTTATTGCTATAGTATATGGCAACAAAACAACAACATTGCCATAAGGCAGGGGTTCCCAAACTTTTTCAGCTGAGACCCCAAAAATTGGCACGTTAACAACTCGTGACCCCCATTGAATAAAGGTGTTGCCTCTTATGCTAATTTGGAGCTAAAAAAAAAAGTTAATTTGCATTTAAATTTTTTATTTTTGAATAATTTAATGGATTTCACAAATTATACGCAGTTTACACTAAAAAATATACTAAAAACAGTAGCAAATTTCTTTTTGTTTCATCTTGAAATCATCTGGGGACCTCCACCCAAGGCCGAGGGGTCCCAACCCCCATTTTGGGAACCACTGCCATACGCTGTGCAATGAAGGCTACCCATTGCTATAATGCTGTTATAGTGATTCTCAATATGTGGGTAAAACCAAAGAGCAAAGTGAAAAATAACATTGCTGAAACCCATTGCCGATAATACTAAATGTATCCATTATCATAGCTGAAATATATAAGCAGCCCATATATATTTTACTTACTTGCCACTACTGATTCTAGAGTGGATGTTACAAGGGCTGGACAATATGGAAAAAAATAAACACCATTCAGATTTTTCGATTCGATTGTAATTTTTCATAATAAAATAAATACAAGTAGCTGATTCATGATCTTGGACATATCTTTTATACAAACCTCAGCCCAAACGATAACAAATGCTTCCTTCCAGTATCATTTAACGCACACACATTTTCCATTGTCTCGTCCAAACTCCAAAACTAGGTTCTGTTTCTGCCAAAGGAATAGCTGTAAACCTGACAATTGTAAAGACCCTTGACTATTATTATTGAGATCGACCAAAGTAGAGACTGCGATTTCAATTAAATTTGTATCCATTCCTCGATTTTACCCTACTAATGAGTGTGCAAGTTTGATCTGTGTGAATCAAATTGGAGTGTTCAAGGCCTCACCTAAAACCCACAACCATTGTCCTTCCATTTTGGGGAAATTGTGAAGGGGACTGGCTTAGAACACTGTGTGAAGTAGCGAACGAGGCTTTAGATAATTGGAGGTTGTCATTTTGAAAATCCACTTGAAAAATGTTCATATAGCACAAACACAAGCAAGTTTATTTCAACAGATACTGCAGCAGTCATTGCTAATTGTACACACTTTGATCACTGCCACATTGAATAATCAGATTAAATGCTCCTCTTGGGGAGACAAGGTTTAGAGCGTGATGAGAGACGCTCTCCACCTGTATCGGATTGCGGATATAAAAGTCTTGTCAGCCTGCTATTTTCAGTCTAAGTAAGTCTGTAAATTCTCCCCTGACTTTTTAATGGATTGACAATAGATTTGTGCTTTGAAGATTCCTCCAACCTCACGACCACATCAATACGCCACTGTAAACTGCAGCTCAGAGGACCAGAGTTTCTCATAAGCCCCGAGATTTGTACGAAATCTTAGGGTAGACACATGTTTAACCAGGCATCCCTATATCGTTTGTATTCAATTAATGCTGACAAAAAATAGTAAAATCATTGTGCGGCAAACATACAGAGGCGCGCTGGCTTAACGGTTAATACACTCGCTTCGCAGCAAGTGGGTTCCACGTTGTATTCCTGGATTAAGAGGGTCTTCTCTGTAGGGAAGTTGTATTTTCTGCCTGTTGCATCGGGGTGCATTTTGAATATCTCGAGTTACTTGACTTGGAAAACAAGTCAAGAGTCCACGCCTGGGGCTCGAGGACTGGTCGGTGCTGGTTTAGAACTATTTTAGTCATGGTTTAGACTAGGGTTGTTCCAATATCATTACTGGTATCGGATTTTATGCCGATACCACAAGTTTTCAGGTATCGCATCGGCGAGGACCTGACCTAAAACCTGTCCGATACCACATTGTGTTTCTGTCAAAGAGGATCTAGTACAGATGCAAGTCACAGCTGTGTGTGTTGTGGCTAATGCTCACAGCTGGCTTTGTTGGCTCTGCAGACTCTAAAACCTCTAATAATCACAGCATATTCATTTGTGTTATCTTTTTGTTGCCTTCATTTAGTCTTTAGAGTGGAAGCAGAACATTGGCAAAGTTGGGCAGGGACTTTCTTGATATAGCCCCATTGACCATATAGTCCTTTTATAGACCTGGGTCGTTCATATTGGGAAGTAGTGAAAGAGGCAAATATTTTCTCACACTCTGGCAATAGTCATCATTACTTTCTATATTGTACTGCCTCATTTGTGTGCTTAGTGTCCCCCTGTAATGAGAGTTGGAGCAATTAACAAACTGCCTTTCCTTGACTAATTCTTGGCTGCAGCTTAGGCTTCACTTCCACAGTGAGTGCAAAATAAACACAGTCAGAGACAGACTTGGAAGAGCTCTATGTTCTTCTGTCCTTAAAAAAAAAAAAAAAAAAGCAAAGAAGAGGAACAAGGATCAGCGCGAGGAGCCGATGAAAGACAGATAACCGGCAGGCAGGAATCAAAGCCTGTCGGGATAGGTGTGTGTGTGTGTGTGTGTGTGTGTGTGTGTGCGTGTGTGTGGGTGCGTACGGGACGGGGAGCGCTGGTGTGCAAAGTGTACGGGACATCCTTTCATTTGATGTGCGAGTTTGTTTTTCCTGTGCAGCGAGTGGGGAGCCGGCGGTGAGTCTGTAATTAACACAATCAAAAGATGAAGAGGGATGAATGAAGATCACACATAAACACTGCCTCACACATATCATTTACAGGGCCAAATGTTGCTCTTAAGCAATTAGATTATCGGGGGTGCTATTGCAATAATGGTCACAGTCATGGCGCTTTAACTTTTGGTCTGGGAATTCCAGTCACACATGAGAGCTCTGGGTTGTACTGCACAGTCGCTATATAAAAACGTCCAGGCTTTTCTTTGTTTTGCTATAAAGTTTAATTAGACACACTGAGAGACAAACATAAATCCTGACGTTGTTTTTCAATCCCCTCAGTTTTGTTTGTTTGTTTTGTTTGAAATAATAGTTCATGACACTTTGCAGGATGGGGCATAAGATACACAATTAGAAAATAATTGTTTGAAACATTGACTAAAAATGTACCTTTGAATGAGTAATGTGCCAGATCTCAAGTTGTATTTCTTCTTCGTAATTGCATGCCACGGTTTCCTAATGTTGTTTTTAGACTTCATATTGATATTCCATAACAATATAATTCACACAGGCCTATAAGAGGATATTTAGATGAAGGCCAGCTGCGTGAGCCCAGTCTCCAGATCCTCTTAATCACTTCAATCAAGGGTTTATTTTCACATTTAACTTAAAACTGCAATCATGTCACAAATTAGTCTTATTTATTTCCTCCTCATTTAGCTTCGAGCCTTGATAGCGTCTTGTGCTCAGTGACTTTGACAACTTTTGCAGGAAAAAAAAAAACACCTTTAGATAATGAGGGGGAAATGCTATGAGCTGCCTGCCAGACCTGCAACGTTAGCTTCCATTGTCGTGATAATGATGAATGTGCATTGCCCTGATGGCGCAGTTGCTTTTTCAATCAGGCAGTTTTGTTCAGGAACGACGAGAACACAATCTGGCTCACCTTGAGGTAAATGCGCCGCGTCTAATTTGATTGACAGTTGTAGCGTAGCCCTATTTTTGCACTGCAGCTGCCTCCATCACATAAAGAAAAATGCCAACAGCGCATTCTTGCTTTAACACTACCTTTAGAAGACTACCCCAATGACACTTAAATCGTGATTGACAGAAGATTAGCCATTTGCTCTTTTGTGTGCGCTGGGTGAACTGCAGTGGTCCTTTTCAGACTCGTCCAGATCTTGAGCCGAGTTTATGGTGCCACAGCAGTTTGTAGGGTCAGCTCAATGTGCAAATGAGAACATGCAGACACGCAGAAAGCCGTAGAAGCTTCATATTTGTAATACTTTTGTCAGCGGGGTCCCCGACTGGTGCATGCTCTTGTTATGTCCCTGGGCGAGACACTTCACCAGCCTTTCCTAAAGTATGTACTGTATGTGGTCTCTGAATGAGTGATGTTGGGGGTCACGTATGTTTTCAGTCCCGTTTCTGTCAGTCCGCTCCAGGGCAGTTGTTGCATCAGCAGCCTACCCCTGAGTGTGGAGAGTGAATTATTAACGTGGTGTAAATACTTTAATAGGAGCAATATTTTAAGGACATTACTATTGTGACAGAATAGGTGTACTTTATTGTCCCTGAAATCTATCCTCTGTATATGCTCATCCTTCAATGCCTGCAGCACGCTGTCGGCAGCAGTGGGCGACCGCAGTGCAGTGCCTTGGGACATGTCTCTAGATTTGGAGCGATAGGTTTGGTCAGGACTCTCTAGCCTGAGGTTATAACCTTTTGTGCACATTTCTTGATGGGGGAAATTGAAAAGCAGCCCACCCACATTCGAAGGAACAGGCAAATGTAACATAGAGAGGCCCGCATTGAGTACATATTTTGAATGCTTATCTCACTGCTTTTGTAACCTTAATGGAACCGTGTAGTGTGATTGACATGCTCACAAATCATAAATCATGTCTATAATGTAAGGCTCCAGACGGGTCTTTATGTTTTAAACACAGGGGACCCATCAACAAACAGCAACACTCACAAGAGTCAGAAGTTGCAATTATGTGTCAAATGTTTCATGGTATTTGAGGGGTGGAAATGAAAGACCAGCAGGTTGATGAAGGGGAAATCCACCATGTTTTGATCATATTTAAAGACAATCCTTTCATTTTTGCTATTACACACAAAGGAATGTATACTTTTACTTAAGTATATCTGCTGTCATGTGCTCACCACCCAAATACCAAAAGAAGAGATGCTTTTTCGGCATTGGCCACAGGTGTATCAAGACATTGACATTGATCATAGATTTGTGGGATTATGAACATTTTTTTGGCTGAACACTGAGATATAGCACTGCAGCACAAAACATGTGTGGTGCAGCTTTTAAAAAGTTATCCTTTTGAGTCCTGCTGTTATCCTTTTGTGACTTTTCTCCCTTTTGACTTCATTGACTTAAGAGATTGAAAATATTGTCATTTTTTTTTACTTGGTTGATATATTAAAAGCCTGTAAAAAATTGTGAAGTTCTAAAGAGACCCATGTATTAGGAGGATTTCTATTATTATTATTATTATTTTTGTTTGTTATTGAGTGGGCCTGCTTGGATATTCTCATAAATCACACATTTCCACAAGAGGTCATCTGGGAACAATTGCACCATTGTAAAACATTAACACAGCCTAAAACAAAGACACATGGTAAGTTTAAATGTGCAATTGTTTTTTTGTTTTTAGTAATGATTTCTCTCATATTCAAATTTAGCTTTGTTTTGGTCCTGGTTTGGTCTTCTTTTGACACAATTTGATAAACAAAAAGTATTTTCTTGGATTATGTGGTTGAACGTTCTGTATTCAAATGGTTTCAATATTGCAACATCACTATCACAATGTTCAAGGCACTTTTTGAATATCATAAGTGAAGGACCCATCCTAATGACGTCCACATTTCTCTGGTAAAAATATCTCCACTCCTTTTGCTCTGGTTTAATTGTCATCAGAAATTAAAGACTTGCATTGGCGACCACACAGCATCCTGTTAGCTCATTCCTCGTGTGCCTCTGGTTTGCCTCCTGGCTGCGCTCCATGCCCACTGATTGGCCCATTAGTTAATCAGGAAGTCATTAGAGGACTCCTAATGAAAATCCATCATGAGGTTAAACACTGGTGGTGGAAAGCTGCGCCACTCGATGACATGAAGGTAACGGGAGAAGTCAGACTTGCGTTTTGGTCCTGCGCCACAGCAGTTAATTATAAAATGATACTACCACAATATTGAGAGTCAGAGTAAAAGTGCTCAGTCTTTAAGTGGCGCACTGACAACTCAAATTATTTCTTTTTCTAACTAATTAAAAAATTCAGTGTTTTATCATATCAATAGACAATTTGCTATATCTTCCCTTTGTCCAAACTGCTTTTTTTTTTATCAAAATGCATCTATAGCTCAATTTGAGGTTGAATCTTGTCTTTTGCTCCACTTTTAAGGTTGCCCCATTGCTAAAAATCAGCTTTAAATGAACGAAAAAAGACTCTCTGCCGCTTCCATGATCCCAGAACCTGTCACCTGTGAGGTCCTAGTTAGTGCTCCAGTAGGTTCCTTCAGAGGAGGAATGGCCACACATTGTGAAACTTACTTGTGTCCTCATCTGCAGCTTAACCCAACAAAGCGCCTTAAGCTTCTAAAACCATCCTACGGACATTACCTTTGACTTAATCTTGAACATTTTCCTGTCAGATTTTCTGCAGTTCACGTCAAAACCGAATGGCTTTGATGTTTGCATTTGGATGCTCACCAAGTAACAAAGGCATTTAAACAGTCGGCTTGGGCCAAGTTACTGACGGAAGTTGTCGGTATTTTTTGATCTAGGTTTTAAGAATGGACGGCTGGAATGTTGTGTTGGAAATAATGTTGAATTTAAATCGGAAAGGGTTAGATAAAAGAAGATGATTGTCGGTTTCTGTCTGTAGAGCCTTAGAAGACTTATCGTAGACAACACAGGACACATGACGGCTCAAGAACTTGTCTTGCCTACTGTGGAAAACTCCTGTGTGACTGAGAACTTACTCAAACACCTTAGAAGAAGCAAGCAAGTTACAGATTTTACATCAGATCAGTTTACATCAGATCATGAAGACTAGCTGCCAGCCAGGATAGTGCCAGTCCCAAGCCCTGTAACTGAGATAGTCATGCACCACTGTGACTCAGTGCACAAACAAGGCTCATACCAACGACCATCCAATCCAAAGGTGACTGTGCTACCCACCAGAAATATGCTTTTTAGGAAAGTTCACCTACTAACAAATAATCAATCAGCAATACGTCACATCGTAAACCACGTACTTTCAAGTAAAAGCATAAACTCCCTTGATTTCCTCCTCTGAAGCTCTGAGCCTTAGTTGATAATGACACAGCTAAAGACAGAGGTTATTTATCGCGGATTTTGTGGTCGTTAGAAGATTATTAGCCTCCGGGGGCAGAAGACTGGAGCTGACTTTCATCTGAGAGACCTGCCCCGACAGAGAGAGGTGGGGTCCGGAGACAGACTGAGGCTTGAAAGAGGCACAGGAGACACAGCAGCGAGTCTTCAAACACCGCACTGTCGAGGGAGATTCGCTTTAACCCCGTAATGAGTAGCCTCGAGGGGGGCCACAGCCATTTGGCACTTCTGCGCTTCCTGACATTTAAAACACAACTAGGCTTTTATCTCGCTCCCTTGCACAATAACGGTTTAAGAATAGTTTGGGTGAAACGTAAATAAATACTGATTTGCAAAGCTAATAAAGGCACATGTAGCTCTTCTTCAGGACGAACAAAAAAAACAAATTAAGGACAACACCAGGACTTTGAACGAAAACTTAAACCTCTTAACCCCTGAACTGAACACATTTTCTCCAGTTTGGCTTTACCCAAATCTAAAAGCGTATTTTGGATGAAAACACAACAAAAAAGCCAAAAAAGAGCAACAGAAAAGTGACAAAAACGGCACAAAAAAGCGATAAAAATGTGTTGAATACCCAACCTTAAAGGGGCTGGATGCAAGTTCGCCATCTTATACTCACTACTGCCACCTCAGGCCATATGTGTAACTGCACCTTCTATATTAAGCTCGTGCATGACGGCAATTCGGGCCGAAGTGACACATTTTTGAGTGACCGTACAGGATTTTAGTGGCAGTTGAGGTGAACAGATCTGAGCTCATTCTACACATTAGGAGATGGCTGGAACATGTAGGGGGAGGAAAATACATAAATTCAACATTTTTAAACTCCTTATAGTCCCTTAAAAGTAAAAAAAATGAAAAATATACATTTATATGAGTTGTGTAGGCTGTTACACTGGCCTATAAGCTGTGATATTATGGAGAGTTTGCTATTACTGGAAATGCTTTCTGCATTTCTGACTGATTATGAAAGTGCAGCAGGGAAACTTGTCATGTCTTCTGCATTTGATTTTACCCATCCTTAAACTCGGGTGGGGCAACCTGCCAGGAGCAGTGGGTCCCATCTGAGATCTTGATTCAGGCTATTGTGCATGATTCAGGTTGATGATATGACTGAGCGATTGTTGAACGGGCCATGTAGTCACAGAGTAGGAGCCAGGATTCTATTATCAATCTGCCCCATGGCGACTTCAAGCTGTGGGAAGTGGTAGCCGCCACCACTCAAATGACCAAACTGAACAGACTTTGCCTTCTAACTGGATGGATCAGTGTTTTCCTGTTAAATCTCTTGTGTGAAAGCGACACTTAAACGGGATTGAGCCTTGAGGGGGTTGAGGCGATTCACCGAGGTCCCGCCAGAAACACTCCATGGACGAGTGAGATCAGGAGACAGACAGATTTTCACCTCTGATAATAGCTGAAATCATGGCAGCAGTTTCTTCCTGTCCTCATAGCGTACATATGTGCTTTGATATGCCCGCAATTGGAGATTTAAGACTGAAAGTTTAGCTGTAATGTGGGCAATTAAAGGTTTCTGTCCTCGGGGGCTATCAGTCAATGCTGAGCACAGTCTTATTTCAAAACCAGAGGATTTGCTCTAAGGTTAAGACTATTAAGTCATTATCACAGCTTTCTTTATCAATGAATGTCTTGTGCCTCTGAAAAAAAGTGAATCGAACTTTACTTGGGGATAAGCCTTAAACATGACATATGGAAAGGCTTTGAACAATAGGAGGGTTTTCAGTGTAATAAAATCAGACACTGACTGCACTAATCTTAAATTAACAAAAAGGCCCTATATTGATTTTTGTATTAGTGGTGGTGGAATAATTGTTCTATTTCCCCCTTCAATGTATTAAAGCAGACATTTGTAGAAAAAGATTGTTGTAAAGGTTAGTTGTTAACATTTGAATAATTGGGATGTAGAAATACAAAGTTAGAAATGAGTTTAGGATTAACATTTTACACAAATCAATTATATTTTAGTGGCAAACTTTTCCCCTCGTTCTCCACTTGGTGAACGGACTTCACACTTTTCCGGACTGTGCCGAAATGTTGCAAAAGTGGGCAGAATAAGGTGCATGTGCCTCCCTCAGGGTGACCTGTCAGGAGCAAAGGGGCTAAAGGCAGTGCTCCACCCCGCCTATTGTTTGTCCTGTCAGTAAAACGTTTGCATCCTGGATTATTTTTTTCCTCAACCTCTTAACCCCCACCTACAGAATCATATTTTCTCCAGTTATTATTCAGGTATCCAGGCATTACTCAAATCTAGAAGCTTCCTGAAAAAAAAAAAGCGCCAAAACAGCTATGAAAAGAAGATGTAAAGGAGGATGAAAAAAACTACCAAAATTGCGACAACAAAGCCAAAAAAAAGGGATGAAAAAGTAATGAAAAAGTGACGACAACGTGGCAACAATGCATGGAAACATGAGGAAAAATACATCAGTGTAGGTCTTCAAATCAGGCGTTATACTGGACAGTTGGCTAAGAAAATGCACTCTGTTAAAATGGGGGTTAAGAGTAATATTTTACCTGCTCTTTTCAGAAATGTACAGTTTTGAAAGATGATAATAATTGCAGGTGTGTATATGTTTATGTGTTTACAAACCACAGTGTGTGCTGATGTGAGGGGCCGGTTTGGAGCCCTCAATGTTTGGGGTTTGTCCATGATTTCAAACTCCAAACACAGTAGTGTGAGTAAAGTATAGTTCAGTCAAAGGGAGGCCATTAGACAAGTATGAAAAGTGGTTTGTATTTGTTCACGGCATGCAAACCGAGGCCCCAACCAACAAGTTTTAGTGGAAATGGTAGCAGTATATATATATATATATATATATATATATATATATATATATATATATATATATATATATATATATATATATATATACAGCAGTGGGGCAAAAACAATAAAAAAAAAAGGTAAATAACTCGCAACCATTAGAATGTGTGTTCAGATCAGCTTGTTTTCCAATGCAGCTATAGCTAAATGTTCACCACCAATTTTTTTTAACCTTGACTGAAAGAAATTGTATTACAACAACCGTCAGATGATTTAAACTGGGTCTAAATAAGGAATAAACGGGTTAAAAAGCTGAATTAGGTCCAAACTATGTCCAAATCAGGCCTCTACAGGAGCGATAGTACTTAACTTAGGCTAAACAAGGTCTTTATCTAAACTAAACTGCATATTTTTCTGGCCTGTTTAATTACGTTGGTTAGTACTGACGCTACAAACGTATCCTGTTTGGAACGAGGAGCTAACCCATTGTTTTTCCTTTCAATTACAATGACGGCATTATTTACACTCCGGGCGCGCTCTCTCTCTTTGGTCAAGGTAAACACAATCACAGCTCAAGCGGCCTGCTCAAGCTCTTTGCAGATACACTCATTTACATGTGGCTGCACTCGCTCAGTGTTCAAATTAGATGGACATTCAAGAACTATTACATCTCTTACCTTTTGCAAAGCGTATAACAACGCATCTTTGACACACGCCTGCCTCCGCTGCCAAGGGTTTACGGCTTTACACCCTTTCAAATGTCTTGCCAAAGTTGTTAAGCTATTTAGGACCAAGACGGTGAAGAATCTTAAATGGTTGCGAAAGCAAACAAACTGCAGTATGTCTTTATGAGTGTGTAACCCGACAACCGCCGATAAGCCACTGTTGTGATGAAAATGTTAAAGTTGTTTTGTGGGGAAAAAATAGATGCCTGTCTGACACAATAAAAGAGTGCATGACAGGGCAGAAACACATTTCACCTGAACAAACTGTAGGTAACACAGTTCTTGGTTAGTAAGATTTCGCTAAACATTGTAGCTATAGTGTATGAATAACACTTATCCAGGAGAGTGAGAAAAAATTGTAGTGTGCAGTGGTGGAATAAGTAAATCTCAAGTTATTGTATTATTGTTGAGGAAAAGACAAAATTTGAGATTTACTCTTTTACCTATCGCTTCCTACAACTACAACCTCTACTCTGTACCAGGACACTGACGACTGCTTTGTTACTATTGTCTACTTACTATTCCTTCAGTCACTGCTGCAATCCTAAAACAGTAATATTGCAATATTGTACTTGTATAACTGTGAACTGCCACTTCTCTGACTAGTATGAGTGAATCTACTAGTATGGTAGGCTACTTGTACTACCGCTACTACTGCCATACTGTTGCTGCAACTTTTATGATGATTTACTATAACTAAGAATCTCCTCATTGAACTTCTAGGGCTGCATGACATGAAAAAACAACACATGTAATGTAGCTTGATTGTGTCAAAACTTAAAACAACACTTCAAAATACAAAATTATTGCCAAACAAGGCTAAAATGGACATTGTTTGGAAAATCATGAAACATGAACTTTGACAACAAAACGGATAAATATTGCAATTCAAATTTTATATTTGATACATTTAAATGCAAAAATAATGAGTGAGCGGTGTCAGGTTTTAGTCTGTCAAACCAAATATTCTTCTGAAATTGCCCACATGAGAACAACACACAATAATCCACTTCCCAAAAATATTTGGTTTCATGTGGACAGCGTCCTCTTCTGGAGTTCAGTTTCCACTTTTCCTCGACATTCAGAGTACCTCTGGGGGACAGCCACGTGACGAACATAAGTCCGCGATCTAAACACTTTAGGATCTGCTTTACGGAAACTCTGACATTTTATCTGTTGCAGCTGAACCTAAGATCGCAAGGCTCGACAATTCACTCAATCACTCAAATACCAGAGACAGAAGAAAATAAAAACCTTCAGCCTCTTGAGGTCAGTTTATTGCAGTCGTCAAAACCTCAATTGCAATATGATATCGGTAAATCTTGCAGCCCTAACATGAAGAAAGATGTGTAAAACTCAGATATATCGTGGCTTCTTGCAATATGGATATTGCATCACCTATGATTGAGATAATGTGGTGATATGTTCGTATGTGCAGCCCTAATACCACTGCTGTTACTACCGCTATTGTGACTTCTACCTGTACTACTAGCTTTGTCACTACTCCTAAAGTAATATACTCTGCTCAAAGTAAAAGTATGTAGCTACGTTTCATCTCCGACAGAATGACATCTAGTTTGGCCGGACCAATGTGAGCGCTCCGTCAGGCGGCTGTAACAAAGACATTATAATTAAATGTTATTAGGTGCTATCTGCTCACATCATTGAGGCAGAGGTTAGCCAGCGGTGATTGCACAGGTATGAGCCAGCTCTTCAGTCCGCCCCGCTGCCTATTACAGCTTTATTGTGGATGACGTGATGTTAACGGGACAGTGAACCCATCAGGGCCACACACGCTCTGAGCCGCAGCACTTCTGTTGGCAGGAATGCACCAACATCCGCGACTGGGGTGTTGCGCAATTTTTAAATTGTTGGAAAGGTTTAAGTGGAAATAATTTTCAGGGCAAACGAATGCATGAATAAGCCTTTGTTTGTGTGTGTTCAAAGGAAGAAGACGGCAACATGTCAGAGAGGAGGGGGCGGAAAAAGTCTGTCTTCTTGTCTTCTTTATTGGTACGTATACTGTCCCGAGTACCATTACTACGACTACTGCTATTACAGGTACTACGGTTACAAGTACAACTACTACTCTACCTTTGACTAGGGTTATTACTGTTTTCACTAATGACCAATGCTGCTGCTATTGTTCCTTCTTATCGCAACAGCTAATTCTACGGCAATTACAGCTCCTGCTTCTTCTACTACTACACATTTACTGCTCATAGAACTGCAAACCATTATTAACCTTATCAGTGCGGTCAAAAGGACCTACCATACTGTTACTTTTATCTACCCCTGAAATGTTTATTAGTTCCATAATGTGCTTTAAGCCACATTTATCTGCTTTTGGCACAAGACGGTCCAGACTTTAGCTATTAAGTGCCAACAGCTTGCATAACTCGGCTGCTCTTGTAACAATTAGTCAACCTGTGACTCTTTTTTTATTATTATTATTATTATTTTTTTTACAATACAGCAGATATGTGTATAATCTAGTTGAGAATCTCAAGATCCTGTGCTTGTTGTGATGTTGAAACCTTATTGGCAGCTTTCCCATTCTCCTCACCCCCCTTCTTCTGCTTTCTCCTCATCAGTCACCATGTGTTCATGCACGCCGACACATGAGCTGTACGCAAAAATATACACATTAGGTCCCACACTTGAATCAGTTTACCAAACCATTGTGTGCACATGTGTCTAGTCACAAGTATCAGTATTGTCTAAACTCCTTTTATATGTACTTTATTGTTCCCATGTGGAAATGTGTCCCCTTGACTTATTTTTCAATGCGGCAACCTGCCAGAAGCAGCGTGTGAACGCAGTGCTGCCACAAAGGACAACCGCCAAATCTTGAACTATGGTCAGGACTGATGTACCTCGCTAGATGAGCCTAATGTGCATGTTTTGGGATGATGAAGGAGTATCTGGAGTAAACCCTCTCTGATGCAGGGAGAACATACAGGTCCACACAGTCTGGGAATTTCACTCGGGACATGTGAGGAAAAAAGAGCACAATGCTCAGGAATAATTTCAACAATTAAATGTCATGATTTTTAGCCTTTATTTATTTTGTATAAGTGTTGTTGTTGTTGTTGTTGGGTTTTTACCTGCAGACAAAGGGGGTAGTTTGGTGGTTAGAGGAGGGGCAAAGATAAAGGAAACATTCTCTTGGTGAGCAAGAACCTTAAATGTGCCACAATGTTTCCAAATGTTTCCACGTGCAAAACAACCTGGTTAATATTTTCTAACAGAACAGCCCTGTAACTTAAACTACTGTCTTTTGTACTTCTATAATTGCAACTAGTTTCTTGACCAATCATCATTAAACTTCATAATCATAATTAAACTTAAATTTACCACATCGTCCTGTTTATGACTTGGCTAAAGAGAATTTAGCCACTTACTAATACTGTTCAAGCTTTTATGGCAAGTTTGAAAGAATAAAGATCAGTGGGATATTGAACACAGTGGAGGGTAAAAAGATGGAGCTCGTTAGCCTTGCACTCATTTTTGTTCCTATTATTGTGGTCTGCAAGTAGTTTTAGTGCTCCATCCGTTTGGTAGAGTTAGAACACTGACTGTTTTTTATTACAGTGATTAATGATGAGGCACATGTAATGCAAAACACAAAGCACCGATTAACTGTAAACTACCACAGTTACTTGATATTATTGCAATTGACTACAGTACATCTATGACTCATCTATTATGGTACTTCTGTTTATTAAAGCTGGACAACATCCTAAAATGTGAACAATTTTAAACGATAAATCACTACCTTGCTATAACTTTGACAACAACTGCCCTTTAGAAACCTATTGCGTTTCGCCTCATTTACCGTGTCCTGCCCGCACCATCTGACCACCATCCCTCCTTCTCCAGGTGTGCTGTATGATCGCGAGCGCGGAGTACTCCAGCTGTGGAGAATATGAGTTCTTCAACCAAACGAGCAACAGCTGCCAAGCGTGTCCACAGTGCCAGCCGGGACAGGAGCCACATATGGTGAGGCACAGAGACATGCAACTTCATTAAATCCTATTATATGTATGATAAGTAATGCACTCAGCAGAAAATGTGAGAATCAGTTTACCTGTGCAGTGCACTGATCACACTTGTAGCTGTTTATCACAGCTACAATTGATTTATTTAACTATTTTTGGGTTAGGGTATGCATGTATTTTAAAGGAAATCTCAGTCAGATAGAACGGGGTCCCCAAACTTTTCAGGTTGTGGCCCCAAAATCACTCAACCAACAAGTCGGCCCTTGAGTAAAATGTAATTTGCGTTTATAAGATTAAAGGTGCAAAACATTTCAAATCTAGTTTAATGATGTTATTTTGGATACTATGTTTTGACATTTGGCTTAATTTTACTGAATCATGCTGTTTTCAATCAAAAATACATCAAATTCAGAAATTTTGCGATACATTGTGGCTTCTGACAGGGTTATTTTGACACCTCATATTAACTACAATAATGAAAGAAAAAAATCACGTTGTGGCGACATATAAGCAGCAACCTCCCACTTTCTTGGTACAGCAGTTTTTGTGGGGTTAGATGGCTCAGTCGCAGCGGCTCAGGACTAACACCTGAACACAATTTCGTTGTACGGTTGTACAATGACAAATAAATCACTTACTTAATATGTTGTGCAGGCCTGCTTCATTAATCCCAGAACCGAAGGATCCACATTTGTCCGCTATATCTTTACCACTGCGCAAATTGACGTGTGTCTTGCCAGGGGTCTATTCTGCAAGTACTTGTAGTTAATCGAAATGTCTTTTTATTTATGTTGTTTTCATTTCTCATCAACAATATGCTTTAATCACTCAATGCCCCTGAAGACTTACTTGTAAACAACTTTTGACCACATCCCTAGACCACCCACGGAGAATGCGCATTGCGGCAGAGTGAAGCGTGTCTAAATCCCAATGCACAATTTCTTCTGCTTTATGGCGCTCATTGACTTAGATGTGAAGGTATGCATTACAGGGCACCGCAGCAGTAGTCACAGTCAGTCTGTCTGCCGTCAGCCAAAGAAAACAGCAACGCTTCAGTGGACACCCTGGGGTGCCACGCCCGCCCCACTCAGACACGCACCAAAATGAGTTATTATACCCCATCGTTAGAGTTTATGTTGTTCTAGACAAGTGAAAACATTCTTGCATCTTTAACGGACAGAGTGAGATAGGACTGAGAGAGATGCAGACCCAGATTACGGAGAAGTTACTTTAAGGTCATGCGGCTCCACCTTTTTTGATTGGTTTGATTATTTTTATATACGTTCAGATCCGACTTTGTGGCGGATTGTCAGACGATTTATAGATGTCATAGGTATGGTTAACGTTCTCATAACTGCAGTATGTTCTGTTATAGGTAGTCTGATGTGTCAAATTCAATTTTACTTAGCAACCTGAATCATCTCCTAAATTTCTACAATGTAGGTTCAGTGTTTCTTTCGAGCAAACCTGTTTTTGAGCCACGCAGACGTGATGAAAGCCGATTTATCAATGGGACGAGAGCGGCCCTTTTGCACTTTCTCCGCCGCGTCTGCCTGGTTTGTAATTCGCGTGGTTCTGAGGTTTTCCCTGGCAAGTGTGTCTTTGACTGAGTGAATGAGTTATCACTTTAATCATGAGATAACTACAGGGGGACCGTGCTGTTTTTTGAAGTTGTTGGAGCCTGTGCCCCCCCACACACAGATCATGACACGGCGCATTGTGACAGAGACAGGGCCATGTTGGGTCCAGATTGTGGCAACAGCTGGCTTTGTGTTCTCCTGGTAGTCAGTAAATGTTAAATACACATGAGCATTACGCACAAACAAAGGAACAAAGCGTCCATTAATCTTTTTTTTTTTCAGACTTTGACAAAACAAGATGCTAAATTAGGACCAAAACAAGGCTAAAATTAAACGAAATTAGTAAAATAATGCCCAATGCTGCACTTTTACACATGTTAAACCTACTATTCAGCGTAATTGTCAGAGGCTTTGCTTGCAAAAAAGTACATGTAAATCTCAGCCAGACGAAGACCAATCCAAACCTTACTCCAACCCTTAATAATGGAATCCAATCACATGAAGCCTATAGGCAAAATTGTACACTAAAAAAAACATGAAAGGCTGGATACCCTGATGTGATTAGGGCTCATAATCAGTAATATTTAACAACTGTTGCATTGCTATTCTCCTTTTATAAGAAACATTGTATCCTTTATGTCTGCTCTCTGTGAACGAGCATAAACACAGCCCATGATACGGCCTTATCCGTATATGCAAGATCCAAAGATAAGTTTAACCCAAAGTGACAAGATCTCCCCGAAAGCTAAGGCCATTTTTATATCAAAACAATCGGAGTGAAACTTGCAGAAGAATATTAGATTTCTTTGGGAACCGGCGCACCGTAGCCTTGAGCTGCTTCGACTGTAGCGAAGGCTTGTTTTAATAGACAGATGAAAGTAGGAGGGAAATGCGAGATGAAAGTGCATTTTTGTATGTACTACATGTGTGCGTGTGCAAGGGCGTCGTGCCTCCGCTGCGAAAGGCTTACATGTGGCAAAGAGGAAAGATCAATGCTTGCGATGCAAAATGATTGGGCTTGAACGACTAGCGCTCTCACCTCACAGCAAGACGGTCCCGGGTTTGATTCAATGACCTTTCTTTGAAGAGTTTCCATGATCTCTTTTATTCTTGTTCCAAAATATGCACAGTTGGCAAATCCACCAAGATATTTATTAAACTATTATTTACTGAATCTACTATAAGATCATTTGATTCAAGTACAAGTCATACAAATAATGAAACAATCAAGTACAAGTAATTGATGAAAATGCTTGAGTATTAAGTGACTCCAAAGAATAGACAAAAAACATTATAGTAGATAGGTAGGTATTACAGCGGGACGAGTAATATTTATTTCTTGTCAAGTAAGAATACCATAATAATATTACTCTTAGAAGGGCAATTGCTTCAAAATGTTACTCAAGGACATGTATTTAAGTAAATATAACCCTGCCTCTGCTCCTGACCAAAATCCTTGCTCCAGATCTGGAGATGGGTCACCAGTAGGGCTAGGTACCGTTAAAAAAATGTTCTCTTATTTTTTCCCTTATTTATTTATTTTTCCCAATTTTGGCCCTAATATTCCCAGTGTTTTCCAACATTTCTTTTTTCCAACTTGTGCTTCACTTTTTTTTTTCCTTTTAAATTTTGATAACCAACAGCATCAAAACTAGGAAATATAAAGATTTTCTATTCTTTACCTGCTTTTGATATTTTCATTATTTCGATACCAGTGGTACCTGAACCTTTTTTTCCGATCGCAAACTTGTACCCAGCCCTAGTCGCCAGTCACTGCGCAGTTGCTCCCGACACGCTTCTCTACAGAGATGGTTAAAGGGAAGGGTCAAAAACTGGGGGAAATTTTCCCCCGGGAACAACACGGTCAACAAAACGATCTGTCGGCCATTTTAAACACTAACAGGCTTTCACGGCACATGTACCTCTGTTACCAATCAAGTGTTTTCTTCTGAACGGTAACGCCATATTTGCTGAGGGCATGAGACCATATGTCCTCTTGTGTGGCATATGCTTCAAACTATTAGTCAGTTTATTTAATAGTGATTATCGGTGCCTGTTATGCTGGCTCATGGGGTTGATGTGCTTCTGTTCTGGGTGTGCGTTGCAGACGTGTGGCTACGGTGTGAAGGATGACGACTTCACATGTGTGCCGTGTCCTCAGGGGAAATACTCCAAAGGAAAGTACGAGATCTGCAGACGCCACAAGGACTGCGACGCCCTCTACAGAGCGACTGTGCTCATAGCAGGGACCCCGGAGAGCGACGCAGAGTGTGGGCCCTGTCTGCCCGGGTAAGATACATTCTGAAGTACATGATAATCAAATGCACTTGCGCCATGAAACGGGGCACACAACTGCACACACAAAGATTAAACTTAAATACTGATACATGGATCCATTCTGTATGGTTTGGGACATTACTATCCCAATACACTCAATATTGGCCTGTACAATTTGTATTGATATGGCAACAAAAACACACACACACAGTTTTCCTCATATTGAGTAATCTTGCTTTCAGATTCAGTTTTATTTTTTATTTACATATACTGTATATCTATAGCTGTTACTAATATGGTCTATGACTATGGACAGGATAGACCTTGTAAAAAAACATTTCCAAAGCCAAGTGTTTACTGCCACAGGAGGCTGTAGACCAAACGGTTAAAAGTCCGTATAATCATGACCGTAGTTGAGATTGCGAGTCCAGTTTCTGGTGTTGTTAATCTGACATTTGGTAAAATACTATTTTGAAAAGTGATCGTCCGCAAGACTACAAAGTGAGAGTGAAACATGAAAGTAAACAATCAAGTTTACCTCCTGATTGGACCAGAATGCCACACCCAGGTTGCAAAATGAGGAGAACAAACTTTCAAAAGTAAACGATCCAGCTCCCTCCCCTTCCCCTCCTGATTGGACCTGACAGGCTGGTTCGCAGGAAAGCCTGTCGTCTCATTGGTCAAAGTGATAGCCTGGGGATTTTGATTAGTTGCTACAGTCAGCAAAGGAAGAGACTTATGGAATTAGAATTTAATATTACTTACGTTTGGTCAAATTTCATACCCAGGTGCTCAATTATATGCAATCTATTAAATTAGCAAAAAATTCAAACTTGCAGACTATCACTTTAAAAGTAGGCAGCGGAGCACTCCAGCCTCATTACTATGTATGATTCCATTAAGTTATAACACAAAACTGTGTATTGTCTCAGCTCTATAGAATATACATAGGGAGTAAATTCGGAAACTAGAAATACGTATTGCCTTTTGTGAATGTCTGAAAAATGCCTTCTTGTTTATTATAAATGTTTAATAGAGTTTAAATAAAAATGTATATTGACAAACTGCGGATTTCAAAAGCTGGGGAACAACACACTGGCCTTTCAAGATCACTGGCAACTATTTACCTTTCAACAAGTGAATTATACTCAATAATGTAATGTTTTTCAAATCTGCAAACCTAATTTTATTAAACATTGCCAGCCTGCGTAGATCTGGACCACCCTGTTCTCCAATTTAACGCAAAGCCTTTGTCCTTTTGTGCTGAAAAGGCAGTTAATCCTCTGCTTCCATACTACGACCACAACATGGAGTCAACAGTGAACACCAAACTGTTCCCAGATCTCCCTGTCCTGTCCCATCTCCGTCACACCTTCCCATAATGCATGGCTTCCTTTCTTTCGTTTTGCCCTTTCATTTCTTCTCTGTCAGATGCAAATGTGTGACTGGTTATATAAGATTGATGTTTCTATTACTGAATGAGAGGAAGTTGCGTAAATTGGTAGGATCTTTGGGAAGAACCCCCGGGTAGAGAGAGGCTTTTTGTCTTTAATTTTGACCTCATATTGTTTGTTTTTGATTAGTGGTTATTGCAAATGCTTGCGTTTGTTGTTTTTCTCGACATGACATGCTGTTCTTGCGGCCGGCGTCAAAGCATATTTACAGTAACAGGACCAAGAATGAATGGGGCTAACAAACAAAGCACAAACTACAATTAAACCTCTCTTGGCTCATGTTAATGGTTGTCTTGTGTCGTGGGTTTGAATGTCTCACCCCAACCTGAGCCTATACGGGCCAAAAAAACCTAAAAAAAAAATACAATTCTTCATTTAATTATCTACCTCTAGATTAGCTCCAACATGTTGCTGTAGCGCCACACATCGCTATAACCCTCATCATATTGCCCACATTTATTCTTCTCAGCTTTCAAAATGATTTAAAACCACTTAAAACCATTTAGAGACCTGACTCCTGCCACTCCCTGCTGCTCTTTGAGATACCTGACTGAAGGCAAAAGCTGTACCACGCTCTGCTGTGTGCCTTTGGGCCAGTAATTATATAGAGTCAAACTTTTCACCCCATATCATCAAGTCTTTGGTCTCTGCAGATAGAGAGCATCTACTGTTCATGTTGTGTTTTCAGTTTCTGGTAGATTTACAATTTATGTGTAACGCCGGGATGTTCAGTTTTGACTATTTTACTTCAGCATTTTAGTTCTGGCTTCTTGCTGCGGGGCTTTAAAAAGCATTGAAAAAGTACAAGTGATCTGAAAATCATGACATTGCTCCATTTTTACCCCATGAATTCATGTTACATGCTGCATGATTTGCTGTATTATTGTTTGCTCTAAAGTTGCCCGTTGTTCCAATTTACTTCAAAATATTAACAATTTGTCTCCCTTTCCTGTTTAATGGAATGGCTGCTAATTTATGCAACTATAAATGGATGTATGTGTTGTGTTTGTGGCATTAAACAATATACTTTATTTCTGTCTAGGTATTACATGCTGGAGAATAGGCCCAGAAACCTGTACGGGATGGTGTGCCACTCCTGCCAAAACGCACCAGCCAACACCAAAGAGTGTAAGAGCAACAACTTCTCCTCTCTTCTTATCTCTTGTCTTTTTAACTTTGCTTGTAAATCCTCTCGCAAATTCTCCCTTTTTTGTTGTTGTTGTTTATCTGCATACATTCAGTTCTGTGTTTGAACGCTCAAGCTTCCCTCAATGAAAAGCTTATATCCCCCCGAATCAAAGGAAACAGCTGTACTTCAGAACATGCTTCAAGTTTATGGCAGTAATTGAAGGTCCAACATTTACAGGACACGCTGTTAGTTTTTCATCTTTCATAGAGGGTATTTCAAATCCTTTTATGTACATTATATTCAATTTGTTGAAAATTCCCGTAGAAAAAAGTAAGTACTTAAACTATGAGGCCCGTTTACACCATTTGACCACAAGTTCTTGCACTTTTAGCATCTTTTGTGGGAATGGGGAGTTCATATTTGAAGCCTACCCTGGAAACTTTGGGCTTGGAAAAACCCTGACCAATCGCTAGGGTTGCAAATGGGTAATTGGTGAACTATTAGCTACTCATTTACTATGTTTTTGAAGCATAAAACATGCATTTCAGTGTCCCATACAAGTGTCAGGCCCTTATCGTTACGTCAAAACATAACACAACTAAACCTACATTCTGCTCTCTTTCTCCTAACTGGTGGGACAAATGGTAAAGTTTAATATAATGACTTTGTTACACTGTGGTTGTTTCTAACTGAAATCATGACAGACAGTGACCAATACTGTACGAGGAGTGGGCTGCATTACACAGAACAGACCGAAATTATTGACTTTTAAAACAACATAATATTGTAATACTGCACACACTGAATATACATGTAAATGGACTCAACTTGCATAGCTCTTTTCCACCTTTATCAGGCCCAAAGAGCTTTACAGAAAGGAACCAGTCACCCATTCACACTCTCATTCATACACCAATGTACGCAGACACTGGAGGCAAGTAGGGTGAAGTGTCTTGCCCAATGACACAACGACAGTGTGCATTTGCAGGAGCTGGGATTCAAACCCACAACCTTCCAATCACGAGACACCCTGCTCTATCACCTGCACCACTGTCGCCCCTGTCGTATCTTCAGATATGCTTCAGTTTAAAACGGTAAAGAAGCAACCTTCCTACCCCCCGCCTTAACCGAGAACATCTTCTCCAGTTCAGCTTTACCCAAATCTAAAAGCTTCTTGACTGCAGAGCAACAGTGTAATGCCTCATTTAAAAGCCAAGACCAACAAAACTGATCCTTTTTTGCCACTTTTTTGTCACATTTTTTGCATATTTTTTGCTTTTTTGCCACGTTTATTGACACTTTTTGTCACATTTTCATCCCTGTTTTCGTTGCCATTTTGATGCTTTTTCAAGCTTTTAGATTTGGGTAAAGCTTAACTGGAGAAAATGTGCTTGGTTCAGGTGTGAGTTAAGTGATGAATTCCCATATATTCCCTTTAATTCCCATTAATTCTTGTTAATTCACTTGGAGAATTTCCAACATCTCCAGTTTATGAAATATGCATTTCAAAGCTAAGCTAAAGCAGCTAAGTGCCTTTTCGAGTGCAACACGGCATAAATGATGAAATACAGTTTGAATTTTCTCACATTGCAGCACATTTTCATCATCTCTCCATATTCCTGGTTGTTTCAAACTACCAAAAACACATCGGCCTGAAATAAACTTGTCAACATCATTTGCGTATTGATTGTGACTGTCACTGATACACACGGAGCACTGAGATTAGTTTTATGGACTCATGTTTTGCCAGAAGCGCCCTCAAGTGTAACTCCAGCGTCCCGGATATGAGCACTGCTGTTATTGTGCCATATTTAATGAGTGTGTTTTGAAAGATGAAAACCTCCAAAAAGCAGTCCAGGCCTGCAGAGACCGGGGGTGTGAAGTTTAGATCCATAACTTCATGTGTGTACCAACAAAGTCGAGCTTTTCAACACAGCTCTAATTGTTTCTAGCGGGCCTTGGAAATGAGTGATTGGATAACACTGGCTAAGAATGCACTTTATAAACGATAAAGCTACAACATGACAACCGTAGTTCATTGGTAATTGGGTCCAGATGCAAAAAAACGGAATTGATTTTTCTTTTCTTTCTTTTTTTTCGCCGCTCTTGACCCACTCCATTTATGTGGGTTGCGGATTGGCACAAAAATTACACTTACAGAACAATTTCATATTAATTTATCCAAAACAAATTTGAAGGCGAACGACCAAAATCACAAATTGTAAAGTAAAATGGTGGTGCTGCTGCTAGACCCATATCTCAAAATCCTACAGCATCATTTTCTTCTTTTCTGCCATTTTTAACAACCCAAACAATAGAGCAGCAGAATTTATATCAAATCGAAATCGCAATTCTTAGTGACATTAGCAGATCAACAAGACAGCAATAACATAAAAGAAAACTCCTGACTCTATTGGCTCTTATTGGCTGTATTCATTACCTTTGAATCCTATAGTTTACCAAATAAATGCATGGGATTCCTATATTAGTTAGGAGTTTATATTTGAGTCTTCGCCCAAATGTAATGCTCCAGGAATTATGAACATTTTTAAATATGCACAAGCATGTCACCTGCCATCTTAGGGTTTGGTTTCGGGTTAATTACTTTCTGCAAAGTGTAGTAACAGGAGAGTTTACAGCTTACAGTGGGAAGAAAAAGTGAGTTCACCGTTTGGAATTTCTCACATTTCTGCCTGAATTACTACCTTACTTATTCCACGCTCTCCTGTGAATGTTTACATGTTATGACCACATTTTATGACCAATTTCATTCAAATTCCAAACGCTGTACTTACTTTTTCCTCCCACTGTATATGCCAATGTGATTCCCTAACCCTAACCCTGACACAGCTTACATCACATTTGCCGTTCCTAACCCTAATCATAATCCTGACCCAATACCTATAACCCTAACGCTAGCCTTCTGATCAGCAAGTAACAGGTTAAAGAGAAATCTAATTATAATTTTTATTGTTTTCCCCCCCCGAAATGTTGCTGCCCTGTCAAGCAACGACAATTAACACTTAAACTACTTGGCACAGATCATAAGCCCTTGTTTGTTAACCTGGTTGCCAAGACATTAGTTTGTTTTCTAATCTGTGCCACGGGGTACTTTTTAGTTTCCAACACACACAAATCCACAGGGTAGACTTGAGATATGTATTTGTGTCAGAAATATAGAAAGTATGAGTAGAAGCTGGGTGTTCTGCTTTTTAAGGGCGTAAGACAGGCCGACACTCGCCACGTAATCTGTAAATTACCCCGGCTTCTGCGGCGCTCAGTGTGCGCAATAATTAAAACTGCAGTGGGTATGAGAAAGAGGTGATTAGCGTGTTAGTGCCTGCATCCATGCTCCTTTTTGGCAGGCAGATGTGAGGGGGCTTTGCAGGAATTACTGTTTTTAGAGCTGTCACATCTTGATAAATTTTTGTCATTTGGCCTCGCTCCTATCGCACACCCATGCGCTTAATACAAACGATAATTATCCGCCATAGAGATGGGGGGGGGGGAGATTGTCGGACGCCGCTTCCTGTAGATTTCAAAGCGTTTTTGCACTCAACTGCGAGTAAACAGCTTTTCACATCGACCCTGAAAAATGCTTTGATTTTGTGTAAGGAAAATCACTCCCAGTGTAATCGCGCTCCTCGCCGCGATCGTTTGGACCCGTTTTTTTTTTTTTTTTTTTTTCTCCCACATTGCCCCGCAGAATTATCATTTCGCAGCGTGTTTTCGGCCCCCGGGTCATGATTAAGAGATTAAACCGCAAGACGCTAAACAAGAATCCAGTTCAGGCCCATATCCTGATCCCCAAAGTGTAAACACACACCCCACTTGTTAAAGTCTGCAGCCACGGGGCATATCAGTGTGTGTGTGATGACATGGAGACAAAAGGGGGAAGCAGCAGGGATGACTGCAAGACCGGAATTGTAAACCGTTGGTTCAAGGCGACCCCAAGTTTGTGCTGGGACAGTGTGAAATGATGTGCAAAGTCAGAGCTGCATTTTGTTTTTTCACACAGAATGAGGTACTCAGATTGCAAAACCCTTCAGAAGCAGGACAAAGATTAAGATCGGTTTTGGAAAGTATCTACAATTCTCATGAGTTTTTTGGGGACATGCTGGGTTTTTTTTGTTTATTGGTCACAGATAATTGAGTTTGTGAAATGTTAGTGGGCCCTAAATGATGCCAGTTACATTGTCTGGTGAGTGAAAGTCAACAAAATGTGAAGCCAAAGCAAACTTTCCACTCACTGTGAATGCATGCTCCTGCAGCAAACAGTCTGGAGAGATGTGCCAATCCCCAAACTGCACAATTGTGACCATGGGTGGCTCAAGCATAAATAGCCACAATTAGAGCTAACTGTGCCCATTTGAATTTACTATTTTAAATACTGTGATATAAACCGTAACAAAATGTGTTTGGGGCGGTGGGTAAAATCCGCAGACTCGTGTTTTTAAGTTGGATGCGTTTGAAGAGCCTAAACCTCAATTAAAGGAACAGGCCACCGTTTTTCCATACTGAGATATGTTCTTACCTGAGCTTAGACGAGTTGATGCGTAACTGTCTGGTCTGTACGCATGAGCTCAGTCACACAAAAAGACCAAAGATGTTGTTAACATTTAGCCTCTCCTCCGTTCCTCTGTGGACCCAAACGGGGGTAAAGTTAGAAGCGACCAAGCTCTTCCACGCTTCGCCTATTTGAATACGGTTACGTGAGTAGTTACATGATCCAAGTATAGTCACACAAAATTAAACATGCCGATATTCTAAGCCGATAAAAGGAGGTACTACAGTATATTGTGAGGAACACCATAGCACTTTGACATCCACGCAGTAAAGTGAAGATAGTGGAAGTGGGCTGAATGCTAACAACATATTTGCGTGACTGAGCGCACGCACAAAGACCAGACAGTTACGCATCAACTCGTCTAAGCTCGGGTAAGAACATATGTCAGTATGGAAAAACGGTGGCCTGTTCCTTTAAGGCATTATCCACCAATAGAGCTGCCAAAACCTCCGTGGTAAGCTCCTAGTTCAGGGATACTGTCTAATGAACCATTTCTCTATCTCAGTAATTGATACAATTGCAAAAGTTATTGACAAAGCTTACTTTGGTTCCGATGCAAATTCCTCTCCATGAATACATTTCTATACTGGCCTCAATAGTGACATATATTGTTTTTTTTTTTATGGGTATGTGCCATTGTATCACTGTGGTGGACACATGGTTTTCAGATGATTGTATCCACACTAAAGGATCGGGTAAAATTTTATAGTAATTAACTACTACATTAAACAAAGATGAGGAAATGGGGTTGGTCTAAACATATTATATATATATTCAGGATCCCATCAGTTACGTTTATGCATATAAGTGATTAACAAATGATCTGGAGTTCTTTGTTTACCAATGCTTTGCTATTGTAGTTATCGAAAAAGTCACAGTTAATAGGCATAACCATCTAATTGAATGTAAAATTCTGTCAATTTACAGGCAGAAACAAATCGCCAGCGCCCCCTCCTCCTGATCCAGGCAGCACCACAGTCTTCCCCCCTCGACATAAAGGTAACCACAAAAATTCATATAAACAAGCCCTATCTAGTGCTGCGTATCTGCTAGTACCATCTGCTGTAGTGCCCGCACATCCTGAGCTTTTCTATGGTTTAAGAATATGAATGGTGTTTTGTTCCAGAACCCACAGCTCAGGGGCACTTGGCCACAGCGCTGATTATCGCCATGTCAACCATCTTCATCATGGCCATCGCGATCGTCCTCATCATCATGTTCTACATCCTGAAGGCCAAACCAAACGGACACGGTAAGAAATGTCAACTCTGTCTTAAAGGGCCACAAACTGCTGCATCTGTATGGCAAACCTCTTCATGTTGTCAAAGTTAGTTTAGAAACCTTGAAAGATGAGGGAATGACATTTATAGTATTTCAAGGTTAGTTAAAAACTGATGTTTGAAGACTGTTGTTTATCTCAGAGCTTTATTTAGTCTAAATTGATTTGAAATCATCTTCTACAAACACAATTACACTTTTAAAGATCATATCGTATTTTCTAAATTGATTATAACCTCCACCCCATATTACCAATATCTAGATGAGATCGACTATAATTATCTTTGTTCAAACCACTGTTTGATTACACAAATATTTTGAAGAAAAGTCTTCCTGTCACAGGTATTAAAAATTACGACAGCTTTCCATGCCTCTCCAACCTATAACCTAATCCTACTCTTTCCAAGTATCTCTCTAAAGGCAGTCCACATGTGCCGTGCGTTGACCACATTCTGCAAGCATTCAGGTCAAAATTGTATTACTTAAAGGGGCTAGATGCAAGTTAGCCACTTTATACTCACTACTTCCACCTCAGGTCATACGTGTAACTGCACCTTCTATATTAGGCTCGTGCATGACGGCACTTCGGACCCGAATTAACACCTTTTTGAGTGCAGGATTTTAGAGGCAGTTGTGGTAACCAGGTCTGAGCTCTTTTTACACATTAGGACATTGTTGAAACATTTAGGGGAGGAAAATACTTCATTTTAACATTTTTAAACCCCGTATTGTCCCTTTTAAAAGAGGCTAAATTCATTCAACTTAGACTTAAGAGTTTTCAAAGCTCTTTGTCGTTTTGATTTAGACCCTGGTATAGACAGAGACATCACTTTAGCAATTAAGAGGCACCAGTTTAGCCAGGTATTAAGTGGTGGTAGGAAGTGAGAGAGTAGCGGACATGCAAACTCAGCATTTAGCTCCCAGGGTTAATTGTGTTACGGTAATGTTACCCTGTGTGTCCTTGTGCAGCCTGTTGCTCCGGACAAGTGGTGAAGACGGTGGAGGCGCAGACGAACAAACAGGAAGACAAGAAGGACGTTCCCGGTGAGACCCTCTGCACATGATGTAGTTAATTAGCCCTTACAGTGTTTCAGATCCTTAGCTGCATCCTGTTTTTGTCATTCACACACTTTTACACCAAATTGCAAAAGGCACTAAGCTGCATAATTACCTACTGTATCTCTAACAGTGGAAACAGTCTGTGTGTTTACGCGCAAAGCTGCGGGTTCATGTTTTTTTTTACACATTTATACATGATTCAAAAAGACATACTACGCATATTTGACTCTACAGAAGTGGTTGGTGGGGAAATAATTGCGCATTGTTTTGCAGTTGTAATGACTTCCATTGTAATGCGCTGCGCTAATGTTACAGAATAAGCACAAACAGGCATTACGGACACTGACAGGCCTAATGATTGGGGGAAAAGGCTACATAAAACAGATGAATGGGTAAACATTAATTATCCACATTCTCTATTCTTTTCAAACCATATGGTGTGTCTTTGCAACACATGTTCAACTGTTTATTTTAGTATTGTACTTATGACTTCCAGATTCACAGGAAGAAAATTGCCAAGTATAGTAAATACATAAAAACTTAAAAGACACCCTCACAAAATAATTCATTCATTGTGACTGTTTTGAGTTGCGAGAGAATTAACTTTTTTTTTGTGGAAAACTTTGTCCTTGGTCCTTGTGCGTATTTACCATAAAAACATGATTAATACCCACACTATCCGAGTAAAGAGCCAGGAGAGCTCAGCTAACCAATCCGTTACAGAATGTGCTACATTTTTAAAATTATATTAGGCATTTGTCAAGCATTGGTAAATACTGACTTCATGGTTGATAAAATGTTTACAAAGCTTTCCTAATCATCTGTTAATTGTTTATAAGCACCTACATGGATACTGTATGTGTTGTCATAGTAACACATGCCATCTCTTTGGCTGATTAAGATTAGTCATTACTCACACATTCATTCAAATACATTTGCCCAGCATATATACAGGTGCTTGTCATATAACTAGAACATCATGAAAAAGTGCATTTACTTCTGTTATTCAACTTAAACTGTGAAACTAATATATGATATAGACTCATTACATGCAAAGTGAGATATGTAGCCTTTATTTGTTATCATTTTGATTATTATGGCTCACAGCTTGTAAAAACCCCAAAGTAAAAATCTTTTGATCAGGGGTGTCCAAACTTTTTGTCTCCGAGGGCCAAAATGAAAAAGCGCCTGTGAGTCGCGGGCCAAACACTGCGATGTCAAGCACGAAACACATATAACTGCAAATTACATTTGCATTTGATTCTATCTATGCAAATAACATTCCTAGTTTTAGTAGAACAAAATCAACAATTGCAGCAATTTAGTGCAAAATGTAAAAAAACAAAAAAAAACACCTGCATCTACAGCACCTACAGTAACTTTACCTCATTCGTTAACTCAAAAAAAATGGCCACATTAGATTATTTTGAAAGTATCAGTTCAGCATCAATTCTTTTCTAAGTCATTTTTTAACATATACTTTTGTCGATGTTTTTACTAACCTTTGCAATAAAAGTTGGAAAACTGAAAGATGATGCTACAACACTGTGATTAATAAAAACAGAGACGCCACAACAGTGTTTCCAAAAGGAGTGAAACAGCGCCGCCAATTCGACGCTGGTGGTCAAAAGGTGTACTGCATCCATATTTACCATTGAGAATGAATGGAAGAGAGTTTTAACCACAGCGCAAAAGTAGGTCACTCTCTGGCGGGCCAACAGAATGTTTTCGGCGGGCCAAATTTGGCCCGTGGGCCCCACTTTGGGCACTCCTTCTCTTGATCTATGTCACTTTGCATGTAATGAGTCTATCATACAGTATATTAGTTTCACATTGTTGGTTAAATTACAGAAATAAATTAACTTTTTCTCGATATTCAATATATGACGAGCACCTTGTAATACTATACAGTGTAATACATTTGAAGTTGAATAAACCCATTTTATATTTTAGGACTATTCTAGAGTATGTTTTTTGTGTATGGAAAGAAGTCAAAGACTATGTTGGTTTGCATCTGGATGTTTGGTAGGACTGCCCTTTGCTGGCAGTTGTGGTAATTTTCTGTCTTAAATGGAAAAGACAAGCTTTGATTTTTAGCTAATGGCATGCTAACAAATAAGTGGCACAGTAGTAAACACTGTTGAGTGCAGAACTGGTCCAATGATGGTTTAAGGAATATAAAAATGCCAAGGACACTTTCATGTTCTGTAATGATATACAGGAAATACTAATCACAGTGCTTACGTAGTGGAAGAAGAAGCCAAGTTAAATATGATTACTCAAAAGTGGATAATGCAAAATACTTCTCCTGGTATGTATCTGATAAGAGAATTTTATATCCTGATTCTAAGTTAGTTCAATTTATGGAAAGAGAGTTTGGATGAGTCGTCTTATAGGATCTAAACAACAAGTGAGGAATGCTTTTAAGTCAAGAATTATCAATGCCTTACAGATGCTTTATAGTGTGCAACACATACTCCGGTAAATGTTTTTCACATTACAATTTACAGCTTGAAAAATCCCTCCATCATTGTTGTGACCAAACTCTATTCCCGATGCATTTACGCCTTGTCAATTTCAATCCCTGACACTGAACGAGCTGCATTCCTATGAACACATCAGGGCGGTATGTGCGCGCCATACATTGCTTTAGGCGCCATTTGCTTTCACAAAGATGCTCTGTCCAATTTCACTTCCAGACTGACGCTCTGACTAACCGCTCACATGTGGCGGAGACCGAAAGACCCACAGGTTCACACACGCACTTCGGCTGCATTTGCGGTCGCAGGCACATTATATAGTGTACAATTAGGTGGTTGACTTAACAATATAATATGATAAAGTGGGGGGCATGACTAAAGCAATAAATATCCGGGTTATTTTGGGTCTAGCGTTAAATGCGTGCTCGGAGCCGATTAGTAATGAGCTATATTTACTCTATATTACTGAATAAGATTATTCTGAACTAACGTTACACTTACTTGAGTATAATTTGGCTGCTAATAATATGGCTGCTCTGTCCACATCTGAGTGTGTGAATAAGCGGTATGTGTGGAGGTGGGAGCGGCGCCCATTGCTTGGAGCTATACCGGAGCTGCTTGTCAGTCATGTAGACAGCAGCTTAATAAGGCTTTAAGATGAAAAACACATTCGCAGGAGCTTAAACACACACACCAGGCGCGCACATTAAATTTGTTCCACTTAGGGATTCCGTCATTTCGTTGTCTACCCCCATCAGTGTCCATGATGTGAGGGCAAATTCACTACAACAAGCAAGTCCATCCAGTTCTGGTCATTACATGCTGCAACATAGCCCAAATGCTATGCTAGGACTTTAAAATGCATCTTCAAATCAACAGTGTTTGACCGTGTAATGTGTATGTCGTCCTTTATAGATAATGTCGTAATCTACGCAGAGAAGGATGAGTTTGACAAACTGAAAGCTCCACCTCAGAAGACTGTGAAAAGGTATGTTTCATTTATTTACTCAGTCAATGTTTAATCCCTTTGCTGTACAAAAAGTTATTAGGTAAAGTTTATTTACTATATAGCACCTGCAATAAATGTTTCTCTCCCCCTGCACAGCCAAGGACACATCTCTTGTTGGCATTCCTTATCAATAACTCCATCGTTGTAGGAGAATTTGTCTTTTACTTACATACCAGTCCACTCTTGGCGTAATACTCTCTCACTTGAGCCTTACTGGAGTAGTTTTTAGAGGACTGAATTTTTCCTTAACTTACATACTGATTCTCTCAATTCTCTAACAACTACTCAGTTGCCAGTAAGGCTCCAGTGTGACAGCATCACGCCAAGAGACGACTGGTATGGAAGTTAAGGACAGATTCTGTAACAGCATAATTCACAGACAGGAGAAGTCACAAAGTGCTTCACAAAATAACAATTAAAAGACAAAAAGGACACAATGCTCTTGATAAACGTACATCGCTTGCTTTGAATCCCAAATAATGCACTTCACATTCATTAGAACAGGGGTTTTGATCTTGTTTGGGTCGAGAGCCGAAATTCAGCCCCCACAGTGGGTCGTGGGCCGCATATATTGTAAAAGACTGTGGCCTCATAAATAACAACATCTTACACTTAGCCTGTGTCACATGTTTCTCAAAGTGCTACGTAAACTCATTATTCATTCACTCCACAATCGATGGAATAAAGTTGAAGTTACTATTGTAGGCACAGCCACAGCCGGGCAGACGGACCATTTACCACATGGCTATAATATGCTGTTTATATCCTGATCTCTTATTATGTCAGTGCCCTCTGCTGGACATGTGTGTAATGCTTTCCTTTTTAAAATTTAAGCTGCCCCCTAGTGGTTGGAGTGAGCATTCTGGTTGCTTCGTAACAAATCCATAACTCCGCACAGGAATGGGCTAGAGACTTCCTATTTTTTTGACATGCTCAGGAATTCATGCTTCTCAAACATCTCAGTCAAGGCCTGTGAATATAAAGTAAATTAGCCCAGTCATCTCCAACTTGTCCCTCACAAGAAACTTTTGCGAAATAAAAAGGCAGTGAGCTCCTTATGCTTTGAAGATCATTGAGTAACTATGGGACTTTTATGCAAAACATCCTTGACAGTAAAATATAAATATGAAAAAGCAAAGACAGATATAAATTCAGTTTATTCTTGATTAAATACTTGCAGATTGCATTCAGTATTGTCATATAACGCAATCAGTTGGTGCTCAAAGAAAAGATTTATCAATGGACAGTAATCAAATTTGACTTAGCTATAAGAAAATGTAGAAAGTATTTGGGGAGCTACTTGTAACGGGTGGAGAGCCACTAGTATCCCCTAAACTACAGGTTGGAGACCCCTGCCTTTGCCTACACATAAAGCTGTGTTTGTTGCCAATACACCGGCTACTTCCCTTTTACCGCTTCCCACACTCGTCCATGTGCTCTGGCCTTTAAACACACATAATGACTATATACAGTCCGTGTTTACATTTGCACCAGGCGTCTCACAGGCTCCCACACGACAGAAAACACGGATTTTATCATTTGTTTCGGCATCTGCCCACAATTAGGCCACCGCGGAACAAGTCACTGCACCGCTCTCGGCTTTTTTCTGTGCCTGGTAATATAGGGTACGTATCTGCGTGAGGAAAGAAAAAAAAAAAACACTATTTATTTTTAATGAAGCAGAGAACAATTATGTGGCTTGGATGATGGAGACAGGAAGGTTGGTGGAGGTGGTTGTAGGTAGCAGAGAGAAGCCCCGGAGCTTACCACATGATAAGGACAGGGGGGTAGCTGTGTAGCACATAGGGGTATTTACATTGAGCGTCACTTAGCAAATACAATACGCGGTAAAGGTTT